>NC_048218.1:109187634-109248507 GCF_002007445.2 Ailuropoda melanoleuca
ACTCCCTGCCCCCCCCTCCCCCTGCAGCCTCCACCTCTAGCCTCCCACTCCCTGCGCCCGGCAGCCCCCACCCACACCCTGCACCCAGCCACAGCCCATCCCCGTGCCCTTGGAACACAAGTGTCATGTCCTGGGCTCAGCTCCGCCTGAGACCCCCACGAAGGAGGCAGCCCTGCCACAGCGGTCTGCATGCCCCCCGCCCCCGCCCTGCCCTTCTGGCCCAGACCTCTCTTCTGGGTGAGGGGCAGGGAACTGGGGTGGCGGGCTTTTCAGCAACAGCCAAGGTCACGTTAGCAATTCTAGTATGTGTGGGGAGGGGGCTCCTGGCTGGCGGCAGCCCAGGGGCGGGCCTGGCACGGTGCAAGTGGCACGGGCGCAGGGCTCCCTCCACTGTGGTCAAGTGGCCCCGTGGCCCCACCCCGCCTCCACAGAGGTCTCACCGCACGCCCAGATGTCCACTGGCTTGCCATAGGCCTCCTTGCGCAGGACCTCCGGGGACAGGTAGCCTGGCGTGCCGGCGAACCCTGGGGACAGGGGAGGGGCAGCGTGAGGGTCGAGACGGCAGCGGACCCCCGCCCTCGCCCAGGCCAGCGAGCTGGACACTCACCAAACCATGCCTGCTGGTCCCCCTGCACCTCGATGGCCAGGCCGAAGTCCGCCAGCTTCACGGCCGCCCCTTTGCACTTGCTGGCCAAGAGCAGGTTCTCGGGCTGCGGACAAGGCGACCCGCCAGTGCGTGTGCGGTTTACACACGGGGGGCGCAGAGGGAAGGGAGCACAACAGACGGGACGGTGGTTTGCAGGCTGGGGCACACAGGTCGGACCCCCTCCCGCCCCCACCACGGGGTGCTGCCCCGGCGGACTCCTTGTGATCCCTGGGGGTCAGAGGGGAGCTGTCACACCCAGGCTGAGAACTCAGGGTGCGGCGAGCAGACCTGAGTGCACCTCACCAGCGCGGGCAGGCCCTGCCCTCCCCATGTCCCATGTCGGGGTGCTCAAGCCCAGTGGGGGGCTGCCTGACGAGGCGCCCCCAGAGGACCAGGAGGAAGGAGGTGGCGCCCACCCCGTCCCTCTGGCTCCGCCTGTGGGGTGCCCGCAGGTGGGAAAGGCCCCTCGCACGCCCCCCTGCCTCAGGGAGAAGCGGCCTCGGGCAAGCTGAAAGGACGTTCGTCCCGTCCCACGGGAGCACCACAGCGGTCCCTATGCACTGGGTCCTGTCCACAGGGCTCTCCCATCCCGGCCTGGCCACCTCTCGCGGTCAGCGGTCAGCTCGGAGCACTCAGAGCTCACGGCCTCTGGACCTCCTCGTCCCTGACCTCCCGGGGCTCCGAGCACCCCCAGCCCCCGCCCCAGGCCGCCATCCCAACGGGCAGGCCCACTGAGACCACACTGCCATTTCAGTACCCCGAGAAAGCCGCACACCGCCAGAAAGACCGTGTCAACACTGCTCGTCACCCTGAGGTGTCAGAATGTGACAACGCGGCCCTCGGAACCCGCGAAGGATGCCAGCCCCGTGGCAGAAACCAGGGCTTCCCTGGGCCCCATGCAGCTGGCTGGGGACGAGCTCCGTCGCCACAGGTGACACATGCTGGAGACATGGGCCCTGCCTGCCCAGCACAGCCCAGAGGCCTCTCAGCATCTTCATTTTGCCAACATAAGCAGGGCTGCGGGGCCCCCACTCCCCTTGCACCTGAGGTGGCCGGGCAGCACTTCCACACTTCAGGGCCAACAAAGCAGCACTCAGTGGGCTCGGCCCCAGGGAAGGGCTGGGGACCCCCGCTCCTGCCCAGCTCCCTCGCAGCCCCCTGACACGGTGCCAAACCCCTCTGCTCCCCCCCACCTCAGCTGAGAGCAAACCCACCACGGTACCACCTCGGGGGTCTGTCCCCATCAGGAGACAGGGGTCCTCTCCGGGAGAGGAGAGGTCGTCTGCCCGCCACACCTGGCAGGAGGCAGAAGGCCCACTCGTCCTGCCCTTTTGTTCTTTCAGCAAGTGTTGTTTGCCCCGGGTCACGCCTGGCGGGGGGGCACCTATGTTCACTCCTATGCCGTGGCCTCAGAGTCAGCTTTGAATTCTGGGCTCCACGGACGAGGTGGGGACGCATGGCTCCACGGGACACTGCTTCAGACCAAACGTGGTGACACACGGTGAGGCCCAGCACAGGCACAACAGGCAGGCCTGGGGCACAGGCGGAGGGACGCAGGACCGTGTGGGACGTGCGGAAAGAGATGGGAAGGGCATAGAAGGGGGTTCCCGGGCCTGCTCCTGGTGGGACACCATCCCCAGAGCAGCCCCACCAAGATCAGCTCATACGCACACCCCTCGGTGGCCCAAGGGAGGTGTGACCCCATTCAGTGTGGGAAGGTTGGTCTCACATGCCACCTGGGGACTCTCGGCAGGAATGACAGGCCCTCCCCCCACCCAGCCCAGAGAAAAATCGGACAGGAACCCAGCTTTGGAGAGACCGGGAGGCAGGGGAGGTGGACGGGTGCTGTTCCTCCCGAGGCCACGCTGTGCTCTGGGGGGGTGACAAACCACTTTGCCCAGAGCGGAGCCAGGGGCAGCAGAGGCTTGTGGGATGGGCTGGACACTGGCAGAGGCCAGCAAGGCCGGAGCCTCACCCCTGCTCCCTTGGCATCAGCCCTGCCTGCACGCACATCGCCCGCGGGCCCCCTGCCGGGTCTGTGTCTCACCTGGAGCCCAGAGACACAACCCGAGGAGACATGTGCCGACAGGCTACTGCCCTTTTTCGGTCCTGGAGCCTGCAGGCATCCGGAGGGATGTGTGCAAACACACACGCACGCACACACGCGTGCATTCTCACGCACACATGCACACATTCTCATGCACCCCCCCATGCTTGTGCGCACTCACACACACATCGGTCCTGGCGCTGCCCCTGCCCCTCCAGGGCCTCCTTTTGCACGACATGCAGGCGCAGACAGCTCGCACAGAGCAGGGTGGGGACTCACCTTGAGGTCCCTGTGGACGACCCCCATTTGGTGGCAGTGGAGAACCGCCTCCAGGATCTGCTGGATGCAGTGACTGTGGCAAACAGCAGGCGTGTTAGTGAGGGTGGGCTCGGGGGGGGTGTGCAGGAGTGGGAGGCTGTGTGGCACTGGGGTCGCGGGGAAGCACAGAATCGAGATGCTGCCTGCCATACAAGAGAGGCGACGCCCGCTAGAAGGGGGTCCCCTCGCGGGCCAGCACAAGGCAGGGCCCTCCCCGCCACCCGTGCCCCGCCTTCTCCTCTGACCAGGCCCACGGAAGCCACATTCAGAGGACACAGCCCTGTTCCCCGTGTACCTGACCCTGAGCCAGGTGTCCTCTGAGAGGGGGCCTTCCGGGCACGACTGGCTAGAGGTCAGGGCTGCCCTCAGGCTCCGCAGACACCCGTGCGTGAACAACACTGCCCACGCAGCAGACCCCTACGACCCCCAGCCTCCGCGCAACACCCTGTGGCCTGAGACTGCCTCCCCCAGATGGCCCAAGGGGTGCACACAGTCCCCAGCTGCACCCAGCCAGGCACAGGCTCCTTGGGGGGTCCCAGCCACCCCTGCAGCGTGGCCAGCCACAGGCGGCCAGGAGCCCCCTGCCCAGGACTGCAGTCACAGCCCCTCTGGGTGGGGGCGAGGCTGGGAGGCAAATGGCTTCAGGCCCCCTCCTGCCACAGCTGGACCCTGCAAGGTAACAGGGTCAGCGGGAGGTGTGGGCTTTGTTTTCCTAACAGTGAACTCGGAATGGGGGTGAGGGACCCGACCTGCTCCTCAAATAGCTCTGGCCACCCCTGGGGGTCACCCGCCCGTGGCGTAAGAAAGTAAACCTGAGTTTCCTCCCTGCACAAGCCAGGACCTTGGAACCCTAATGATGACGGTTCCTGAGCTTTCGGGGGGTCAGAAGGAGCCGGGCCCAAAGCTGTGGGAGACAGCCCCTTGACAGCTGGAACCACAGCCCCCCCTCCCATGTCCTGAATCTCATGCCCTTGTGACCTGGGGTCTCCTGTCCCTGTGTCCTGGCCTAACTCATTCTCAAAACCATCCTTGTTCTTGTGACTCCCAAAAAGCCCCCGTCTGCCTGGAACTGTCCCCTGTGATCCTCATCCCTGTCCTGGTGGCATCCCTGTCCCCATTACTGCAGCCATGGGCTCAGCGCCCGTAGGCTGACCCCCCACAGCAAGCTCGTTGGGGGGACCTACTCAGCTGGGCAGAGCCCGGCCATGATGAGGTCTGGGAAGCTCTCCGGGGCCCCGCCTCTAAGGTCAGGGCAGGCCACAGGGTGCAGGCAGAGGCCAGGCAAGGCCCCCAGCACTTGCCACTGAGGTCGCTGAGCCAGGCCCCAGGGCAGGGATGGCTTTCCCAGCCTGCAGCGACCTGCCACTCACTGCCCACCTGGAGCCCCGGGGCTGTCAGCAGGTCCCTGGGACCACTGCACACTGTGGCATCCTCACGGAGAGGGGGGTGGGGAGCCCTGGCAGACTAGCCCCTCCCGAGCTGCAGCAGCTCAGCCCTGTCCTGCACCCCGCTGTGCACCCTGCTATTCAGTGGGAGCCCCGCCCTTCCCCGCACAACAGCCCCCACAGGCCACAGATGGGCGTGGCCTGGGCCTCTGGCCGCTCCTGCAGGCCCTGGGGTGACCTGGCTTCCAGTCAGACCTGCTGAGCCCGAGGCACATCCTGCTTCAGCTTTGGGTGGGGCACATCTTCCACATTCCCCCTCGAGACACTTCCTTGGCTCTGACCCTTGACAACACCCTCTGGACTTCCCATGCTGGTCATGCCCACCGTGATCCCACGGTGGCCACGGCCTCTGTGTGGGTTTATCTGCTTGGCCTGTGGCCCCCGTGACAGTACAGACGTGGCTCTTTCCTCTCGATCATGCCTTCCCCCGCCCAGCAGGAAGATGTTCTGAGAACGTGTGTTGGACCCACGGGTCCACGTGCTGCAGGACAGACTGGTAACGCCGGCTCGGAGTTAGGCGGCTGCACCCCTGCCCTCCCCCTCATCCCCTCCTAGGAATGCAGGGCCCAAAGCAGCGCCAGAGGTGCGAGCCCACAGCCCCGAGCCAGCAGACGGTCTGCACCTCTCCAAGAGCCTCGCGGGACTTGGCTGTGTTCCTGCAACTCTGAGGACAGACCGTGTCCGCCCGCCCGAGACCCTGCTCCGCGGGCTTCACGGCCACCGTGATGGAGAAACCAGCTGGCAGGACACAGACTTGCAATGGTTTTGCCCCCTACCCTGTGCCCAGGAGTGAGCGGGCTAAGCTATTTGGGGTCCCCACGAGAAAGCGGTGGGGGTCTCCCGGCCACGTGGTGGTGGGAGACTGTCTCCGCAGCCTGCAGGTGCCCATTCTAGGCAGCCCTGCCTTGGGGGGCTCCTGGGGACCACCAGCCCCCCCACCACTCCAACCTGGGACCACAGCCTGGGAGGCCTGCCCCCTTCTGCATTTTGCTTACATTGTACCATATCCCTTACGGGGCCTCTCTGTGGTTAGAGTAGGTCCCAAGCACATTCCAGACGCTGGCTGGATCCTGGATGCTATTCTCAGGGTTCTGGGGTCCCCTCAGCTGCGCCCCTGCTGCCTCCTCCTCCTCCTCGTTGGGGCAGTCGGATTCTCAGGGGGCCCTTGAAACATCTCTCAAGAGCCACATAGCTTTCTAGGCTTTTAAAAACTGGGTTCTAAATGTTTTGACCTTTGCTTTCCCTACTTTGGAAGAAGACCGTCCAGGTTCCCCACCAACCGCCAAGTTCCTCTAAAGTGGGATTAGGAAAGAGCTCAGAAAAGCAAGGCCTGCTTTGCTTCCTCCCCCTCCAGAGATTCACCACGTTGGAAGCCTCGAGACCCTCCCGTGAGCAGCACGGTCCCGGCAGGCCCCTGGAAGGGCCACCAATTCACCAGGCCAGGCCTCCCTGCCACCCCGCGTGGCTGGCATCCCGGGTCCCCACCCAGCACAGCCCTGAACCCCTTTCCGTGGCGGGTCCCCAGAACCAGGCAGCCATCCCAGGATGGGAGTTAGCCCTAGCCACGTCCGCCACGGTTCCTGACGACGCCCACGGGTGACCACCGTGCTGATGTCCACGGCAGACTCTGTCGGGCCCTCCGGCCCACAAACAAAGCGCCAGCACCAAGGTCAAGTGCGGGGCATTGCCAATGCAAGCCGGGGACCTGAGCTCCTGGGAGAAGAGGCAGCTGGA
Organism: Ailuropoda melanoleuca; assembly: GCF_002007445.2. Taxonomy (NCBI): domain Eukaryota; kingdom Metazoa; phylum Chordata; class Mammalia; order Carnivora; family Ursidae; genus Ailuropoda; species Ailuropoda melanoleuca. Next base: position 109,193,825 of record NC_048218.1, read on the forward strand.
GGCGCTCCCCGGGAGTTTCTTCTGGTCCCCTTGTCCCCTCCTCAGAGCTAGGCTATGAGCAAGGCGGGCTTTGTGAGAGAAAACTAGGCATTTGGGGGGGGACCCCAGCCCCGTCTCCTCTGGGCCAGTTCCAAAGGGCCCCAAACACCAGGGGAGCCCTCCACCACAGGGTCCCTGACAAGAGCAGGAGAGGAGGCATCCATGGGCACCAAGCGGTGGGGTTGGGGGCTGGAGTGGGTGTTGGAGACAAGGCCAAGAGGCAGGCAGGAGGGGCAGGTGGGTGAGGGAGGAGCTCGGAGGCCACAGGTGTTGGGGGACGTGGGATGTATGCACAGTTGGCGTGGGCGGGCACAGGAGGAAGGCACTGTGGGCAGGCTGGGGGAGCCCCGGGGACTCCCAGCCAAGAGAGGGCCACAGCTGCAGGCCACATCACCCCTCAGCCAAGAGCACCTGCTACGGAACACAGGGAAGGCGCCAGGCTCCCAGAAGTGACAGGTGCTGAGGACTAAGGCCCAGGGGCAGGGCGTTGCAGGCGGGGAAACAGAGGGCCGTGAAGGCCACCTGCCCAGACGCAGGCAGCCAGGTGGCCCTGGCGGCAGAACTACAAATCAGCCCTCCTCACGCTGCCAATGCCCTGGCGGTGGGCCCTGGGACCGGACCGGGGGACAGCCAGCCGGGACCCTGCCCACCTGGCCGGGCCTGCACCTGCTGGCCCCGCAGAGCTCCTCCCGCCCCAGCAGAGTTCAGCACGGCCCAGGCCCAGCACGCAGGCGCCCACTCTCCAGACGTCCCCACCCCAGCAGCACAGAGCAAGGGGACGCGACTCTGCTCCACTCTCTACTTTTCTTAAAGGAGGAAATCAGAACCAGATGTTCCCATTCCTGAAGGGGACCGGCCACTCCCAGGGGAGTGGGCAAAACGAAGGTCTTTCAAGGAGCCTCGGGAAGGCAGCCCCTGCCGCTGCGCCCTCGGAGAGGCTGGCCAGAGGAGAAGCCACAGCCCCGCCTGTCCCTAACACCCAACCCCGGCCCTGACCCTGGAGGACCACCCACCTCTGGCAGCTGGGCTCTGTGGGGACCGAGGCAGCCGCGGGACTCGCTCGGCCTGTTACCAGCAGGCGAGGTCACCCGTGGGTGCAGAAGCAAGTCATGAAAAGTTACTTCTAAAAATAATATTCAAGGCAATCCTGACGGGCTCAGTCGGTGAAGCATCTGCCTTCGGCTCAGGTCATGATCCCAGGGTCCCAGGATCAAACCCCGCGTCAGGCTCCCTGCTCCGCGGGGAATCTGCTTCTCCCTCTCCCTCTGCCTGCCACTCCCCCCTGCTTGCACTCACTCGCTGTCTCTCAAATACATAAAATTTTTAAAAATTAAAATAAGAATTTTCATTTTCTTGATTAGAAAAGGAATATGTGTTCATTAGTAAGATTTTTAGAAAAAACTAACATAAAAAATTGAAAACAAAAAGCATCCAGAGTTAACACCACTGCCTAGAGATGGATGACCAGAGTAGCCTTTTCTCATTGTTGTGGGACGGGCTCCTGGCCCCAGCGGGCGGGGAGCAGCTGGCCTCAGCCCTCCTCAAGCTGAGATGCACGGTCAGGAACGACTCCAGCATGGGCCACAGCAGGCCACCGACGGCCTGCTCTTCCAGGAACGAGGGCCCTGCGTCCCCAGCAGAATGCTGCAGGTGGCACCCTGAGGTCCCTGGGCCCCTCATCCCCTGTGACGGCTGACCCCAGGAGGAACGGCTGACCCCAGGAGGAACGGCTGCCCAGGGGCCCACATGGAAGCCTCACCTGGAAGGAGCCTGACTCCCTCCATCCTTGCACACGGGCCCCCACGAAGGACAGCCCACAGACAGAGTCCCGGAGCCACAGACCCCCCCTTGCCTTCCCTTCCTGCCTCTGGCCCTGGGAGGATGCGTGAAAGAGGACCCCTGCCCTATCTTCAGAAAAACATTTGGAAACCGCCCAACTCCTTGAGGAAGGCCCCGTGGGTGCCTACTACGGGACAGACAGCCAAGGGAGGAGCACCGTGACTCCCTTTCCACTGCCCCAGGGAAAACACCCCTCTGTAGGCCAGTCCCCACCCCGGGGGGAGCAGAGCCGGCCCGGGTGCTCCCTGACTCCACGCGCCTCCAGTCTGGGGGAGGACACACGAGCTGCCCGCTGCTCCTGGGACCTGCTCAAGGCTCCCGGCAAGGTTCCGCTGGGCCGTCCGCCAGGCCACGGACAGACGCTTCCGCCCGGCTGCCTGGGCCGTGTGAGCCACTGTGGTCACAGGAGCTACGTGGGCCACAGGGGCAGGACTGGGACCCAATGAGGCAGGGGTGGCTAGGAAGAGGGCCCGAAGGAGCAAGGGCTGCACACCCACCTGGCATCCGCCTCGCTGTAGTACTCTCTGGCCACGATGTCCTCAAACAGCTCCCCACCCGTGACCCTGCAGGCAGAGCACGGAGGTCACAGATTCTGGAGACCCCTCGCCCTCGTCACTTCCATCACTGCCATCAGCACTGACATCAATTCCCCCTCCTCCATCTCCTCCATCTCCTCCTCCATCTCCTCCTCGTCCTCCTCCCCCCCTCCTCTGCCCTATTTTCATCATCTCCTAGGACCAACAACTGACCAAGTCCTGACACTTGGTACCCATTCACGGTCTCACCCTCGCGCCCACTCTGTGACACTGGCACTCACACATGCACAGCTGAGCCTCAGCAGAGTGGCGCCCAGAGTGGGCAGCACAGGAGTCTGACCCAGGCCTTACAGCGTTACCCAGACTTTGTGACGCTCATGCCAGGCCTGCCGAGATCCGGCTCCTTCCTCAAGTCCCCCAGCACCAGAGATGTGTCCCCGCACAGAGCAAGGGGCCAGAGAGATGGTGCCTGGATCTGGCCTGGCTGGTGGGTGAGACCATGTGGTGTTCAAAGTCCCATCTAGGAGGAGGGCGGGATTTCTGTCCACATACCCACTTGTGTCCCTGCTCAGGGAGGGCCTGCAGGCCCTATGACCAGGATGGACACCTGGACAGGAGCCACTGCCTGGAGGGCGTCTGGGAAACCAGAAAGATTCCAGGCAACCTGGGGTGCCTTGGGTTGGAAAATATGGGTGGACAGAAAGGTGAAGCCAACAGGGGTGGGGCCCAGAGGCAGGGGGAGCAGGGAGGAGCCCCTCACCCAACTTGGCAGGCTCTGAGTCTGCCAGCAGACTCTACCCAGGCTCCCCACCCCTGAGATGGGCAGGCCTGGGGGCACCTCCTTCGGCAGCTGCGCTGGCCCCCTGGGCTGTGTCTCTCCACCTGCATTTCTGTTCTCGAATGTGGGGCTTGGGTCGGCCTCATTTCTGTGCCCCATGGGCAGGGCACGGCAGGGCTGGCTTGTGGCAGGGGCGCCGGGCACGGGCCCTGCTGAACGGGTGCCCCTGGCATGGGCAGGCTCTCCCTTAACGTTGGAGGGAAAGAAAATCAGGATGTGTGGGGCGTCAGCATGCCCCCACTCCAGCTACACACTTGCCTCGTGACCCCACCGGACATACCAACAACTCTGGGAGCAAGCAGCTTTCAGGGTCCCAACCTGCCCCTGAAAGAGCCTGAGGCTCATAGCAGGCGAGTGCCTAACGGAGACAGAGCCTCACGTGCGTGTAGACACATATGTGTGCCGGGGTGTGCACCTGGGTGTGCACGTGTGTGCCTGGGTGTGCCTACAGGTGTGTGTGTGTGTGTGTGTGTGTGTGTGTGTGTGGAGCAAGAGGATGGAGTTAGAGGCCCAACCCAGGAGAGGGAGACTCACTGTTTATCTCTCTGCACCCAGAGCTCACAGGTGAGGCTGTGCAGACTCTGAGTCCAAACGCGGGACGCCTCACCCAGGGCTGGGGACAGGCCCCCTGGGTCCTGCGACCACAGGAGGCTTCCGTCTCTGCTGACGGGCACCTGGGCTACAGGGCAGGGTCTTGGTTGTTAAGGGGGGGTGGCGTCTCACACCGGCAAGGAGCCCGATCCAGAGGCCAACATCTCCTCCTGTAGCTCCCTGTCCTCTGCAGGACAGCGTGGCTGATTCTGGGCTGTCCCCAAGGCCCTGTGACATTCCCACCTGTCAACTCCTGAATCCATACTTCCCCCAAACTTGGGGCCTCCTGAAGGTGATGCCAACCCAGGCGGGAAGTGGTTCCCCAGTTCCAGCACCACAGACCTGCAGCGGGTGTGCAGTGTGACACGGGGGGGGGGCTGAGGAGGGCAGGGCCTGTCTCTCCTCCTCCTCGCTCCCCCCCACACCACCCACACCAGAAACAGCTGCCTGAGGCCCAAGGGCATCCCGGGTGCCCCGGAGCAGGGGCCTCCGCGGGCGCAGGAGCACCACAGGCCCATGGGCCACAGAGGATTTCGGGGGGGGGGGTGCGGGGCCTGGGCCCTTCCCCTCCACCGCCCCCCGTGAAACACCACCAAGTACTTCTCGCTGGCCTCACAGAGGTTCTCCCCACGCTTGCCTGTCGTGTCGGCCAAGAGACGTGAACCTACACGCGTGCGTGCACACACACGCATGCACGCAGTTACACACGCATGCAGTCACACACATGCACACGCGGACACCCACACCCTGTTCTCTCCCTCCTGTCTTCTCCTAAATCACACCCACCTGCCTGTCTGCCACCAGGGCCTGGGCATGGCCACCCTCCAGCCCCGTGCCCTCTACATTCCTGTGACGCTGGGTGGGTCTGGGGACACACGGGGGCAGGGGACGACAAGTCTGCCCCCCTCTGCAGGGATCATGGGACAGACGTTTTGGACACAGCCTCAGCCTAGCGGTGGCAGCTGTGTCCCAGGCCAGCCCTGGCATGGTCTTGTGGGACACTGGGGGATTGAGAGGGGACCAAGCCCCTGCAGGACAGTCCCAGCCTCTCTTGACCAGGGGACCTGGAGGGCCCTGAGGGCTCCCCAGGCTCTGCGCCCCATGGCCGCGGCGGCATCTGTCCTTGGAGGGAGAAGCAGCTGCCCCAGGCAGGCGTCCTGTCACACCGGTGACAGCGCCCTGGCCCTGCGGTCATGCAGAGGCCACTAGGGGCCGCCCAAAGCCCGCGGCCCCAGCCCACCCACTTCCCGGGCCCCGCCGCAGTGAGTCACAGGCAGCTCAATATATCTGCGTGGTGGAAGCTGCCAGGGAAGGACGGGATGAGCTTGCTGCTCCTAAATCCTGCAGGAAGAAGAGCCGCCAGAGGCCCCAAAGCCCGCACATCAGACCCTGCACACGCACACGTGTGCACACACAGACACGCATACACGTGTGCACCCCAGAAACTGCACGCACACACGCTCATGCCAGTCGGCTGTGCAGAGGACCCCAGGGGAACACCAGCGAAGGAAAGCCTCCCCTCCCCTGGCTCCTCCGCCCCCTGCTCGCCCTGTGGATGAGAGGACCCAGGGGGCAGCCCCAACCTTGTGGGACTCCAGACACGGACGGTGGGGAGGCTGCGCTGGCGATGCTGGAAGGGAGGGGGCCTGGGAGGCAGGGGCTGAAGGAGCCTCAGATCTCCTCCCACCCCAGCCACACAGGGGAGCGACCCCAGCTCAGGCACTTACAGATCAAAGACCAGGTAGTGGAACCCTTCCTCGGAGATGCTGTCGTGCAGCCGCACTGTGGGGACAGAAGAGGCCATGAGGGGCTGGCCCAGCCCGGGACCCGCCCTCGCTGCGCAGCCCCCCTCCCTTGTGGAGGGGCCCACCCATCCCGACAAGGGCCTGGGGCTCCCCAGAGCAGGGGGCTGCAGGACAGAGCCCGAAGGGAGAGCCATGGGTCTCGGGAGGGCATCCACGGGGCTCTAGGTGTCCGCTGTCCCCTTTCCTCTGCCAGAGGGAGACCCAGCCCCCTCTCAGCCCCCCGGCCAGGGCACCGGGCGTCACAGGCGGGGTGGGGCCAAAGGGTCAAGGCTCGCTGGACCAGGCCCTGGAAAGGAGCCGCCCACAGGAGAGGAGCACCGTGAGGCCCCGTCGCCCGCCTCTAGGGACAAGCGAACGGAGCCCAGTGAGGCATCACTTCCAAAAGCTCAGGCCCTGGGTTCGGGTTCCAGGCGCTCCCTCATCCTGGCTGGCCGCTCTCTGTATCCCTGACCCCGCAGCAGCGCCCGGCCCAAGGGTGCTGCCGAGCCTCTGATGAGTGTGCTAGTGGCCAAGTAAGCGGCTCTCGGCGCAAAACGCCAGCCCCAAGGCCGCCTCTCTGCGGAGCCGGAGAGGTAGCCGGAACTCAACAGCAAATACTTCGAGGAACGGTTCACCCTGGACACTGCCCTTCCTGAGCCCCATTCTGCCTCCTGCAGGCGCTGCTCTGAGTACCTCGTGCGGTCATCCGGACGCGCTCCAGCCACTGAGAGGCCAGGCATACGGCAGACAGGCGCACCGCTCCCCAAAGGCCAAGCAGAGAGGGGAGCAGGGCTCAGAACCCCCAGGAGTCGTGGCTCCTTGCCCACCCCCCACCCCGCCCCGGCAGGTCAGGCCGCTGGCGCCGGGCAGGTTTGCGGCGGCCCCTTCCCCGCACCCTTGACACTGCCCTAGTTTCTAACGGCCTGCAGCCTTCCTCCTCCCGCTGGAAGACTCTGGGGGCCTGGCTGCCAGCGTCTTCGGCCAGGAAGCCCAGTCCGGCCTGCCACCAAGGCTGGGCTCCTGCCTGAGCAGTCGAGGAGTCCGGCCACCGAGGAGGGACACATGCGCCGGCTGCCCTCCCATTCCTTACTCTGCGCCTCTGCTCAAGGGCCCGGCATCCAACCTTCTCCCCTCCGCCCTCACACCTCCGGCTCTGGCCACACGCTCACAAGGCGAGGTCTTCCAGGGCCACCGTCCTCCGCCAGCTGCCTGGCCTCAGTCACCTCTCCCGGGGATGTCCTGGTGGCCTCCGGGCACGCAGAGCCGATGCTGACCTCCCTCCCGCCCACAGCCCAGGGCTGACTCTGCCGGGCTGGCCTGCTTCTCCCCAACACCCAGCAGACCCCTGCTCACCGCGACCGCCTTCCAGGACCCCCTGTGAAATCGGGGCGGTGAGCAGACCTCACCCCCTCCAGCTGTGGCCTCCTCTGCACCAGCCGCCTCCCCCTGAGCTCCAAGCCGAGAAAGGCCTGGGGGCCCCTGAGGGACATTCCTGGGGGCCTTCTTCTCCTTCTCAGGGGGAGGCCCAGGGGTCCATAAAGCTGGGGTGCTGCAGGAGGCCCCTGCTCCCCAGTGCTGGTGGGAGGGTGTCAGGTCTGCTGGCGGGTCCTACCTCCTCACCCGGGAGACACGGGGGGTCTGGGGGGAGTGGAGGCTGTGTGCATGCTTTTAACATTTAAAAAATAGTTGCATATTATTTTAATGATATCTAGCATATCAGACTGATTTCTGACAGAGCTGGGGGAAAAAGTGACTTGTCACAGAATCTACCTAAATAAAGCAGGAAATACGTAACACTGAGTAGGGTATGTGGTGACGACAGACCATCCTGCTGGCAGCCAAGGCCTGGAAGCCCCACGAAGCCACCACACAGAGGGCACAGGGGTGCACCCAGGACGCTCCCCTCGCCGGGGCCACGGCTCTTCCAGGGCCTGTACCTGAGTCCCAGGCCAGGGGACTCTCAAGGGGGTCCCTCCACCCTCCCAGGCAGCCTCTGGACCCCCTCCCTGGACCCTCTTGCTGTTCGTGGTGGCAAGGCCCAGCCCATTGCGTGACATCACCAGCCGCGGGCCTAAGCAGCAGGAGACTGGAGACCTTTCTCCTCTCCCCAACTTGCACTGGCCTCCACCGTCCAGGCAGGAAGTCTCCCCAGGGCATGTCTTCCAAGATGCCCATCTGCCCAGCTCGGAGGGGAGCCACCCAGCAAAGGAGATCAGTTCCGGCCCCAGAAACCAGAAGGTGGGGTTTGCCATCACTGAGCCAGGCCCTGAGAAGACAGGGTCAGTATACAAAGGTGAGGATGAGTGCAGGTTGTGGGGAGGCTGCTGGGAGGCTGGGGGAGGCTGGAGGGAGGCTGGAGGGAGATTGGTGGATGCTGGGGGGAAATTGGGGGAGGCTAGGGGGAGGCTGGAGGGGAGGCTGGGGCGAGGATGGAGGGAGGTTGGGGGCAGTTGGAGGAGGCTGGAGGGAGGTTGGACGGAGGCTGGGGGAAGGCTGGTGGGAGGATGGAGGGAGGTTGGCTGGGGGGAGGCTGGAGGGAGGCTGGAGGGAAGATGGAGGGAGGCTGGGGGGAGGTCGGAGGGAGGCTGGGGGACACTGGGTCGGGCCCATCCCAGACACCCAGGCCTATTTCCCACAGAAGGTACTGCCGAAGCCAGGCCACACGGCTGCCTCCTCTGCCCAGGGACCCCCTTGTCTCCGAAGAGAAACTGTACCATCTGGGGAGGGCTCTGCCTGGGTAAGCTGGTGGTAGGGGGATGGCTCTAAGCACCCCACTCCCAGCGTGAGAGCTCAGCAGAGGCCCCATGCGCTCATCTCGGGGGGCAAAACGCACCCAATGCTCTGATGCTCTTCCTTTAAGAGGAGAACTTAGCTCCCCCACGCTCACATGTGCTGGCCTCCGAGAACAGAACGGGTGCGGTGATGGCGGGGCCCCTCCTACACTAGGTCTAGGAAGCACGGTGGTTCCTGCAAAAGTGAAACACAGACCTGCCACCGGGCCAGCCATTCCACTGCTGGGTGTGTTGCCAAAGCACTGAAAGCTGGACCCACACAAATACTCGCACACACGCATTTGCCCGCGCCCACGGCAGCACGGTCTGCAGCGGGCGACAGACGGCAAGAAGCCAAGGGTCTGCCGTCAGGTGAACGGAGAAGCCAACTGTGGCCTGTCCACACAGTGGAATATTATGTAGCCTTGAAAAGCAAGGAAATCCTGCAGCTCGCTTCACCACGGATGGTCGGTGAGGACGTGATGCCGAGTGAAACGAGAGCCACAAAGGGACCGATGTGTGATCCCACTGCCGTGAGGTTCCTAGCAGGGACAGATCCACGGACACAGAGTGCGTGGTGGTTCCTGGGCCTGGGGAGCCTGGGGGGGGCCCTGACGGGAGTTAGTGTTTCCTGGGTGCAGACTTTCCACCCAGGATAACGAAAAGTGTGGGTACAGATAGTGGCGACGATCACACAACATTGTGAATATACGTAATGCCAAGGAACTATACACTTAAAAACGGATAAAACTATAAATAGTATGTGTATTTTACTATAATTGGGGAGGAAAAAGCAGCATCGTGCCCCTCGTTCTCCCTCCCTTACCTCTCTGTCTGTCCCCCTCTGTGTCCCTGTCGTCACGCACTCTGGGGACCCACCACCACGTCCCGAAGATACTCAAGCGGCCCTGACGAGACGCCCAGGAGGGAGGGCTCCGGCCTCCCACCGACAGCCACGTGAGCAAGCCTTGGAAGCAAACCTAAAGATGCAAGCAAACCTTCAGAAGACACAGCTCAGGCCAGTGTCCACACTGCACGGGAGCCCCGGAGGAGCCGCCCAGGTGCCGGGCCCAGGAGGCCGGTTCGGCTGTTGCTGTCTCAAGTCCCACATTCTCATTCAGCACAGATCCCGCAGGTTATGTAGTGGCCCTGACCACCCAGTCCCACAGCTCTTGAATCCACAGAGAAAATCAGTGCCCGTGGGGTGAGTTTTGCTGCTGGTTACGCAGCACGGGGGACTCACGCGAGTTAAGAGGCCCCTGGAAGTGTGTGGCTTGTGCAGCCTCGCTCAACACACATGGACCCTGTGGGAGCTCTGAGCCGTGGCAGCTCGCCAGCAGTAAGGCTGGGCCCCGGGCCATGACTCTGCCCTCTGAGCCTCCCCGAGTCACTTCTGCACAGAGGGGCTCAGGACTGCGCCTGCTCTCCCCCTGACTCCTCTCGGTTCCTCCCGGGCACTCCCTGTGAGTGCCCACCTCCACTTTACAGATGGGGAAACTGAGGCTCCTCCCCTTCCCTGCCCCCCCGCCCTGAACACAGCTGCTCAAAGGAAGCGGCACAGGATGGGGAGCCCCTCCCAGGGGCACCGGGGGCACTTCTGTCTATGGTGGGGGTGGGCAGACCCAGACCCAGGAGCAAGGGGACCCTTCACTTCCCCCTAGACCTCTCCCACTACTCCCCCAAGAGCTCCTAGTGAGTCTACAAAGAATGTTCCCTCTGCACCCCAGTCTCAGCCCTGCCTCCCCGTGTTCTGGAATGTTTCCTCCACACCACCCTGTGTCAGCTCTGCCTCCTTGTTCTGGAATGTTCCTTCCACTCCCCAGTCTCAGCTCTGCCTCCCCGTGTTCTGGAACGTTCCCTCTGTACCTCCCAGTCTCAGCTCTGCCTCCCCATGTTCTGGACTGTTCCCTCTGCACCCCCCAGGCTCAGCTCTGCCTCCTCCTTGTTCTGGACTGTTCCCTCTGCACTCCCCAGTCTCAGCTCTGCCTCCCCGTGTTCTGGAATGTTCCCTCTGCATCCCCCTGTGTCAGCTCTGCCTTGTCCTTGTTCTGGAATGTTCCCTCTGCATCCCCCTGTGTCAGCTCTGCCTTGTCCTTGTTCTGGAATGTTCCCTCTGAACCCTCCCAGTCTCAGTTCTGCCTCCTCGTGTTCTAGAATGTTCCCTCTGCATCCCAGTCTCAGCTTTGCCTCCTCAGTGTTCTAGAATGAAGCTGCTATGAGGACTTCAGGGACTGATCATAACAGACCAGGAACAACACTGGGCATCCAGGCAGGTCAAGGAGATGTCTTTTGAAGAACTGTCACAAAACACCAACCCAAAGAACACCTGGGTCCTCCCCTATTGAAATGGAATTCCTGATCCACTCTTGGCTGGTGCTCAGAGGACGCAGGGGAGGGGGCTGGCAAGGGCAGGGACATGGGGAGAGTTGGCGGGGTGGCGGTGTCTGCCAGGAGCAGCAGGAAAGAGGGTGAGCAGGCGCCTGGGGTCCGGCTCCGAAGCACAGAGGACAACAGCTGGGGCGGTGGAAGGTCAGACTGACATGTGCCCACACCCTACCCCACGAGCCAGCCAGTGAAGTGTGGCCGGGATCCCTCAGACGCCTGCATCAGAATCACAGGCACACTGGTGAAGGCTCCCATTCCTGGGCCCACGCCAGGCCTCTGAGTCAGGACCCTGCACGCCAGCGGGGCCAGCACACGTGGCTTGAGAATCTGGAAGTAAAAGCGCTTGGCCCGGGCCCAGGGCTGGAGCCGCCTGCGAGCACGGGGGGGCTGCCCAGGAAGTGGGGGGGGTTGCCTTCCCCTGCCCCTCCCACAGGTCCTGCAGGGCCACAGGCCTCGGCGCAGAGCTCCCGGGGCCGGCTCTCAGGACCAGCTCTAAGGACCGGCTGAAGCTTCCTGCAGCCCCCTGGGCCTCGCCCTGGTCTGGGGGCTGTGAGTGGCAAACACCCCCCAGGCCAGGGGCTCCAGAAGTGGCTGAGCTACACCACCTGCCATTCCTTTTAAACAGAATCCTGGGCCCTGTCCTGGCACAACTGAGCCGGAATCATGGCAGGAGGAGGCCCGGACTCCACCCTGACAAGCTCCCTGGGTGCCCCCGGGGCAACAAAGCCCTGGCCCTTCAGTGCCTCCCGGCTGCTTCCCACAGCGGGCTCCTCAGAAGTCCCTCCAGGGCCAGAAGTAGAGCAGGGCAGGCCAGCGGACGCACACACCCGTTCCCCAGGGCAGCAGGCAGGGACCACCCCAGAGCCACAGGGGTGAAGGGTGGGCACCTGCTGAGTGGAGGTCGAGTGGCCCGGGAGCCCCAAGCGGACGTCCAAGGTCTGTGAGGCCCCTGCAACTGTGTCACCCACAAGAAGGGGACCTCGGCTTTCAGAAAAAAGGCGACCATCCTTGTGGCCAAGGCCCCAGGCTCCCCGGGCGCCACGGCCCCTGCCAGGACCACAGCCCCAGGCCGCAGCGGCGAGGACCAGCAGGGGACAGCGGTGGTTCTCCAGAGCCAGACCTCAGACCTCAGGCCAGGACTGCGCTAGCGTGGCCGTTGAGGTTTACGGTGTCCAAACGTTTTTCCTCTTAACTGGGCTGTCTTGTGGCTTTTCTGAAGCCACAGAATGTTTCTGCCAGGATCCCAGCTCGCACCTAGAGCGATGGGCAGGAGCCAGTCCGGATGGAGCTGCCACACGGGGCTGCCCGAAGCCCCAGGATCCCTGCAGGTCAGGAGAGAGAGCGGCCGCGAGGCCCTGAGGGCGGGACTCTTCTAGGGAGAAGGAAAAGGAGGCTTCTGGGTGTCCCTCTGCAAGTGCGATCTTCGGGAGAGAAAGGCCGCAGGCCATGGGGCAGAGAGATGGACCCCCGCCCCCGCCCCCTGGAAGGGCTGCTCACCGATGTTGGAATGTTTCAGAAGACGGCAGATCCGAGCCTCTCTCTCCAGCTTCTGGTGATCTGGGGACAGAGAGCAACACGGTGTGACCTCGTGCCCCTGCGGCCGGTGCCCACCCCCACCCCGCCCCTGCCCCAGAACTGCCGAGACCGGTGCCTGCCAGACACACGGCCCAGGGAGGTGCCCACCGCCTCTCGCAGCGCACGCCTGCAGACCGCCCGGGTCCCCTGGCCAGCAGGGCCGGGGCAGGAAGAGGCTGCCAAACGTTTGCTGTGAGAGGCCGGGGAGACAGAGGCAGGGAGCCCCAGGTGGCTCAGAAGAGAAAGTGCTGTACGTTTCACAGCAAAGCTGACAGCACCAAGTGACCCTTCACTTCTGCGTCCTAATTCCAGACTCTTCGGAGCCTCCGGCTGAAGCCTAGCGTGTTCGTCAGTGGCCGTGGGGCTGGCGGAGCATTGCCGTCCGCCAGCAGGGTCCTGGGAGCCCCCCACCAGCCCTGATCCCTGCCCCTCGAGGCCAGCGCTTCCGTTCTGGAGGCTGGGCCTCTAAGGACTAAGCAGCTTACCAGAAATGTTCTATTCCAGACAAACAGGGTACCTGGAGGATTTTAAAATTTGATGCAGCCTCTAAGAGCAAAATTCTGGAAAAAACCCACCTTCCCATTGACTAGAGAACTCACAGTTAACGTGGTTACAGCTGCACAAAGGAACATGCCCATCGGCACCGTGTGCGCACCACCCCGACTCCCCAACACAGGCTGAGTGAACAAGCCACTTACAAAGGAAGCCCCAAAACGTGCTTTCGTTCACAGAGGTCACCACACACAGATCACTGGGCATACACGTGTGGCCAGACTGTCAAGAGAGGCAGGGGGTTCCCAAGTGCAGGATGGCAGCTGCCCCAGGGTGGGATGCACCCAGGGAGGGGGCGCCAGGGGTCCTGAGCCGCCATCCACCCTTGCACGGGCTGAGCCCCTCAGAGCAAGGGTCTGGGGAGCGCATTTCTGTACCAGCAGGTGGGTGCTTGTCTGTCTGCCGAGCCCCTGTGAATCAGGAAGCCTTTGTGGGGTACAGTGAAGGTGCTAATGACGCCACAGGTCTCCCCAGACCTGCTGGGCCCTGGTCCCCACGTGGACTTGAGGGGAATAGACCCCAGCATGAGAAGGTCCTTTTGCCCTATCAGCACTCCCCGGGCCGTGTGACCGCGCTGGGCTGGGACAGTCTTGCAAACCCGCATGTGCCTTTCCGGAGCAGGAACGTCATGCCTGCAGACAGGAATCTCTCTGGGACACCCCAGGTCCAGCTGGCCCTCCCTCCTCCTGCCACTGAAGCTCTGAAAACGCTAACACCTGTCCCCCGCCCCAACCTGGCTCCTGTGTGGCCAGGCGCCCTGGCACTGGGAGGGCTCTGGCAGAGCAGCAGGGCGGTGCTGGCCAGAGGGACAGACCCTCACGCTACCCCGCCCTCCCTCACCTCCACCCCCAGAGCAGCACGCCCGGGTGCCGTCCCGTCCCCTCTGTGGCGGGACCTGAGCCCAGCGGACAGGAGCCAGCGGTATTTGTGACGGCGGACGCTGGGGGCTGTCCGAGCATCTCCGTTAGGAGGGATGAATTCAGCACAATCGCAACACGACACAAAGCGTGAATTCCGCTTTTCCATCCATACGGAGCTCAAAACCAGGCAACGTGAAACATAACTGGGGGGCGGGGCCCACATCTAAAGGACGGCCTGTCGCCACGGCCAGCGCCGCACCCCGCAGGTGCAGCAGGGATGGTGGGCTTCCGGCATCACTTTTCCTTGCAAAGGGTTTTAAGTTACTGTTCTGAACATTTTTCAAACCTAGAGAAAAGCTGCACAGACACTACCAAGTGCTCAGAAAAAGCACTTTTGTATAATCTATCCCTCCGCACGCATCCACTTACTTTTACTGAGTGTCTGAGAGAAGCCCCACACTCCACGGCCCCCTACCAGGCGACAGCCCGTGAACGCGTCCTAAGGACAAGGAGGCTCTCTGGCGTGATCTCAGAGCAGTAAGTCGCACACGATACGGAACCTGAAGCTAACCTGCCCGTCCCCCCAGTGTGGATGACAGCCAAGAAGCCCGTCCGAGTGTGGACCAGGACTTAACGAACCTCAGGCAGGGAGAGTTCAGGGGGGTGGGGTGGGGGGAGACAGGGTCATTTTCATACATAAAAATCAGGAGGAAAATGCACATGGGAACCCCCTTTGGGGAAGGAAGCAATAAGGAAAAGACTGTCCCCGAGGGCACAGTCCCGTCCCAAAGACTGACTGACCCCCGAGCGCACTGGGGAGAGAAATTATTTGCGCGATGCCAAGAAGGGAAGCCTGGCCGCCGGGCCACATGCCGGCACCCACCCATGGCCCCAGCAGGTCACTGACCCTCCCGGCTGCACCCCTTGCTATCAGGATGCCAGCACGGGGCAGGGAGAAGCTCTGACGCTAAGACACGCACGTGTGTCCAGACCGTGACCGTGCTTCCCTCTCCGAGGCAGAATGATGGGATTAGAAAACAATAAATTACCTTATGCTTTATATTTTCCCCAACTTTGACAACAATTTCATGTTCCTTTTATAATGAGGCAAAATATTCTTTTTATACAAGGGTTTGAGCCCTTCTCCAACAAGCACAAAGCCACTGATTAATGAGGGCACCTGCCGTGGCGACATCTGCCCGGAAATTAATCATCTAAGCCGACAGTCCCTGACCCGGGATGGGAGCAGGGGTCTGTCCCCCTGTCCACCTTGCCCACAGCCTTTGATTCCTTCTGGCAACGGTGCCCAAGTTATCACTTAACATGATGGTATCACTTCACATGAAGTCCCGAACTAGCATCCTGAACCCCATCGTGGTCATGGTGAAGTGAGTCAAATTCAACCCAGTCTGGCGCACAAGCAGCATGTCCCGGTCCTAAACTGTCAGCTGGACCAGGAAGGACACCTCCAGAGCGTCCCGTTCCCCGGCGAGCAGCAGGGTGTGGGGGGGATGGGATAGTGACCCTGACCCAGTCCCGGAACCTTGCTGCACCCACTCATCCCCACAGTGGCCGCAGGGACTTCACACACCACAGCAGTGACCGTTGAGCGGGCCTGGGGGTGCAGCTGGGACGCTGCCCACCCTGCCTGGGGCCTGCCAGCACCCGAGGGACCCCAGCCCGGCATCCCTCCTGGCCATGTCCACTGCAATGATGTCCTGGCTGGGTGGGCAGCAGGCTACCCCAGGAGGGTTCACCAGGCACCTGCCAGGGCTGTGGGGGATGCAGGGTCGGAGTGACCAGGCCAGCCTTGAGACCAGCCAGGAGGCTCAAAAGGGCCCTCCCAGGGCTGTGGCCAGGTGTCCTGAGTGTCCAGGGCACCTGGAGCTGTCACAGGTTAGCGTGTTGCTATGGAATGTTGGTACTCGTCACAGAACACACACAGCACCTGTGCTAAGGACAAGAGAACCCTAAGAATCTGCCCTACCAACACCCCATGTGTCCCACCCCCAGAGGGTGGTCTCGTCTCCCCAGTCTTCCGTGTCAGACCCAGCCTGCATCACTGCCCACATGCACCAGCCCCGGGGACTGCGCCTCTGAGATCATCTTCCACAGACGGGCCTGAGGGTGACTTCTGAAAAAGGATGGGGACAGAGGTCAGGGGCCCAGGGAGTGAGGGCAAACTCGCTCCCCAACTTCTGGGAACCCCACCTCAGAGAGAGGAGGCCTCTCTGCCCTCTTCCCTCCTGAAGACCCGAGGCCAGCACTGACTGTGTCCAGGGACCCAGGGGACGCACACAGGTCTTGGGTCACACGGAGCAGGTGCAGCCGTGCCATGCCCCGGGGACAGAAGACTCGGAGGCCCTGATGCTGCCTGCAGGAGACCCAAGAGGGACCCCACCACACCAGAGGGAGGTTTTGGAGGAATATGCCATCACGGGGGACAGACGCAATTGTCACAGCGCTCGGGGACTCCTGAATTCAGCTGTCTTCAAGGCTCAGACACCCTACATAAGCTTGCAGCCAGAGGCCACTGGCTCATTCTGGCTGGAGACAACTCCCGCACACTCAAGACACATTCACACACCTGCTCCCGTGAGGCCCAGCTCTTTATTCTCCGACCAGAGAAACAGGGTTACCGATAAAACACAGCATTCATTTACATCCCACAAAAGAGTGCATCAAACAAAACAAAACCATGACTCAAGAGACACCGGTGACCCCCTGCTGCCCTCCTGCCTGAATTCCAGACACGTGCATGCGTGAGGTTCCCACCTACAGTCTCACGGCCTGCAATGCCAGGAAGCCCTCCTGGGTTTCCCACCACCACCTCTGTGCCAGGCCTGCCCTGTGCTCTGGGTGTCCCTAAGGTGCTTGCCACCAGGCTCAGGGGCTGGGGGCCAGGAAGGGGGGTGGCTGCAGCACAGCCACACGGGAACAGCAGTTCCCAGACCCCAGGAGCACCCCGCGAGTGGGAGGAGGCTGGAGCTGCTCAGGGTTGTCACTGCCATGCCAGGAGGGAGATGGGCAGGAGCCCCCAAGGGGCAAGAAGGGACAGGCGCCTGCCACACATGGCCACACGTGGGTGCCATCTATTCCACATACACAGTAGGACTTACCCACTTCACTCCAATAATGCTCCGAGAAATGGCAGTGGGAGACCAAAGCCAGCTCCACACAGCAAGTGTCCCAGATGGGGTCTCCCCCAGGCTGGGCACCCCAGGCAGGGTCCCCCCAGGCTAGGCCCCATAGGCTGGGCTCCCCAGGAGGATCTCCCCAGGTAGGGGCCCCCCCCAGGTAGGGTCTCCCCCAGGCAGGGCCTCCCCCCGGCACAGCCCCTCCTGGAAGGGTCTCCCCAGGCAAAGCTCCCCAGGTAGGGTCTCCCTCAGATGGGATCTCCCCTGGCAGCATCCCCCAGGAGGAGTGTCCCTAGGCAGGGTCTCTTCCAGGCAGGACCCCCTCAAATGGGGTCTTCCCCAGGCAGGGACCCCCCCAGGCAGGGACCTGGCACGCTCCCGCCTAGACCCCATGTCACTGCTGGGTCATGGCAGGGTCCCCCCAGGCTAGGCCCCACAAGCTGGGCTCCCCAGGAGGATCTCCCCAGGTAGGGACCCCCGCAGGAGGATCTCCCCCGTCAGGGTCTCCTCCAGGTGGGACCTCCTTAGGTGGGGCACCCCAAGCTGAGTCAGGAAGCTGAAGGAGGTGGGAGGCTGTACCCACAAGCAGGAGAGGACATCGACGGCTTCTGCCACACCCTGCAGTGTGAGTGGCAGTCCCAGTGAAGGAAGCAGGTGCCCAAAAGCACTCAGTCCCCAAGGCCGGGACGTGACCCCAGGCTGCGGGCTCCTCATGGCCCCTCACAGATGCGGCCCTCCCAGCTCTGACATCATTCCCCCCAGCCCCCACCTGCTCCCCCACTATGGGTGACTCAGAGTGGAGATGGGGTGGGGGGGTACCAGAAGGGGGACAGGAGGGACGTGGGTGGGCGCCTGGCTCCTCGCCAGCTGCCACGAGCAGCAGCAGAGCTGTCATGGGCAGAAGGACGCCCGCAAGGCACTGGTGCAGGCGGAGGAGGGATGGGAGGGGGAGACAGGCCCACCTGGCAGGAGGAGCTGCCAGCCGTCCCCCGCCCCGGCCCCCACCCTGAGGCTTGGCCTGGGACAAGTGAGGCCACCTCTTGGGAAAACCAGCAGTTGTGCTGGACGGAACCTGAAATCCCACACAGAGAGTCCACACAGCCCGGCAGGCAGCAGAGGCTGAGAGGGCGGCTGCTGGACCCCCAAGGACCCCTGGGGTTGGACAGGTGGGCTGTGTTCACTGGGGAGACCCGCCAGCACCAGGGGCACCATTGGCTCCCCCACCCTGTCTGCAGGATGAGCGGGGATGCAGGGATGACAGAGGGTTCGGCCCCGGGGCAGGGAGGCTGGGACACGTCAGGAAGCTGGCCGAGGTCACAGGCCATGGTGGCTGCTGCCCTGGATGCCCCACCCAGCCCAGCAGCTCCTGGACGGAGCCCGTGGGGATCTGTGTCAAGGTCAGGTCCCTGTCCCAGGGTCACCGTCCACTTCTACGTGGATGCCTGAGTGCCCGCTGAGGCCCCAGGAGAGGTGCCAGCCCTTGGGCTATGGGGCGTGGGAGTGTGTGCGTGGCCTGGCCCCAGAGGGAGATAAGGACCAGCACTGGGGGGCCTGGTGGTGTGGAGCGGTAGGCAAAGCTGTGGGGAGTCCGGCAGCAGCCCAGGCCCTTGACTGCCTCCTTGTCAGCTGGGGGCCTTGCACCAGCCAGAGACAGAGCCCCACCACCCCAGGAAGGAGGCCAGGTGCTGACCACCTCAGGGGACTTGGGGGGAGCCACAGCCTGCAGGGGAGCCAGTCCCCTCGTCCCCTCCTGCATCCAACTATTGGCTACGCAGGGCCTGGGGCTGCTCAGGCTTCTGCCTCCTCCAGGCTAAACGAGCAGGGAACCCAAACCAGGATCATTCAGCTGGGGGACTGCCTGTGTGCCAGCCTCTGGTAGCCATGGGGACACTGGACACAGGGACACTGAACCAAGCCAAGCCTCACTCTGAGTCCATTTCCCATGTGCGGAAAGGGTGGGGAGGTCCCAGGGAGAGGACTCGACAGGACACCCCAGCCCCCAATCCTGCCCCCACTTCTGTCCCCCACTCCCAGCCTGCCCTGCAGAGCTGGGCATCTGGCCTGTTTTCCTGCTTCCCTCCTCCAGCCCCATCCCAGAAGACGCTCCAGACACTGGCAGGCATCCCCGCTCCCTTCACCGGGGGCTTCAGCACCAGCACATGTAAATGAGAAACTGTTGCCCCAAGTGACCCACTGCACGGGGCACAGGGATGTCACTCAGAGGTCCCTGCCTTTCCTTCCCACCCATCTCCACACCTTCACCATCAGAGGGCAAGAGGGAGCCTTCTAGAATCTTAGGAGGCTCACGGATATCCACATCACCCATCGCCCATGGCCCACGCCGTCCAGCATCAACCCTGTAACTCTCATGACCCCAGAGTCTCAAAATCCACAGGGACAGAGCTGAGGAAACCAGGCTGGCCCCACTGCGGCCCTCAGCCGCTGGAAGTCCTGGGCATTCACACCTGCAGGGTCGCGGGGAGCAAGGTTGGGGGGGGGTAGCGCGGGGAAGGAACCGGTCAGGGAAGACAGGCAAGTTCAGGTCGGAGCTGCTGCACCTGCTCGCCCTGGGGGCTCCCACCTCGGCTCTGTCCCACTAACAGCCTCTGTCCTGCTAACAGCGTCCGGTCCCGGGACCAGGCTGCCAAGTGCCGGGAAGAGACCACTCTCAGGGAGGACGCCCCGAGGCCGAGCTCCCACAGCTCGAGCCTGCGGACAGGGCTCGCGGGGAGACTCCAGGGGCAGCTCGGGGTCCTGCCGGGCCACCTGGACTAGCGCGTGCCGTGTGCTCTGCACAGGCCCCCGAAACTGCCAAGGGTGCCGTGAGGCAGGGCTGTGATGACCGTCGCCCCAACCCTGAGATGGGGTGCAGGGCACAGGGAGGCTAGGGGGAGGGGAGCCGGCCTGCCACCTGGGGGGTGGGGGGGCTGGCACCAGAGCCCACGTGCGGGCAGCCGTGGGGGGAGGCCCCAGCCAGCCCGCGGTGCTTCCCGTGGGGCACCCCGTCCTGCTCCAGGCGCTCCAGGGTGCCGACAGAGTGAGGATGATGAAAAGATACCCCCCGTGCGGACTTCTTGTTTTAAAAAGGCAACTCGGCAACCAGCAATTACCACGCCAGCATCAGGCAGCTACCCCACCCCACAAGGGCGTCTCTGTCACCCAGCAGCTGCCACGGGGACAAAGCAGCCACCAGGCCCCCCCGCACGGCAGCACCCAGGCCTCTGAGCTGTCTACAGGCCACGTGGGGCTGTGTGGCAGCTGGGCCCCCAGAGCCCTCCCTCCCCACCTTCAGCTGGCCTCCCCTGGACGGAGACCTTCCCGCTCCCTCCTCAGGCCCAGAGCCATCAACCCCTGTCCAGTGCAACCTGGCTCTGGGCTTCCTACCCCCTCTGCTCCCACAGAAGGTCCCCCGGCCCCACGGCCACCTGCCCGGGCACACCAGGCGCAGTGCCCTCCTACCCTCTGCCAGAGAGGAATTATTCAGAGACGCTGACCACATCCCGCGGTGGGGACTCCGCTGTCTCATCACTACGATGCCTGCCTCCCTCAGCCCAGGCTGCCCACACGTCCCCGAGTGCACCCCGCGGGCCTGCGTGACGTGCAGCCCTCCTCGGGCTCCAGGCCTGGGGAGCGTAGGCTGCTGTCCGTCTCAGCTGTCCAGGATCTGGGTCCTGTGCTGGGTCGTGGC
Organism: Ailuropoda melanoleuca; assembly: GCF_002007445.2. Classification (NCBI taxonomy): domain Eukaryota; kingdom Metazoa; phylum Chordata; class Mammalia; order Carnivora; family Ursidae; genus Ailuropoda; species Ailuropoda melanoleuca. The sequence continues at coordinate 109,214,420 of NC_048218.1, forward strand.
GTGACCCCAGGGCAGGACTCCTACCCTCACCAGTGTTGACTATCCTCTGGGATCCTCAGTTTTGTCAGCTGTGAAACAGGACACTGTCACCTTCCAGGACAGGAGGGCGTGGTGATGGGAGATCCCAGTGGCTGCCTCCTTTGCCCGTTCCTTCCCCAGCACCGGTGTCACAGGGCCTACTGGGTAGAGTCCCACCCCAGCCCACCCCCAGGCAGCGCCCATGATGCTCTCAGCAGCACAGCTGGGACATGCTCTGGGCAGTGTGCAGAGACCACACACTTTCCTTGCATGGGCACAGCCCCTGATGGCGCAGTCTACTCAAAGATGGGACCCAGACCCTGGAAGGTTCCCGGGACCCACTGCATGAGAGGGCTGGGGCCAGAACCCGGGTCCTCAGACCTAGAGCTGCCCTTCTGACCCTGCACCCCCCTCCAGGGGGCTCTTGGTGCATGTGAGGGTGGGCGGGGGTGCTGGGAAGGGTCCTTTCAGATTTGGGGAAGGACAGAGCTGATAAAACCACCCCACAGGGTGCAGGAGTTCACGGACATTCCCTCCTGATGACCCTCCCATCATCTCCCGGGGCCAGTCCACCTTCCAGGGACTGGCCGCCCCCTCGCCCTCTCCGACCCCCACAACCCAGGGGCGGGGCACCGCCGCTGGCCGATACCATTCAGATCTCCAGTCCCCAAAGCCCCCGGGCCTGACTCTGCCCTCACAAACGTCACCGCACCCCAGAGTCACCCCAACCTCAGGTGGCCATGGTCTCCACCTCACCTGTGAGCCCACCAGGACCCCCACTGGCCTGGCCTCCTTCTCTGCCCTTGTCCTGGACCCTTATCCCCCTCACCCCCATTTTCAGAAGCTTTGACTTAGTCTATCTGGTTAATGAATTAATCACAAAAACCTTTTCTTTCAACAGATCTGTTTAATACTGCCTGATAAAACACAAAATGCCCACTAAATTGGAATTTCAGATAACCAGCAAGAATTTTTTAGTATAAGTACGTCCCAAATTCAGATGAACAACAAATCATTTTCTAGTGTTAAGTATGGCCCATTCGGTTTGGGCTGCATTTGTGAAACTCGGATTTTTTTCATGGTCTATTTGAAATCCACGTGTAACTGCTAAATCTGGCAACCCCAGCCTGTGCCCGCGTTGCTCCCCCTCCTTCTCTGACATGGGAATGAGGGTCCCCCAACAGAACCTGGGAGATGGCGCTGGGGAGGGGAAGGGTGCAGAGGGAGAGGCCCCCATTCCCACCCACCCTCCAAGTCCCCGGGGGACCCCTCCCACTGCTCAGGGTCCCCTGGATCCCCGACATGAAGGCAGAATGGACTAAAAGTTGATTGGGGGTCTGGGACATACTTATTCTAAAAAATCATTGCTTATCTGAAATTGGGACCTGCTTACACCGTAATACCCCCGCTCAGCCCCCGGGGGGCGCTGCGAGCGGCCAGGGAGGAGCCTCCGAGTGGAGCGGAGGGGGTGCCCGGGTCGGGAGGGGTGCCGGAGCAGAGGAGGAGAGGGGAGCTGTTCCCGGAGCTGGCAAGGGGTGGGGGGTGGGGAGTGGGCAGGGGAGGAGAGGGGAGTGGGCAGGAGGGAGGAGCAAGGGGAAGGGAGGGGTTCTGAGCCGGGAGCGGACCGTTGGAGAGGGGAGATGGAGGGATCAGGACGAGAGCGGAAGGGAGAGAAAGGGAGGGGATGGGAGGGAGGGGAGGCAACGTGCGGAGGGGTCCCCAACTCGGAGCGCAGAGGGAAAGGGAGGGAGGGGCGCCGGCCGCGCATGCTCAGCCGCCCCTGCAATGCGGCGCCGCGTCCTCCGTTAACCCAGTTCCGCGGAGCCCGGGTCGTCTTCCGGGCTGTGGGTCATGGGGGCCCCCGCGGCGACAAAACCCCGGTCCCGCTGTGCGAAGGGGCCCTGGGCGGTTCGGCGTGCTCTGGGGAGAGGGGTCGGGCTCGCTCCTCCCCATCACGCTTTGGCGCAGGGGCGCCCCAAGGCACATGGGGCCACACAGGCCCTAGGGAGAGGGTTGCCCCAGATGACCCAGGAAGGGAGCTGGGGGGGGAGCTGGGCATCAGCTTGGGGGTCGCAGGAGGCGCAGAGGTGAGGCCTGATCTCACCTGTTCCTGAGTCCCCTTATCTAGAGGTCGCCCCCCACCTATGAGGTGAACCCCACTTGAGGAGAGCTAGTGGGAGGGAGAAGACAGGGCCAGACGGTGCGTCAGGCCAGGGGAGAACTTGGGGCTTGGGGAAGCCAGCCCAGCAGGCTTACGGAGGGGCTGGGAGCAGGAAGGGCCCAGAGATGAACCAGAGCGACACGTGCTCTCCAGGAGCAGCAATCAGTGGAGAAATGCCTAAGGGCTTGGGGTTTCCAAGCTGTGCGGGAGGACCAGGGCAGCTTCCCGGAGGAGGGGGCTTGGGGCCTGCATGCTGGGTGGCCAGCAAGGGGATGGAGGTGGAAAGGGGAGGTCTCGGACAGCGCGGTGCCTGTGGGCCGCTCCTAAGCACCTTACTCCCCGCAGGGCTGGGAACAAATACACACTAGTTTCATCCCTATTACGGCCGGGGACACTGAGGCACGAGGGGGGGTGGCGCTGAGCCCCAGCTCATCGCTGGCCCACGCTCAGCACGAAGGTGAACAGGGGAGGCGACCAGTTGTCTGTAGACATCTTTTCCATCAGAGAAATGTGCTGAACACCATGTGCAAAATGACAGGCCGTCTGGGATGCACTGCGGGCTGGGGGTGGGGGGGTTACAGATGGAGCACGATTGGCTGAGAGTCCGTAGCTGTTGAAGCTGGGGGATCATTCTGTCACTTTCTCTATATTTGGGGATGTTTGAAAATTGCCATTATAAAGGGTTACACAGGAAACAAAAGTGTCCCAGACCCCCCAGTGCTGGGTAGTACAGAGGCCTGAGCGGGGGAGGGGGGGCAAAGCCGCAGGGGCCCCAAGTCCCGAGGGCAGGCAGGACGGGTGGGCCAGCCGCTCTGGCTCCCCACAGGCCCTGGCTGCTGCCCTGCACCCACCACCCATCCCAGGCCATGCCTGGTGAGGACACGGGCCTGGAGCAGGGCCGACAGGAGCCCCAGGCTCTGCACAGTTCCCCAGCCGTGCCACTGGCACACAGAGGCAGCAAAGCAGGCCGTCCGGTCAGGAAGGGGTGGGCACTGCTGCAGGGGCAGAAAGGGCAGGTGGTACTCTTCCAACACACCTGCGATTTTAGGCTTCTGCTGGTCCTGACGCTCCCTACCTGTAGAGCACTTTGAGGGTACCCATGGGGAGGGGGCTGTGAGGGTACAGAGGAGCTGCAGGATTCCACAGAAACATGTCCACATCCTTCTCTGCTTCAGCCTCACAAACTCCTATTCATCCCTCAAGACCCCCCTACTGCTCCGTGCCCTCCCCTGTGCTCCCCGCCCACACGGGGAGTTGCAGCGGCTTATGTCGGTGTTTGCTCCGTGCCAGGCACGTGGGAGGGGCTCCCTCACCACTCTCGGGGCCATCTGAGGGGGGGTCCCTCTCCTCCCCCTGTGGCCTGGAACAAGCCTATGTCCCTCCTGCCTTAGGGACAGCACGTCTGCAGACATATCCTCCCAAACCGCTTCAAGCCAGCATCCACCAGTACCCCCCCACCAGCGTCAGGGACCTCGGGAGCTCCCCTGTGCTCTGGGAGCACTGTGCATACGTGCGTGCGTGCGTCAGGACGCGCTCGGCGGCAGCACCTTGTCTGGGCACGCATGGCCCAGCTCAGAGTTGCCTGGAGATCCACGGCACTCCCTCTCCCGGCCCAGCCACCACGGCCAGGCCCCCTGAGGCCAGCAGAGCCCACCACAGTCCCCTGAGCAGCTCCCAAAGGTCCCTTGTCGCCAAGGGACGGTCGGGAGCTAATGCTTCTGGGTCTGCCCAGAGTCTCCCTGCTCATGCCCCGCGCGGCCCTCAGGCCCCAACACGGGCAGCAAGCACTGAGGACGTGGGGCTGACCCACCGGGGCACTGTGGGCCCCTCACCGTGAGCTGGGACGGGAGTGCCACCCCTAGAAACAGGCCTGCAGCAATCGCACAGGGTGGGCTCGGCTGCGTGCCCTGCTGGCCACGGGACTGTCCTGCAGACCCCACAGACTGGCCCCAGTCTCAGAGAGGGATGCAGGCCCGCGCTGCCTAAGCTCAGAGCCTCTTTGGCCAGAGAAGGAGCCTCTCAGCTCAGATTTGTGTCTGGACACTAACTGGGGGTTCCCTGGCAGGCAAGACAGCACCAGGCCAGGGGCCTAGCTTGGCTCTCTCTACCCAGGGGTCACCCGGCCTCCTCCTGTCTGACCCTGGGGTCAGAGGACCCATGGGACCCCCATGGTGCTAAAGGTCCCTTGGGGGGCCTGCAGGATCCCCGCCCAGGATCCCAGCCCCTCACCCCCCTGAGTCTGTACTCAGAGTCACCTGCTCAGGGCAGCACCCCCACCATACAGAACACTGTCAGACCCCAAGGAGGGTGGGGTGCTATCTGTGAGCCCAGCACGGGCCGCCAGCCAGCAAGGGCCCCGGAGGGGCAAGGTGGGCCAGGTGAGGCCACGTGCCCAGGGCCGGCTCCTGCCCAGCACCACACTCACCCCTGCAGGCCCAGAGCCCCGCCCCGCGCTGGCAAACCATCCCCTGGTGTGCGGGACCTGGAGGACCTGGAGGGGTCATTCCAGCAGCCCCGCAGCATCCGTCACTAGAAGCCTTTGGACCTCCTAGTGCCCCCAACCAGAGTCAAGGTCTGAGGGGATGGGTCCCTCTCCCTGCTGCTGGCCCCACTGGGGCGGAGGCGGCCCTTGCGTCCAGCCAAGATCTGGGCCTGTGGGAGCCCGGCCCCCGCACACGGCCCGTGCCTACCTCTGGCCGACAGCTTCTTCGTGTTGATGATCTTGGCCGCATACTCATGGCCGGTGCAGAGCTTGACACAGCGCCGGACCACAGAGAAAGCCCCCCTGGGGAGGAAATGGGGGACAGAGACAGAGAGGAGAACCAATTAATCTCCCTGAGAGCACCCAGCACCCGACCGCAAAGCCCCAGCCTGGACAGAGATCTGTTCGGGGCAGGGGCACCTGCCCGGCGGAGACCCCTCCCCCGCCTGGGGGACAGCCGGCTCCTGTGAGACCACGGCCTTGGCGTCCTCGCTGGACCGGAGGCCTGTCTGGGGCCTCCCAGTGTGCGTCCTCTGGACCAAACCATGAGGCCCAGCGAGTCCTCCCCAGAGCCACGAACCGGCCCAGCTCCGGGCAGTGCAGCCGGGACTCATCGAAGGTTTCGGAGGGAGGGAGAAGCATCGTGCCAGTAAGCTGCACAGCTGAAGGACTGAGCCCCTCCCGGCTGCTTGTTAGAGCAGAGGCTGCAAGTCCCACAGCAACACTGGGTGCTTCTGAGAGCGGGGGTTGGGGGGGACCAGCGGGGGTGCGGGGGCCCAGAGAGAAACCCGAGAGAGAGAGCCAGTTACTGCTGGGAGGCCATCACCAGAGGCCCTGCAGGCAACCCACAGACACTGACCCCCAAGAGGGGCGGGTGTGCCAGAGACCAGAGAGCAGGCTGTGTGCGGCCCATCAGAAGGTCCTCTGTGGTTTTCCACTTGTCACCAGTGCTGGTTTAATCTGATTTAGATCATTTCCTAAGAATGCTGGACGGGTACTCGGGAGTCGGGCCCAGAACAGGAAATGTCTCAGGAAGGGTCTCAGTCCGGCTGGGAGGCCCCTGGGGACAGGCTGGCGCAGAGGCCACATGGGGCTGAGCCGGGCCATGTGGCGGCCCCTCCACTGTCTTCCTCCCCAGAAGCCCCGCAGGCACAGGCCTCCCGCCGTCTACGCAGCCTGAGAAACCCATGGCCGTTCTGGGCAAGGCAAACGCTGCGTCTCCCCCAGAGAACACTTGCTACAGTCTTCCTTCTTTCTGGCTCTGCTTCCCACAGCATCGGGGCCCCGTGCTCAGCCAGAAGGACACGATCTCCAGACATACGGTCAGTAGGTCAGCTACCGCCTCACGCAGTCACCAGCCTGCACTGTGGGTCACCTCCTCCCGTGGGCTTGTCAGCCCCTCGCACCGTCAGTGAGACAGTGTGGCGGAGACCGCGTCCACACAGCCTCTCTCAGGGCTTGTTGTGAAAACCGCGCTCCTCTGTGAGCACTCCTACTGAGCCTGATTCGTAAATGACGCTTAGCCATCGATATGCACACACGGGAAAAGATGTGGTACCCACAGGGTTCGGAACTACGGGCGGTTTCAGGCGTCCACCGGGGGCCTTGGAACATGTCCCCCGCTGATAAGGGGATACTATTGGATCCTTTTTGAGCTAAAACTCATTAAAATGTACTACTCACGTTCTTGGAAAAAAATAAATATTGCACTAAATCTGAGTATTTTCTTAACGACGCAGGTCGTGATAATCAATGGTGGTACGTAGGGCTGCGCCTTTGCTTTTCCAAAGTCAGAGGAAGAATCAGCCGGTGGCTGTTTCCAGGGGGCAGGCAGGTTGGGGGACACACACTACTCACTCCACATCCTTGGCCCCCTGTGAGATGTCTCACTGTGTATGAAGACAGGTAACAGAAGGATGATTTTTTGACCCTCATGGGAGGGGAAAAGCCAGCAGCTTCCTTCCCGTTCGAATCCTGCTCTATCCTCCCTCTGAGCCTGTATCCCCCTCCATCGAAGGAGCGAGAGAGGCTCCCAGGGCTGCCCAAGGGCTAAGCGAGGCCTGCGTGGCCATCTGCCCCAACTGCCTCCTTCCCATGCTCGCCAGCCCCCCCTCTGCGGGCCCTGCATCCACTTTCCTCTCAGGAGAGCCCACAGAATGGCATTTACGGTTTGCCCGAGGCTGTGCGAGCCTCCGTGGGACAGTCAGGACCGCCTGTGCTAGAACCTGACCTCACAGTGAAGGCCTGACCCCCAGCTGGAAGTTGCCAACAGCCAGACTACACGCTTATGACGAGCCTGTGCCAGGGTGGGGGCCAAGAGAGGCACCCAGGGGACAGAGGTGGGCTCATTCTGGAAGCAGGGATGGACCCAGAAGTCCCTTCCACCAGACAGGGTAAGTACAGGAATAAACAACAGTGAGCCAGGAATCCCGCCTAGGACACGGCAGAGAATGGGGGGACAAGATGACCGAGAGCCTACAGCCAGAAGGACTCTCTGGACGGACAGCCATGTGGACCCTGCCTGAGGCTGCCCCTCTGCCCCACGTCCTGGGGCCCTGCTTCCCTCCCAGGCCACAGCAGCTCTAAGCCCAGGATGGTGAGGATCGTGTACGGCTGGGGGCAGGCGGGCAGGGGCCAGACGCTGGACTGGGAGGGAATGAGGAAGGCAGCAGGCACTTGATAATGGAGTTCAATGGACACAGGCCTTTTTCTCCCAGGGTCCCGCCCGCCAGGTGAGGGGAGGGCACCTCTGGGAGCCCCTCTGGAGTAGTCTCTGTCGCCCGGCCTAGAGGAAATTTCTAGAAAGAGCTGTCCCTACCCTCTGTCTGCCATTGGGCACATGCACGCCAACACCCATCAAAGCCCAGTCCAGGGATGAGGAGCTGGGTGGGGGGCTCGGGTCTCCAACGGTAGATGCTGTGGAAGTTGCCAGGCGAGGCCAGCCGGGCGCTCAGAGGAGTCCCCATGCGGACTCCCCCGAGGGAGAAGCTGGTGGGTGGGCAGCGAAGCAGGACAAGCACAGGGAAGCCCTGCGGCCCCAGGGGACCACCACTCTTCTGGCCTCTGGTCACTGTAGACCCCCAGTCTCCTGCCCCACACCAGGCATCCGCCCCCTCCCCCGGGCTGTCCCTGAAGGACTGCCAGGAACCGCACCTCCTAGATGGCCACCTGCCCTCCCTGAGCCTGGACTGGGGCTCAGGCTGGCATCTCAGGGCGGCCGCTGCCACCGGCTCGGCCAGTTGCCAGACACTGAGCAAGGAAGTCCCCCAGAGCCACAAGTATGCTGAGAAGCACATGCTGTTCAGGCCACCAGTGGGGGGGGCCGGAGGGCATGAGGCCAGCAGCGTCCCCCCTTGGGACTCACCACAACCTGCCCCCAGAAATGTATCCTCATTGCGAGACAAATACCCGACGAAGTGCCCAGGTCTCTGTTCTGACCTCCCAGGATGGCTTCTCTGCTACTGCTATCCCACAGTAAACGGGTTGTTTTCTGAGCCTTCAAACCATATTTTTTTTTTAATTAGCTTGACTTGACTTTTAAAAACCCCATAAAGCCCTTGCTGCCCAGGGGCCTCAGGATCTGAACACCAGATTCAAATCACTTTGAACTTGAAACCAGCAAGCCCCAGGCAGGCGGCGGGGTGACCTCCTGCCTCAGAGCGGTTCCCCCAACAGGCCCGCCCTCTTCTCTACCCTCCTCCCCGCCCTTCCCTGCACCTGGGCCCCCACCCTCTGAGCTTCTCCCCTACAAGCTACCACGTGGTCCATGGGCCCCTGGAGCCTCCAGCAGCCCAGGGTCACCTCACCTGGGTGCTGTCCATCACAGCCATGCCTGTCTGTGGCTGCTCCATCACAGCCATGCCTGTCTGTGGCTCCATCACAGCCATGCCTGTCTGTGGCTCTTGTGAGCCTATCCTGGTGGGGTGGGCCCCCCACACCGTTGCCCTCTTGCTCTGCTAAGGGGCCCCACGGCCTCAGCCCCTCAGGAGATGCCCTCCATCCCTCCGCAGATACCCCCATCCACTCCCGCTGCCTGCTCTCCGGAGTCCCGCCCCAGCTCAGGCTCCCGCTCCTTCTGGGGACCGCCCCTTCCTCTCCATCCAAACAGGCAAGCCCACTCGCCCCACGGGCAGACTCTGTGAGCCAGCAGGCCGCGAGTGGCCCGTCGGCGCAGAGGTGCAGGGCTCGTGTCCTCACTGACCTCCCTCTCTTCCCAGCCCAACCTGTGGCCCCAGCAGCAAGGTCCCGCCCCGCGCTTTCCTCCAGTCTCTGAATTGCCCCCACATGCCGGCCCCCCCAAATGCCGCACGGAACCTGCCCCTGACCCGCCTTACCTGTGGCCCCCACAGCGCCCGCTCCCGGCCGCACCTGGTCGGGAGAACTTCCCCCCTCCCTGCTCCGCCCTCCCAGCCCACCTGCCCAGAGGGCACCTGCGCCTCTCTCGGCCCCGCCCCCTCCGCCAGCCCTGCCCCCTGCAATTCCCGCCCGTCNTTAATCCCCGCCACCACCACCCCCGCCCCGCGCCTCGCCTTTGCCAGCCCCGCCCCTGCAGCCCCGCCCGCTGCCCCTGCTTCTCAGCTGGGCGGCTCAGCTCCCACCCGGTTTCCGGGCAGAACCTGGGGGGCAGCGGCGGCCCTCTCTCGGCCGCCCCCACCCGGGTCTCTCCCCGCCTCATCCCGCCCTCCACTCCTGGGCTCATTTGCACGGCTGAGCGGCGGACTCGCCAGGCTTCGGGATGAGTCTGGAGGTCCAGCCCACACCGCACAGTTGCCCCCCGCCGCCCAGGCGCCCCTTGGCAGCGGGCTTGGCTATGGCCCACGTCCGGACCCCGCCTCAGTCCCTGCAAGAGGCCGCTGTATTCCCGTGGGGTCTCAAAGTTTACAGCCGAACAAAGCCAAAAGCCGAGTAATAGGACAGGACCAAACCGCTGTTTATGTTTGGTAAAGGCACCGCCACCGTCGGGGACGGAGGTCCGCTCTGGATGGACACGGCCCTCCGGAGCCCATCGCCGCCGGCAGATCGCCGAGACCACCTTCCTGGAACAGGGTAGGCGGGCAGTAGAAGCACCCGGCTGGTTCTACAGCTTTACTTCCCATTGCAGACTCCTGTGGGTGTGAACCTGCCTGAAGCTGTACCCGTCCGTTCTCCCCAGCCCGGCCAGCCCCAGACAGGCTCAGCTCAGGGGGGCCTGGGCCAGAGCCGGGGTGCAGTCCGACACACCAGCCAGGGAGGCCCTTCACTTGTTCCTTCTCCCTCATTTAAACTAATCAAGCTGCTCTTTGTTCGTGTGTTAGGTCTCTCCCTATCTCTGATGGAGATGGGCTCTTGAGAATGAAGGGAGAGAGGTCCTTTTATATTTTCAATCTTAAGTAATTGGGCGGAAAACATTAACTGCTACATGAAACGGAGGACAGAGATTGTTGTTTTTTATGTATTTTCCTGCTTCTAATAATAATCATAATAAACATAATCCATGCTCCCAGCAGAGAATGGAATTAATAAGATAGTTTGAAGAGCAGTTGACGGTGCCCCCAGCTTCCTGACCTGTTGGTGGAGCCCCACCTGCTGTTCACATTCTGCTTTTCCCTCCCTCTAGAAAACTGTGAAAACTCTTCCCACAACATGACGTGTAGCAGCTGCAGACTGCTTTAGCAGAGGATGCTTTCCGGGGGACATCAGGAGGGTATGTGAGCCACCCCAGCCTCCCCTGCCTCCCCAGCCCTGGGGTTGGAGCCAGGGAGGAGAGCAGCTGGTCCCCAACAGGATTTGGGCAAGCATGTGTCCCGCTGGGCAGGAGCTCCAGGTCTCGCTGTGGGAGTGACATCCAGGGCCCAGACCCACGAGGGCGGCCCACCCGCAGCAATAGGACAGCTGTCACTCTGGGGACCGTGTCCCACTGTTGTCCAGGGAGGAAACGGGGAAGCGGTCCTAAGAAGGCTGGCTGGAGGGGCGCCTGGGTGGCGCAGTCGTTAAGCGTCTGCCTTCGGCTCAGGGCGTGATCCCGGCGTTGTGGGATCGAGCCCCACATCAGGCTCCTCCGCTATGAGCCTGCTTCTTCCTTTCCCCCTCCCCCTGCTTGTGTTCCCTCTCTCGCTGGCTGTCTCTATCTCTGTCAAATAAATAAAATCTTTAAAAAAAAAAAAAAGGCCTGGCTGGAGACCAGCGTGGACGTTTCATTGTCTTTGTAAACATCCGCATCCCCGTGGCCTCGGCAGCATCCACGCAAGCCACGTGTGCAAGAGCCTGGTTCGTGGACGGCCTTCTGCGTTGAGCGTCACCTCACACAGAGTCCCCACTCTCTGACCTAGATCATGACTTGTCCTCTTTGGAGCAGAGAGCATTCCTTCCAGGGATCACCAAGCACTTTCTCAGCTGGCAGGCATTTGGGATGTGTCCGATGTCCCTCCTCAAAAATGGCCTGCCGTCAACATCTCGGTTATTTCCGTAGAGTTATTAAGGCGCAATAGCTGGGCGATTCGCAACAACTTACAACACCAGTGATGGAAACCTTTGCTCTTTGGCTCCCCCAGTGTCCAACCCTGGCCTTTCCCAGGCCCTTGGAATCCCAGTGGTTCCCAGCCCGGACCTCTGAGCCCCAGCAAGAAACTAAAGCTCTGTCCCCTCCCTGCTGTGCTAGTGTCCTGGGGCCACCTTAGCAAAGCACCACAGGCTGGCGGCTTCAATAGCAGAAAGGTATTGTCTCCCGGGTCCGGAGCCCAGAAGTCCAAGATCAAGGTGCTGGTCCCTCCTGAGGCTGTAAGGGAGGGTCTGTTCCAGCTTCTCCCCACTCCTGGGGTTTGCTGGAGATCCCTGGGGCTCCTTGGTTTGTCGAAGCATCACCCCAATCTCTGCCTTCATGTCCACATGGCCTTCTCCCTGTGTGCATGTCTCTGTCCAAAATTCCCCTTTTTTAGAAAGACACAGTCATATTAGATGAGGGGTCATCCTACACCAGGATGATCTCATCTGAATTTGTTACATCTACAATGACCCTATCAGGGTCACATTCTGAGATCCTGGGGCTAGCACTCCAACATGTGAATTCTGAGAAAACACAATGAATTCAACCCCCAATGCGCACTGGCCCTCGGCTCTACCTTATGGAATCTGCCAGTGTGTGCACCACGCAAACATTTCCCAAATGATGTTCCTCAGATATTATCTCCACAGGAAGTTAACAGATGGTAGGTACAAGGGGGGCTCTTTAGGCAAATAAGTTTGAGAACCAGTAAGTTAAATGGTGTTTTCCTTCCTTCCTTCTTTTCTTTTTTTATTGCAGGACTTCTCAGAGCCGTCGCTATGATCATCTGTACTAGGAGTGTCCAACTAGGGAGTATGAGGTGCAGCCTCTCCCTAATTACTTCACCACAGAAATCTTCATTCAAGAAGTCTCACAAGGGCGAAGAATGGGGGGACAGGGGCTTCGAGTAGAAAGGCCTCAATATTGACCCCTTTCTGAAACTCTATGAGACTCACTGAAGTCCAGCAAAAGATGTCTTCTGAATGAACCCATCCACAAAGTAAGAAATGTCGAGGCAGGACAGAAACACCACCAGCCAGCCAGCCGGTGTCCACAGCCCGCCCGCAGATACACACCCAAACACGAGAAAAACAGAAGCTTCACTTGGCGTCTTGTGGGCGCAGCTCAGAGGAAGAACCCAGCAGGGCCCCTGCGCGACCACTCGTACCGCACACCCTAACGAGATCCAGCCGTAAGTACGCACAGTGGTGACCAATCATTGTGACTTTACGCAGTCACACCAAGTTCGTACAGTCCCACACAGATGAAGAGAGCCCGACCTTGACCTGTGTCCACAGTGTTCGATTTCAATCTCACGGCTCACACCATCACCCACAATACAGCCCAGACCCACCACCCTTCCCCACCACAGCCTGGCTCCCCTGGGTCCTGCCAGCCCACAGATATCCTTGAGAAGTTTCCTGGAGGGCTCAAGGCAGCAGAGATGACAGGAACAAGAGGGGCAGCAGCCCAGGGGACGAAGTGAGGTCTGGAGGCGGTGGAACACGCTGGGATTATTTAATGGGGACAGAGTTACTTTGGGAGGACGAGAAAGTTCTGGAGCGATGGTGGTAATGGCTGTGTAACGCTGAGAATGTCCTTCATGCTACCGAAACTGGACATTTAAAAGTGGTTAAAATAGTCAGTTTTATATTATGTGTACTTACCACAAGGAAAAAAAAAAATAAAGGGCTGGAGAACACGGAAGCAGTCGTGTTGATTTCAGACAGAGCAGACTGGAGCGAGGGGAGTTACCCCAATAGAGAGGCAGCTCACACAATGACAGGTGGTCATTTCTCTAAGAAGACACAGCAATCCGTAATGTGAACACTGAAAGAGAGCGTGTCAAACTGCACAAGGCAAAAACGAATAGAAGGGCAAGAAGTCGATGAAGCCACGATTATGGTTGGAGACTTCAACACCCTTTATCCAAAGCAGAAGTACCCAGTAGGCAGAAAACCACGAAGGCCATTGCAGAACTCACCAGTACCATCCATCAGCTGGACCTACTGGACATCGACAGATGACTTCATCCAGCAAGAGCAGAATACACGTTGTTCTCCAGCTCACACGAACATCCACCCAGACCACATTCTGGGCCATAAAACACACCTTAGCAAATTTACAAGAAGAGAAATCATACAAAGTATGCTCTCAGATCACAGTGGAATTAAACTGGAAACAAAACCAGAAAGGTAGCCGGAAAACCCCAAAATGCATGAAGATCAAACAACACGCTTCCAAAAAAATCACATGGGTCAAAGAAAAAGAATATCAAGAAAAATTTTTAAATATTTTAACTAAATGAAAATGAAAATAAAACAACAAAATTTGCAGGATATACTAACAGGAGTGCTTAGAAGAAAATATATGGCATTGAACGCATATAGTAGGAAAGAATATAGTAGGAAAGAATAGTTAAAACCAATAATCTAAGATTCCACCTTAGGAAACTAGAAAAAGAAGAGCAAGTTAAATCCAAAGTAAGCAGCAGACATAATAAAAAGAAGAAATCAATGAAACTGAAAACAGGAAATAAATAGAGAAAATTAATGAAACCAAAGCTGATTCTTCGAAAAGATCAATAAAATTGATAAGCCCTTAGCCAGGATAAGAAAAAAGGAGAGGGGCGCCTGGGTGGCACAGCGGTTAAGCGTCTGCCTTTGGCTCAGGGCGTGATCCCGGTGTTATGGGATCGAGCCCCACATCAGGCTCCTCCGCTATGAGCCTGCTTCTTCCTATCCCACTCCCCCTGCTTTGTGCTCCCTCTCTCTCTGGCTGTCTCTATCTCTGTCGAATAAATAAATAAAATCTTTAAAAAAAAAAAAAGAAAAGAAAAAAGGAGAGAGGGCACAAATTACTAATATCAGAAATGAAAAGGGCCAACACTGAGCCCATAGAAATTAAAAGGATAGCCCCACATCAGACTCCTCTGCTGGGAGCCTGCTTCTTCCTCTCCCACTCCCCCTGCTTGTGTTCCCTCTCTCTCTCTGTCAGATAAATAAATAAAATCTTTAAAAAAAAAAGAAATTAAAAGGATAATAAAGGAATACTATGAAAAACTCTATGCCCAGAAGTTGGTAACATAGATGAAATGGACCAACTCCTTGAAAGATATCAGAACTTGTCAAAACTCACACAAGAAGAAATAGACAATCTGAAGAGGACTGTATCTATTAAAGAAATCGAATCAATAATTAATAACTTTCCCCAAACAGAAGGCACCAGGCCCAAGTGGGTTCCCTGGTGAATTCTACCACACACGTAAGGAAGAAATTATACCAATTCTCTACAATCTCTTCCAGAAAAAAAAAAGAAGCAGAGGGAATATTTCCTAACTTATTCTGTGAAGCCGTCACTACCCTAAAACCAAAACCAGACAAAGACATTATAAGAAAAGGAAACTGCAGACCAATATCATGAATAAAGATGTAAAAACCCTCAGCAAAATATTAGCAAACAGAATCCAACAATGTATAAATAGGATTATACACCATGGGCAAGTAGCATGTATCCCTGGTGTGCAAGGCTGGCCGGTTCAACATTTGAAAACCAACTAACATAACTCATTACACCAACTAGTTTAAAAGGAAAATCACATGATCATACCAATAGATGCAGCAAAAGCATCTGACAACATCCAACATCCGTTCGTAATAAAAACTCTCAGCAAACTAGGAACAGAGGAGAACTATCCCAGCTTGATAAAGAACACAGTATTAGCTCAAAATATGACAGTCTGGGCGGCTTAAAAAGCAGGAATATATTTTCTCACAGTTCTGGAAGCTGGAGGTCCAAGATCAAGGTCGAGCAAGGTCCAGGTTCTTATGTGAGCTCTCTTCTCTTGACTTGCAAGTGGCCACCATCTCCCTGCGTGCTGACTTGGCCTTTCTTCAGCGGGTGCGCGTGGAGAAAGAGCAAGTTAACTCTCTGCTGTCCCTTCTTATAAAGACACAAATCCTGGGGTGCCTGGGTGGCTCAGTCAGTTAACGTCTGCCTTCAGCTCTGGTCATGATCCTGGAGTCCCAGGATCGAGTCCTGTGTCGGGCTCCCTGCTCAGCAGAGTCTGCTTGTCCCTCTGACCTCCCCACTCTCATGCTCTCTCTCTCTCTCAAGTAAATAAATAAAATCTTTAAAAAAAATACATGAATCCTATTAGATCAAGGACCCACTCTTATGACCTCAATTAACCTTAATTACCTCCTAAAGCTCTTATCTCCAAATACAGTCCCACTGGGGTTTAGGACTTCAACCTATGAATTTGGAGGGGTGGGCCACAGTATAGTCCTTAGCAAGAATCTACAAAAAAACCTACAACTAACCTCATACTTTTGGAGAGAAAGTAGATGCTTTCCTCTAACATCAGGTACAAGGCAAAGTTATCCCTTTTCATCACTCCTTTTCAACATCATACTGGGAATCCTAGCTAACACACTAAGACAAGAGAAGGAAATAAAAGGTATACAAATTGGGAAGAAAGAAAGAAAACTGTCTTTCTTTGTAGAGGATATGATTATCTATGTAAAAAGTCTCCTAAAATGTACCAAAAAAAAAAGCCCTCCTGGAACTAATATGCGATTATAGCAAAGTTGCAAGATACAAGATTAATATACAAAAGTTAATTGCTTTCCTCCATACCAGCAACAAGCAAGTGGCATCTGAGATTTAAAACACCATACCATTTGCATTACCACCAAAAAATGAACTACGTAGGTATCAATCTAACAAAATATGTATGAGAGCTACAGAAGAAAAACTCAAAACTTTCATGAATGAAATCAAAGAACTAAATCAATGCAGAGATGTCTCATGTCCATGGATAGGGAGACCCTACACTGTTAGGATGTCAGTTCTTCCCAACTTGGTCTAGATTCAATGCAATCCTAATCAAGATCCCAGAAAGAATCAAAACTGATACTAAAGTTTATTTGGGGGCAAAAAAACCCAGAGTAGCAAACTCAAGATCTGAGAAGAACGAAGTCTAAGGCTGACGTTACCTGACTTCAAGCCTTAATATAAAGCTTCATTAATCAAGACAGTGTGCTTTGATGGAAGAAGAGAAAATACATCAGTGGAAGAGAACAGAGACACCAGAAATGGGCCCACACAGATAGAGTTAACCGACTCTTGACAAAGGAGTAAAGGCAAGTCAATGGAGAAAACAATCTTTTCAACAAGTGGTGCTTGTGGTCTGAATGTTTGTGTTCCCCAAACTCACAGGTTGAAATCTTGACTCCCAAGGTGATGTATTAGGAGGAGGGGCCTTTGGGAGGTGATAAGGTCATGAGGGTGGAGCCCACACCAATGGGACTGATGCCTTAGGACAGAGACCCCTGAGAGGTCCCTCCACCCCTTCCACCACGAGAGGACACAGGGACGACAGCTGTCTAGGCTGCGGGCTCTCACAAGACACTAAATCGGCAGCGCCATGACCTTGGACTTCCAGCCCCCAAAACTGCAAGAAATAATTTTTCGTAAGCCACCCAGCTTGCGGTATTTTGGTCACAGTAGCCTGAACAGACCAAGTACTGGAACGACTCAACATCCAGATGCAAAAAAATAAAATAAAAAAGGAATCTAGGGGCGCCTGGGTGGCAGAGCGGTTAAGCGTCTGCCTTCGACTCAGGGCGTGATCCCGGCGTTATGGGATCGAGCCCCACGTCAGGCTCCTCTGCTGTGAGCCTGCTTCTTCCTCTCCCACTTCCCCTGCTTGTGTTCCCTCTCTCGCTGGCTGTCTCTATCTCTGTCGAATAAATAAATAAAATCTTTAAAAAAAAAAAAGGAATCTAGAGATGGACTTTATGTTTATTAAAAAAATTGACACAAAATGGATCATAGACCTCCATGTAAAAGGCAAAATTACAAAAGTCCTAGAATATATCACAGGAGAAAATCTAGGTGACCTTGGGCTTGGCAATGACTTTCTCAGATACCGCACCAAAGAGCGTTTCCATGAAGAGAACAACTCACTGAATGGGCTTCATTAGAGTAAAACTTCTGCTCTGTGACAGGTTAAGACCCTGGGAAAATGAGCCACAGACCAGAGGAAAAATCTGCAAAACACACATCTGGGGCTGGACTTATATTCAAAATATACAAAGAATTCTTAAAGTGCAACAGTAAGAAAAACAAACAATCCAATTTAAAAATGGGCCAAAGGTAGGAACAGACACCTCGTCGAAGACAGAAAGACAGAAAGGAGGCACGTGGACAGAGGCCCCACGTCCCATGTCGTCGGGGAAATGCAGATTAAAACAACAAGGAGACTCCGTTACACCCTGATTAAGACACTGACGGCCCCCAGCGCTGGACGACCCCCAGCGCTGTATGTGGAGCGGCGGGAGCGCACTCACTGCTGGTGGGGACACTGGGGACATCTGTCACAAACATACTCTTACCAAAGGCCCAGCACTTGCACTACTGGGTATTTACCCAAAGGACCGCCCATCCCCCCACCACCGAGGAGGCAGAGGGTGAGGGAGGGCACAGGGGACCAGGTCCTGGTGCCCCTGGGGGCCGATGGTCCAGGCTGTCCTCGGCGGACAAGAGAGACGAGAGGAGACGCACCCCTGCCCCGGAGAGGGCCCAGCTGAGGCTGCCCTCCATCCAGCCCGTCCGGGCCTCCTGCGAGCTGCCTGCTCACCTCCTCCAGCCCCCGCCAGCTGTCCTTCCCCCCTTCTCTCAGGTAACCCACATTCTGCAGGAATCTCCAGCGACCCGGCCCTCGCAGAAGCCACAGACCGAACCGAGCGCGGGGTATGCATCAAGCAAAGCCCAAAATAAGGACAGAGGTGGGGCAGGAGGGCTGGAGAGCCGCGGCATCACCTTGGACGGCCTGCGGCTCAGACTGGGCTGGAGGCCTGCGGTGGCCCCAGCCGGCCCCCAGGTCAGCTGGGCACAGGAGGCGCTGCGTCTCTGGGGCTCCGCTCCTGCCAGCGCGGGGAGGCCTCGGCCAGTCCAGGGCCCACCCGCTCCCAGGACCCCTGTTCCCCCCTCAGCAGGAGCGCTGAGCCTGGGAGAAGCGTCCGTGTGCCCAAAGCCCGTGGTGGACTCCGGGTGAGGCACGGTGGCTCTCGTTTGACGGCGTCCCTGTGTCCGCGGGCCACCAGGAGCCTGCGCCTCTGTCTCCGCGAGCTGCCTGCTTCTACCACGAGCCCCGGGTCAGTGGGATCTGGGTGGTGTTCTTCCCAGAGCAGCTGCTCTGTGGGAGGCCATCAGCCCCTCGGGGGCAGCCCCTGGGCCCCACCTGGAAAGGGCACGTTCCTCACATGCTCCGGAGGGAGGCAGCAAGGCCGGTTTTGTTCTCTCCCCTAAAATGCACTTGGACACTTGAGTGGTGGGGCCTGCATCTGCTCCCCTCGCTCCCAGCATCCAGACGGCGGGGGCTCCAGCTCGCCGTGGAAGCTGGTCATCAGCTGGGGGCCAGGCGCAGATGCAGTGATGCTGGGACAGGACAGGGAAGCCCAGCCAGGCCTGGAGGGGCCCGGAGCCTCCACCCCTCGAGCGCAGGTGGCACCCGCCCTGCCTCGCCTTACCCTGGGCCCTCGCCCTGCACCTCTCCCTGGCATGCCCGCATGTCCACTCTGCAAGGACCAGGGCGGGTGGAGGACTGCGGAGAAAGGGGGGTGCGGTGTCCCTGGGCCTTACCTCACCAGCCTCCCTCACACATCCGGGGTGCCAGGCACCTCTGCTCCCCACAAGGCGATGCGCCCCAATTGAGCCCTACAGTGTGCTGCCTGTCATTGCCGGGAGAGCCTTCACGGCCCACAGGTGGAGGGCAGCCCATCCTGAACTACCAGGGAGCAAGCAAGGACCACAGAGGTTCCTGGAAACGCCAGACTTTCCGTGTTTCCCGTGGGAAGAGCTGGCTCAGAGCAGGCCCTGGCCGGACCCCGAGGCCCATACCTGCCCTCACTCCAGCCATGAGGGGTGCCCGGGACAAAGCCGGGGGTGCCACAATCGGGGCTATCTTCCTCGGGGCTCGAACAGAGAGCACCAAGTCATTCCAACCACGAGTTACTGTAAACACTTCTGTATTTTTAAAACACGCCTAATCGTCATAGAACCGTGTGGCCATGGAGCCGTGACCTCGCCTGAGTCTTGGTGGCACTCACCTGGGGGACTCCGGGAGCTGCCATGGCCTTTCCAAAAGGGCGCTCAGGGGGTAGTCTGAGACGTGGCACGTGGGAACCCTGAAAGTTCCTCCCCACGGAATCCTGGGCCAAAAGGAAAACTGCAGTAGGGAGTGTTCGAGGGGACCCCCAGGACAAGGGCACACACCCCGAGGAACCTGTCCATGGTCTCTGCCCTCCATGGACCCCCAGGCCCAGTGGGCCTGGCAAAGGCCCCAAGGGAGCTGGTGCAGGTGGCCGCAGAGGGTCCTGGACACCTCGGGCTGAGGCCGCCTGGCCTGCCCAGGGACAATGACATCATGTGCAGGCCACTATACTCTCTCGAGAGAGGGCACTCCAGCCTCCGGCCCACCTTGTGTCTCCATGTCCCACTGCAGGCCCAGGGTCTGCCCCAGACAGTCCCTGAGCCCAGTTCCATGTCCCCAGCCCTGGGATGGGCCTGGCACCCCTCCCTGGAAAGGGGTCTGTGTTGCTGCCCCTGCTAGTGTGACCGAGGACAGATCTGAAAGGCCACCGGGAAGAAAGAGGCCTGCCACAGGGATGGCTCCTCACAAAACGGCACCCAGGACTTCCTTCCGGCCAGGGCTCACAGGGGCAGTGACACAGCCAGGCAGTCAGGGACAGGGACAGAGCTCAGCCAGACCCCTGGCGAGCCCGGAGTTACTGCCCAGGCCTCTCCTGCTGCAGCTGCCGGAAGAGGGACAGCCACGGGGACGGCCAGTGTCGCCGCTGCCTCGGGGGACACAAGCTCCTCGAGCACGGAGCCCACTCTCCACCGCACGGCGGCAGAGGCCAGAGGTGATCAGGAACGTACAGTGACTTGGGCTTTTTCTTGCAGGGTGTGTATTAGAGCTTTAGGGACCTGTTTTTGTTTTATGTTTCAGGTCTATCAGAATTCATCCTTCCCAGGTTTTACTCTCGAGGATGGCAAACATCCATGTGATCGGCTTATGGGCCCCCAAGCATCTGACAGGGGAGCCTCGTGGCAGGTCTCGGAGCAAAGGTGTGGGTTTCCACAGAACCAACACACGGGGTCAGAAGAGACCCCAGAAAGTCTCTGCCCCAACCCTCCTGGTTTGTAGAGGGGGGGGCTGAAACCAGAGAGGTTCCATGGAGGCCCAAGGGCACACAGCCCAGTGTTGCAAAGTTGTGGCCAGAAGGAGGAGACCACGTGAGTGTCTTTTAAAAACGTCCTGTGCACATGCCATTCACGGCAGCTGGGAGACAGAAACAACCCAAACTTCCACCAACAGATGAACAGAACGTGGCCCATCCACACTGTGGTCCGTCCTTAGCCTGGAAGAGGAAGGACACTCTGCCACCTTCTCCAGCGTGGATGAACCCAGGGGACGCGATGCTGCATGGAATGAGCCACACACGGAAGGACTTACTGTAGGGTTCCCATTCTGGGAGGTGCTGAGACGCGTCCAAGCCACAGAGACAGAGAGAAGACGGTGGGCACCAGCGCGGGGGCAGGGGATGGAGGCTAGCGTCTCACAGGGACAGAGCTTCAGTGCGAGGAGAAAGTTCTAGGGATGGACCTGGTGGTGGCCACCCCCAAAGGGAATGTGCTCAACGCCACTGAAGGGTGCACTTGGAGCCGGTGAGGACGGGGAGCGCGATGCCGTGTGCATCTCACCATAAGCTGCGCTCGCAGGGTAGGCAGCCGAGCGTCTGAGAAACCATCAAGAAGGAAGGAAAGAAACCGGTACTTGTAATGCTTTCCTGACAACCAGGTTTTTAAGACTTCCTTCTGTACACAGGGCAAGCCCAACCTTGTGCTCTGCACACGCACGTCTCAAGAACTCCGCGAGGGCCCAGGGCGGAAGACCAGGAGGGGACGGACGAGAGCAGGTGTCCGAAGTGGGCGGCCCGGCACCAGCCCCCCTAGCCCCACCAGCCAGGTTTGGGCACAGAAGAGTGGCCGGTCCACAGAGCCAACCAAGCTGCACTGGGGGTCGGGGGGGGGGTCTCTGGCTCTGAGCTGGCTCCTCCTCCCAGCCCCCAGGGAAATGCTGCCGCCACCAGAGGCCTCGGGACCCGGGATGGCACACGGGGGACGAGGGGGACACGGGGGAGGGCCATGCGTGGCTGCACCCTGCTGCAGCCTGGACTGGGACAGGCGGCCACGTGGCTGGCTCCCTGCACGCTGCGCGACCCACCCTCACAACAGCTGGGGCTCTGAGCTGTCCCTGTCCGCCTGCTGCCCCGCCACACAAGGAGGAACTGGCCCCCAGCCTGCGCGTGTCCCGCAAAGCCCTGCACACCCGCAGGCTGTGCAGCGTCTGGGCCCAGGAGCGCCTGTCTGGCTTCAAGTGGGGGCTCTGTGGGGACGGAGGCTGGGACCCCACGTGCCCCGACATGGCACAGCACAGAAGACTCGGACGAGGCCAGAAAGCGGATGTCCCGACACTCAGAACAGCAGCTCAACCCAGAGGAAGGACCCTCAACGCCCCTCACGCCCCCTTCCCAGGAGGAGAAGGCGTGGTCCCTAAGAGCATCAAGGGGGACCCTGAAGGACCCTTCAAGGGCAGGGGAGGGGGAGGGACAGAGGGACAAACCCTGCCCCCCAGGGCCCCCAGCAATGGGAGGGGAAGGCCGATCAATCAGATTGGTCAGCACCGCAGAGCCTGGCAATGCACCCAGCAGCCAGGGGAATCACACTGTGGAAAGACAGAGGTTAACACCCCCCACAGGGCAGACTGTCCGGCAGGCGGTGAGGACCAGCTTTTGCTCACGTCCTCCAGAAAATCAAACGTGCCATCCTGGCTGGGCACAGGGCTGGGAAGTCACCCCGAAGGTGTGTACCCCTCAAGTCTCAGTGCTGCCATGAGGGCCCCACACAGACCCGCCGGGGATGGAGGGCGAGTGCGGATGAGAACCCCCAAGGTGCGAGGCCCTGGCCTGAGGATCCTGGATGGAACAGTCCAGGGCCACTGAGGACAGAAGCCAGTGTAGCCCCGGAATGCAGGGCAGTGCAGGGGGCAGAGTTCACGGGAGCAGAACCCCAAAAGCAAAGTGTTTTGGAGGTGCCCTCCCCTACACGGGTGTCCAGAGGGGCTGGAGGACCCTCACCCCACCTGGAAACTGGCAGCTGGATTCAAGGCAAGAGCACCCCAGCCCAGGCCCTGCTCCGGCGGGGCTGGCGGGTTCCTGGACCTTCCTGGAATGGGGGGCACCCCCGAGAGTGCCTGGGGACAGTGGGAGCCTGGAGGAGGGGCAGGGGGAGAGGGGAAGGAGAAAAGGAGAGGCACAGGAGAGGAAAAAAGGAGAAAGAAGGGAGAGAGCCCAGCTGAGAGCCCAGGGAGGTGGCCACATACTCAGGAATAACAGAACCTGGGATCTGGGCTCCCCGCGGCCCCCACTCCAGCCCTCCTCCTCACGGCCAACCCTGCTGACAGCAGGTCCCCCTCCGCTGCCCATGCCTGTCACCACACACACTGGGACCCGCCCTCCAAGTGCAAGGGAGCCTTGCCCTCCAGAGACAGAAGAGCAGGCCTCCCGCCAGCACCGTGCCTTCCAGAACCAGGCGCGTGGGCCTTGGCCCCCGTCACGCCGCTCTGTTTGCTCTGAGACCGCCGTGGACCAGCGCCAGCTGGGCCCGGCTTCAGAAACACGGAGAACAAGAGGCAGGCGCACGTTCCAGCCTCCGTCCAGCCTCCGGACCTGCACCCACATGCGCCCCAGCGTGGGAGGCAGCGAGCGGGCGGAGGGCCACGGGGGTGGCTCAAGTGGCTGGGCCACGGTCCTGCCTCAGGCACGGCAGTGACAGCGCCAGGGAGCCGCCAGCCAGAGCTGCTCTCGCAGCGAATCTCACTTCTCAGCAATTTGGGTGTTGAAAGCCAGATGCTAGAGTTCTCTCTTTTTTTCTACACAGGTTTTATTTAGGTTTAAACATCTTTATTGAGATATAATTCATGGACCAAACAATTCACCCACTTCAAGCATATAATTCAATGGCTGTTACTATAGCACAGAGCCGTCCGTCCGTCACCGCTTCCACTGTAATGTAAGCGAAGCTTGCATTTCCATCACCCGGGACGCACCGCGCCTGACCGCCGCACCCCCCCCCCGCACCCCTGAGCCCCGCGCTGCCCTCTGTGCCCCCCGAGCTGCCTGCTCCGGACGCATCAGGTAATGGGACCATACGACACGTGGGCCTCCAGACTAGCTTCTGTCAATGTTCCCGCAGGGCGGGGCCGTGCACCAAACGCACTAGACCTTGTCTCTTTTTATGCCCGAGAACTTTCCATTGTGCGGACAGGACACGTTAGCTTCACCCGTTCAACGGCCGAAGGGCATTCGGGTCACTTCTACTCTCTGGCTGTCAGGGTTCCTGCTATTAGGAGCAGGATTTTGTGTGGACCTGAGCTTTGCGAGCTCTTGGGTACATGTGTAGGAATGGAACACTTGGAGGAATGGCATTCCACGGCCGCTGCGCCATTCCACATCCCCCCCAGCGCACAAGGGCTCCAACTCCACACCCTCGCCGATGCTGGCCATCGTGGGCCTTCACGATGCTCGCCATCCTAGTGGGAGGGGGGTGGCATCTGCTTGTGGTTTTCATTTGCATTTTCCCAAATGACTATCTTCGTGTGCTCATGGTAAAAATGTCTATTCAGATCCTTTGCCCGATTTCTAATTGGGTTGTTTGTCTTCTTACTATTAGATAGTATGTTCTTGGGCTAGTCTAAATACAAACCCCCTTATTGGATATGTGATTCACAAATGTCTTCTCCCATTCTTCAGATTTTCTCACTTTCCTGATGGTGTCCTTGGAAGCATAAAACATTTTAATGCTGATTAAGTCCTCTTTTTCTTTTGTTGCTTGTGCCTTTGGTGTCGTACCTAAGAAACCACTGCGAAATCCTTGATCACAAAGATTTGCTCCTATGTTTTCTTCCAAGAATGTTATGGGTTTAACTCCTACAATTAGGTCTGTGATCCATTTTGAGATCATAGTGTTATGGTGTTAGGTTGGCTTCCAACTTCATTCTTTCACACGTGGACATCCAGCTGTCCATTTGTTGAATGGACCAGTAATCTTTCCCCATTGAAGTGTCTTGTCCTTGTCAAAAATCTAATGACCACAAGATGTACGGGTTTATCCTAGACTTTCAGTCTTACTCCTCTGATCTATGTGTTTATCCTTATGCTAGTACCCACACCGTCTTGATTGCCGTGGCTGTGTAATTAGGTTTTTTATTTTTAAATAATCCCTACCCCCAACGTGGGGCTCAAACTCACAACCTTGAGGTCGAGAGTCGCATGCTTCCCCGACTGAGCCAGCCAGGCACCCCCAGTTTTGAAATTAGCAAGTGTGAGTCCTTCCACATTGTTTTTCCTTTTCAAGAATGTTCTGGCTTTTTCTGGGTCCCCTCACATTTCTATATGAATTTTAGGATCAGCTTGTCGATTTTTTTAAAGGCAGCTGGAACTCTGACAGCTATCACATGGAATCTGTAGGTCAATTTGCAGTGTCCTGCTGTCTTAACAATATTCAATCTTCCAGTTCATGAACATGGGATGTCTTTCCATTTTCTTAGGTCTTCTCAAATTTCTTCCAACAGTAGTTTGTGGTTTTCAGTGTTCAAGTTCTTGCACTCCTCTTATGGATTTATTACTCAGTATTTTATTCTTTTAGATATTATCGTGAATGGAATTTTCCTAATTCTTAATTTTATTTTGGGATTGAACATTTCTAGCGTAATAAAATATAATGGAATTTTATATCTTGATCTTGTATCTTGCAACTTTGTTGAATTCATTTTTAGTTCCCATAGCCCTCCCGGGAGCTCAAGATATTCTATATATAAGACAATGTCAACTGCAAATCTAGAGATAGGTTTACCCATTCCTTTCAACTATGGGTGCCTTTCCTTTTGCTTGCCTAACTGTCCTGGCTAGAGCCTCCTGTAGTGCGTTAATAGAGATGGAGAGAGCAGATATCCTTGTCTTGTCCTGACCTGACGCTGACCTTGGGAGAAAGCATTTAGTCTTTCACTGTTCAATATGTTAGCTGTGGGTTTTCCATAGATGTCCCTTATCAAGTTGAGAACATTCCCTTCTATTCCTAGTTTGCTGAGGGTTTTTACCAGAAAAGGATTTAGATTTTGTCAAATACTTTTCTTTTTTTTTTTTTTAAGATTTTTTATTTATTTATTCGACAGAGATAGAGACAGCCAGCGAGAGAGGGAACACGCAGGGGGAGTGGGAGAGGAAGAAGCAGGCTCCTAGCAGAGGAGCCTGATGTGGGGCTCGATCCCATAACGCCGGGATCACGCCCTGAGCTGAAGGCAGACGCTTAACCGCTGTGCCACCCAGGCGCCCCTGTCAAATACTTTCCTGCATCTATTGAGATAATCATATAATTTCTGTTTATTCTATTAATATGTTCTATGATGGTGACTGAACTTTGTATGTTGAACCAACGTTCCATTATTCCAGGATAAACTTTGCTTCCACACAATATATAACTTTTTTCTATGTCGCTAGATTCATTTTGTTAGTATTTTCTTTGAAGATGTTGCATCTACGTCCATATTGGTCCATAGTTTTCTTTCTACTGGGGTCTTTGTCTGGTTTTGGTATCGGTATTACTGACTCCATAGGATGAGCTGGGAAAAAATTTCCTCCTCTTCCATTTTTTGAATGAGTTTGTGAAGGACTGGTATTAACTCTTCTTTAAATGACAGAATCAACCAGTGAAGTTAGTTATCTGGGCCTGGGCTTCTCTTTGTGGGACATTTCAAAATTTCTCACTTATCGGTGAGTCTCCGTCATTGCTATTGGGCCTATTCAGATTTCCTGTTTCTTCTTGAGTCAATTGTAGTTGCTTGTGTCTTTCTAAGAACTTGTCCGTTTCATCTGGGTTACCCACCTTGGCACAGACGTTCACGGACTCCCTATCATCTTTTCATTTCTGTAGGGTCAGTTGTATTGTCCTTTTTTCATTCCTGATTTTAGCAATTAGAGTCTCCTTTCCTTTAACATGGCCCGACCACCCCTTTTACAGCTGCCACCTTCCTCCTAAACGGCACTCCCAAGTCCCTGTAAGTACTCCCGGAGCAAGGTCATAATCTCCTTCCACCCCATCATGTGCTGTGTTTAGTGTTTATGTTTGTCACCTGCCTCCCTTTGTTCACGACTGTTCCCCCAGCACCTAGAGAGGGCCTGTAAAGAGTTAAGTGTGCAAGCAGACTTACGGGATGAACAAGGCTGCAGAGGAGCAAAAGAAACCAGAAAAATTGCCAAATAAATAAATAATGACCTTGACGCTCTAGACATGCCCTGTTCAGTGCAGTGACCACTGCCTACAACAGCCATCACGACGTGAGATGTGCCTGGTCCAGAAGGAGATGGGCTGTCAAGTGCACAACAGATTTCAAATACGTAATATTTTTAAAAATATCAAATAGCTTAACAATAATGTTTGCATTGATTTTGTGTTGAAATAATACTCTGGATACACTGAACTAAACACATCTATTTATTAAACTTCCTTTCACCTGTTTCTGTTTACTTTAAGTAGAAGAAAAATTTTAATGACACATGGGACTTATATCTGCATTTCTTCTGGACAGCCCTGCTCTAGACAGACAGGATCAGGTGTAACATGGCTGAGTGTACAGAAAAAGAAGGCCAATTCCACACCCAGGGTCAAGTGAGGCTCATGCAGAGCCCAGGCAGGGGGAAGGAGCCCGGGCCTGGCCTCGGGTCTGTGTCTGCACTGCCTGCTGCAACCCCCGAGACCTCATTCCCCTCGTGTCTGACTCAGCGGGTCTGGGGCGGGGTCCCCACTGTGCAGCCGGGGCTGGGAACCACCGCATCGGTCACCTCTTTGGCAGGTGTACTCCTCACCAGACGAGCGCTCTTTACCCAGAAAGCCCTTAACAGACGGCCTGGCATGGGGACGCCTGGGTGGCTCAGTCGGTTAGGCATCCGACTCTTGATCTCAGCTCAGGTCTTGATCTCAGGTTCATGAGTTCAAGCCCCACGTTGGGCTCCATGCTGGGTGTGGAGCCTACTTAGAAAAACAAACAAACAAAAACAGATGGCCTGGCTCAAACCAACGACTCTGAGAACCAGGCTGCACCTCAATATACAAGAACAGGACCCACGTGAAGCACTTTATTAAGACATGGAAAGAACGGTGCAAATTCATGGCATCAACTCTGCGGCAAGCCCCTCGGAGATGCCCGCCCTGCAGCCACACCTCACCAGGTAACAAGACAGGCAGCCACTCAAGACAGGTGTGTGAGCGCCCCCGAGACCAGCAGCACCTCCCGTCTCCCCTCGCCTGCAAGGCCCCACCCCTCAAAGGGCACGTGTGTCACCTTGCAGGGAAGGAGCCGCAGCCTTCAAGGCTGCTCTGCTGGGCACCCACCGCATGCCTGGCTCGAAGCCCTGGAATTCTGTGCGGGCTGGGTGATGGAGAGACAGGGGCTGCCCCTCAGGTCCTCGCTGGAAACGGGCCCCACCCCAGATGGGCTGGACCCCATGGAGGGCGTCACATCAGGGGACCTGGTGACTCTCCTGCTTGAGGTCAAACCTGCACCGGCTGCTCCTCAAGTGGGAAAGGTGGTGGCTCTGAAATTCGCCCCCCCCCGCCCCCCGTAGAACAGTGCGGTTTATGCTTCCTCCATAAAATTTTCTTAAATCTTTGCCCAGCTATTGCCAATCTGTTCCAAAATTCAACAAATGCCTGTATCTGGCTTAACAAAGAACCGCAGCCTTAGTTATGTCAGGATCATTATATCGGAGCGAAAGAATGACGTGCGGCGGGTGCAGAGCCACTGGCCAGGCTAGCAACCCTCCACACCAGGGGACAAGGGGTCCCAGAGCTTGGCAGAGAGTCCTGCCACTCTAACATACAAGGATGTTTTTATTTTAAATAGATTCAGACTTTTATATGAATAAAATATACATTTCTATGTAATATGCCAATATGATAATTTTTGGAAAACCAAGTTGATACATAATGCATTTTTATGTTTCTACACTAACAAAGTGACTCGCAGCTGTGAAAGATGCTTTAAAAATCAGATTCCATTTTTGTGGGAGAGAAAGAGGGAATTAAATTTTTTGAAAATATATTTGAAACCTCCAGAAAGGCCACGTTTCATGCCTTGAACCAGGGAAGTGGCCTTGGAGACCAGAGGGAGGAACAGAACGTGTCCAAGGAGCAGACAGCGTTCACGTCACCTCCTCCCGGTCGGTCCCGTTCAGCACCTGTTCAACCCCAGCAGGGTCAACACGGACTCTCAAGGGAGCAATGTCTTTTTAGGTGGAAGAAAAAAAATCTGTCTCCCTTAGATGAGATAAAAGAGGGGAGAAATGTGGTCTTGGGGTCTTTGGGAAGGAGGTCTCTGTGCCCGGCCAAGAACAGTCGATGCCTATCCTCCTTCCTGCACCGCGATCAAGCCCTCCGAGAAAGCCCAGGAGCCCTGATATCACACACAGGCCCTCTCATTCCCCATCATGCTTATCTGAGGACAGGTCCCATCTTTGGTGTGAAAACTACAGCCAGCACACCCCTGTGCATCTAGGGGCATGGACAAGCCCTGAGCTGTAAGAAAACATTCGGACTGGAGGCATCGGTGTGAACAGATAGGGGCAAACAAACTGCAGAATCATGTATGTGATGATTCCATCTGTGTTTTAAAAATCAGATACATATGTGACCGTACTGTTCGCGTGTACATGAGCACGTGTGCTCTTACACCGATGTTAGACCGCCCGGGCTCCTCCGGGCTGTAGAAACTGAGTGTCCAAGAGTGACTTTTACTGCACACACATGTGTATTTACTTCTCTTTATAACATGAGATTGTCCTTGCACTTTAATTAATGCAATAAAATTTCAAGCCTTGCTGGTCCAAACGGGGGTAGAGTGTTGGTTGTCGTGGAAGGACGACCAAAGGAAACGAGGCTTTTACAGAAAGGAACCAGGGGCTGGAGAAGCACAGCGGACTTGGTGAGCAGCCTGCCGAGGACAGGCGGGTCACAAAAAGCCGAGGGTCAGAGTCAACCACAAGAAGGCCGTGAGTCAGCGGGTGGAAAGAAGAGAGTGCAGGTATGAGCTGCCATGAGGAGCGGAGGGCAAACTCCGGAGCCCATCGCCCAAATTCGAATCCGGGTATACGTGGCCTTGGCCCCAGATGGAGCTTCTCGGCGCCTCCGTCCACCTGTGCCATGAACTGGGAATGGTCACAGTGCAGATTTCACGGATGAAGCGTGCTGATGTAATAAGCACCACTTAACTGTTGGGACCGTTACCAGGAGAGAAAGAGTGCAGGTAGCAAGCGCGAGGTATATTCTTAGCTCCCGGCAAAGTAGGTTATGGTATAAAAATACTGCTCAATAGTAACTAAAGGAGCGTCACCTTCATGTGCATCCTGCCGCAGCCCCGGCGTGTGTGACTCCTTCCCTAAACACCCTCCACTAAGGATGGGACGCCAGCTCTGGGGCCAGTTTGCTCCCCCTTCCCTCCAATGTGCAGCCCCGCGCATCTCAGGCAAGCCTGGTGCCGAAGGGGCCTGCACCCCACCCACAGCCTCGTGGGGTCTGCCCACGTGTCGGAGGGGCCCGAGGGCTAGGGCCAGCCAAAAGCGGGGCGAGGGAGGGGCGGGGGCGGGGGGGTGGATCTGGGGGAGCCGCTGGGGCAGAAGGCAACGCTGGCATAAGGCTCTGGGGCGGGAAGCGCTCCCTGGAGGGGGCGAGAGAGCAAACAGCTGACTCCTCCTCCACCCAGCCCTCTCTTCCTTCCCTGGCAACCTGGCTTCGCAGCTCAGGAGACTCAACCATCAATTTGCTCTGAATATCCTGTTTATCTATTAACTCCCTAGCAGGTCACTCGCTGGCTGAGAGAAAGGCCCATCGCCAGCGAGGGCTCACGCCCCAAGACAGGGCCTGCTCTGGTCTGACCGGCCGATTCGGGCTGCAGTCAAGGACACACCAAGGTCAGCTCTGGGCCTGGCAAAGTTCAGGGGGAGCTGGGAGGGTTGGGGTGCCCCGGACTGGAGGCCGGGCCTCCTCGCTGTTGGGACATACGGCCCACCCTTCCTGAGCCCTGGTTCTGGGTCTGTAAAATGGGGCGGGAGGGCGGCTTCCTGGTCAACTCAAATCAAGTGACACGCACTTCAGAGGTGGTTACAATGGGGCCACCTTACCCCCAGGGAAAGCGTCCGGAACCTGTGAAACCTGAACCCCGTGGGCGCTGCTGTGTTCTGGAGAGATCACCCAACTTTTAAAGGAGATGACCCCCCCAAAGTGGCAGGTTCGGAGCCAGAACACAAAGACCTCTCCCTACCCAACGGACTCTCCAACCGCTGAGATCTGCCAGTTCCGAAGGGCAGCAAGCCGGGAGGGGCTGGAGGCACATGGAGACGCGGACCCGGCCAGCAACCCCACCGCCCGGGACCAACCCTACAGAAGCCCTCGCGCCTGGGCGCCAGCGAGCTCGCTGTGGGCCTGGAGAGAGCAACCTAGGCCTCCATCCAGAAGGGGGTGGCTACAACGTGCCTCAGGCCAGCAGCCCCGGGGCCATCAACGCGACAGGTGCTCTCGGCATGGAGCTGAGCGAAAACACGAATCAGAACAGTTCTGGAAAGTTAAAACAAACACCCCAGAGAATCCTACACGTTCCTTAGTTTCGGGTGCTTCTATGTGCAAATGAAGCAAAAAGTCTGGACGGATAAACTGCAAATACGTGACAGTGGTTGGAGGAGAAAGCTTCCTTAGCGCTTTTTCCAGCTTTTCGGGGATGTAATCGACACACAACCTTGAGTACATGGTGTACAGCGCGATGGTCCGACACCTGTGCGCGCATCACGGGATGACCCCCCACCGCGGTTAATACACCCGCCACCTCATGGAGTCACTGCCGCGAGCATGCACGCGCCCAGTGAATGTGCGCATGTGTGTGCGTGCGTGCGCGTGCAGTATGTATGTATGTGCATGTGTGCGCGTGCACGCGCACGCGCGCGCCATGAGAATTTTTAAGACCTCTCTTAGCAGATTTCAAGTACACGGCCGTGGTACCGTTCCCCAGAATCACCGTGCTGTACGTCAGACCTCCAGAACTTACTCGGAATTACTTAAAATGTACTTGTGATGCTTTCTTGTAATTAAAAAAAAAAAAAAGCCAAAGGACAAGAGTAAGAGTTTCAGTTCTTGGTAGAAGAGATCCAAGCGTTCTTTTATTACTCCTGGAATTTTTTCTCAATTCTTAAAATCTGTCCGCCATAAAAACGATTAAAACTGCACGGCTGGACAGTTGACGCTGCACCAACAGCTTTGCTACCCTGCTGGGTGCCTGTGTGGGGACCTCCAGCTCCAGGTGGCTCTTGACCCAGGACGTGGGCCTCCCGGCGGGCTTTCAAGAATCCTGGCCTGGCGGCCCTGCCCCCCTAGGCCAGAAGGGCAAAGCCCCGGAGAAGAGCCCCTCTTGGCCCTCAGACCCTGCTACCCGGGCTCCCAGGGAAGGATTCTGAGAGGGGCACGGAGGGGAGAGGTGGTGGCCACGTCACACGGGCAGCTGTGGGCTGGTGGCCCGGCCCTTCCCGGGCACAGAGCTCAGCGTCCTCTGACTGGTGCCAGGGGCTGCAGCTTTAAATAAACTCGGACGCATGCACCTGGGGCCAGGGCAGCAACACCCACTGCCTTGGGCAGGCGCTGTCAACAAGCAGCAAGCGGGCACCATGGCCACCTGGACCCCAGCCCTGGGCGGAGGTGCTGGCCTTCTGCTCCCTGCCCCGCCGCAGCTCACCCTGCACTTGCTCGGCCTCCCCTACCCAGGATACCCCAGCAGGGCTGCGACAGGCCCCCGGGGCCCTCCATGGGCCCGCCGCCTGGGGGGCTCCACAAAGGAACGCCGGGCTCAGCCCGAAAGCCTCCTGGCCCAAGACGGTGGGCCCCAGGGTCCTGGGGTGTGTTCCCTTCCCCTTGCAGGCCCCTGCCCACCCCAACGGCTAGGGCTCCTCACCCACTCCCACTCCCGGCCCTGGCTCCACAGCACAGCCGGCAGCCACGTGGCTCCCTTCTCGAAGCTGCTCCTGCTCTTGCTGCCGGGGAGGAGCCTGGCCTCCACCGCGAGGTCCCCTCTTGGCACCTCCCCAGGGCTGCCGAGACCTCCACTCCCCAGTGTGGGTGTGGGTGGCAGGGACCAGAATTAACAGTTGCTGCTGGAACCGGAGGCCGGGAGTTGGGTGGATCACCCTGTGTCGTGCGGGACCCACAGAAGCTCACAGAAAAGTGTAGGGGTGTCAGCGGAGGCGGCAGCTTGAGGGAAGGGGCGCCTGGGTTAGGGTCTGCGCGCTCCTGGGCAAGCAGAAAAACGACAAGAAGGTCCCTTAGAGAGGGTGACTTCCTCCCGTGGTCACTCTCTGCCTGGGAGAACTACCTCCCTCCGAGGACCCCCAGCCCACTGCCCCTTCCAGCTTCTTCCAAGCTGTGTTCAGGGCCTCAGGGGTATACACGGTGGGTGTGCTGGACCCTCCCCATCCCTCTGCTCAGCCCTCCAGGCCTGCCAGCCTCTGGGCCAGGCTCCCAAACAGCACCCACCGGATGGAAGGGAGTCTCTGGGCCTCCAGGGCACAGCCTTGCCCCCCACCCCAGGCTAGGGGATTCCTCCACTCTGCCCAGCTCCCCAGCCCTCAGACCTGACACACATCCTCCCCCACATCCAGGGAGAACCGGGGAATCAGCACAGCCCCTCACTCCTCCCAGATCAGTACCCACCATTACCAACCATCGGCACCCCTCACCAACACAAGCACTATCATAAACGCTTCCTAGAAAAGGAAAAATAAGGCTCCGCCGCTGGATGTGTAAGAGAAAACCTCGCCAGCGCCCCCACCACGCGGGAGGGCTGGAGGAGGGTGGAGGACGACAGGGCTCCAGCCGCGCCAGGCTGGAGCCCCGGGATTCAGGAGTTCTGGAGCCTGACCGAGGGATGCTAGGTGCAGCCACCCTGATCCACCCCGGGCCAGAGAACAGCCTCTGACGGACTCGGAGTCCAGGCGCCCCACACCGCGCGTGTTGCATACCAGAGCCCAGGGGCCACCTGTTCCCCAGGGGTGAGGCCCTACCTGCACAGGGCCTTCAAAGCCCCTCCCCATTTTACCCCCCACCCTCCACCCTCCCCGAGGCACGTCAATAACTCTCCGAAATCCACCCTCCACCACCCACCCCCCGCCTACTTCGATGACCCTGAAATCAGGAGCCCATCCGGCTCCCCACCTCACCCCCTCATCTCCACCCCAGGGACCTGCCAAGCTTCCTGACCTCAGCCCTCAGCTCTCCTGACTCGTGTTTCCAGAAGAATCTGGGGGAAAATCCTCCAAAAACCCTGATTCCAAGGGGGACCCGCAGCAGAGGCTGTTTCCACGCGGCCAGGAGCGCAGCGGGCACCCCCCGCGCGGATGAAACCACGCGGAGGAGCAGGCGCCGAGCAGGTCCCGCCGCCCCCGCGCCTGGCCGCTGGGGTGGGGGTGGGGACAGCGCAGCCCGCGCCAGGAGGGACCCTCNTGGGGGTGGGGACAGCGCAGCCCGCGCCAGGAGGGACCCTCAGGCCAGAGCTCCCCCCTCCCCCGCGCTCTAGGCCCCACGGCCGCCCCCGCGCGCAGCTCATCTCTGACCTCCCGCCGCCAAATGCGTCACGTCTGCCCGGCGCTCCGGGGACACCTGCTGCCGCCCCCGCGGCGCCGAGCCCCGTGCCCCGAGTCCCGGCCTTTGGCCGAGCGGCCGCGCTGAACAGGGCCGGGCAGAGCTGCGCG
>NC_048218.1:109248703-109298691 GCF_002007445.2 Ailuropoda melanoleuca
AGCGCACGCGAGAATCTGCGCGCTCCGTCCCCTCCAGGAGCGCGCCGCACACCTACGCGCGGGGAACGCGGGCGCGGCTGTCGCCGCCGCCGCCGCGCCCGCCGCCCCTGCACGCGCCCTGCACTCGCACCACTCTCGCGCCCTGCACACGCACCCGCACCGCTCCCGCACCCCTACCCTGCACCCGCACACGCGCCCTCGCCCTGCACACGCACCCACACCGCTCCCGCACATGCACACGCACCCGCACCCTGCACCAACACACAGGCTGGTCACATCACCTGCACCGCTCCCGCACAGGTGCCCTGCACCCAGGTCCTCTCCCTGCACACGCTGCGCCCGGACACGAGCACACACACGGGCACCACAAACCACCCAAGTCAATTTCTCTATTCCCTGCTGGAGACCCCCTTGAACGCACACAGGGGACTGCACACAATGAGCCCCGCCCCCCACTCTCCCCTGTATGCTCACCTAACTGCGATCACAGGAAGGGACTCAGGTGCACATGGGTGGACGGGGTACGTGTGTCACCCTTCATGGGACTCTTTCCTTACACCCCCAGGAGGAGATGCTGCCGGCACCCCTCTGTCCTGTCTTCAGCACTCCACACACTGCACAGCCTTGGCCCCCTGCCAGAGCTGCCCAGGGGTCCTCCAGACCAGGCATACACACTGGGGACAGTCGGTAGGAGGACGACAGGGTGGGGACTACCCGCTCCCCATGGTCCCGGGGCCCTCTCCCTGGATCCCTGAAGACTGGAACACTGGGGTGTCCCGGTGGAGGAGCAAAGGCAGAGGGCCCCTGAGTCAGAGGAATAGGGCTGCTCGGGCAATAAGCCAGGAGTCCGCAGAGTTCACAGCCTTGTGCCCAGTTAGGGGGAGACATTGCCCCCTCTCAGGCCTAGTCCACCTGCCTGCCCCTGTTCTGGTCTAGAAGAGGGTCCATCTTGAAAGTGACCCTGGAACAGAGGAGGAGGAGAGAGCAGGAGGGAGGGGCAGGAGAGGCCGGGCTGACCCCATTTCCCACAAAAGAGCCTTCCCCTAGGGCCACACCCGGGCTGCCGTCTAGAACCGGGACTTCAGGGCCAGCAGAGGCCTCACTGAGCTCTGGCACCCACACTCTCCTGAGGGGACAGAGCCGGGGTCTGTGCTGGGCAGGCCCTGAGGACAGAAGTTTCCAGCAGCCAGCTCGTGATTTAGGTCACATAGCTGCCCTGATACAAGCTACTTACTTTACTGTGGGCTCCCCAGGTATGGGGTGTGGGCCTGTCCTGCTCATCTCGCGCCCCTTGGTCTGTGGCTCACCCCAGAAGCCACAGTAAGTGCTTCCTGAGTAAAAGATCAAACGAAGGGACTCTGGGGTGGGGCAGCCAGGACCTCCCCGACCCGGGGGCCTTTGGCACGTGGCTGTCAGGCCAAGGAGCAGACCTGCTCGCCACCAGCCCTTGTTCCGGGTGGTTCTGCAGAACTGACAGGCACCCAGGAGGTGGCCGGAGGCCGAGGAGTACCCTGGCAAGTGCCCAGCTTGGAGCAGGGGGCGCCCCGTGGGGAAGGAGGGTCTGGCCTTGACCTCAGCAGTGCCAGGCCAGAAAGAGAGACCACTTTCATGCCTCAAGCTGGGACCCGAGCACCCCGGGACGCTTCCTAACAGGCAGAGGGCCACCTCTCCTGGGCCGGTAGGCACATTGGGTGTTCGACCTCACCCGGCAAGCTGGGCCATCCACATCCTTCTGAGCTCTGGAAGAAGGACCAGTCCCTCACAATAGAATACAATTAGCAAAACAAACAACACAAAATCGCACCCCTTGGCAAATCAGCCTCTTCCCAAGCTGCAGCTAGACTGTGTGTGCTGCCAAGGTCATGCACACTCCTGCTCGCACGAGTCCATGCCAGGGTAAGGTGCCATCAAAATCATGATGACAGCTGACCTTGATTTGCTTACATGCATTTTACACGTTCTATCTCATTTAATTCTCAAACAACCCTACGAGGCATATACTATTATTATCCCCATTTCACTAGATGGGGCAGCGGAGAGACAGAGGTAAAGTCACACAGCCAAGAAGGGGCTACGACTCAAACCTCCCTGCCCCAGGGACCCTCCCTTGTCTTGTTTATTTTCACACACATGCATGCACATGAGGACACGCATGCACACACAGAATACACACTCCCACATGAACACACATGAACACTTCCTGCAGCTCTAGGCAAGGACACAGCAGCATTCTGGGTGGTCTGTGTTGAAGTCTCTCTTTTCTCTGGTTGAGGAGGCTGCCCAAGACCAAGTTTCGCTAAGTCAGGATCACTAGAGGGGTGTGATTTAAGGCCCCTGTTCTACTCCGGTCAGGAACTGGGGTTCCCCCAAGCAGCCCCTTGTCTGGGCTGGAATGTTAAGGTGTGATATGGAAGGACTCAGAGGAAAGCAGGAAGGGCAGGCTGATGAGGGCACCACAGCGGGAAATGGTTGAGCTACCTAGTAGAGACCCAGATTGCCCCTGCCTACAGAGCCCAACCCCGTACCCTACTCACAGAACAAGCTACTCTCTGCCTCCAGACTCAGAGAGCTCCTCCCCAGCAAAGTAGAAAGCTGGAAGGGAGATGGGCTGCCAACCATGACTTTCTGGAGTCCCAGGCCCCAGAAGTCCTGTCATCTGGCTCTGTCCCCCCAACTGTCCTTCAGGAAGGGCCCTCTTCCACCTGCACCCCTGCATCATCTCTGCCTCCCACCTTATCCTCTCTAGCTGGCTTTCATCAGTGAGGAGGGCTCTCCCTCCCAGGTGGCAGCTGGGGCGGGTGTGGGGAATATCAGTTCTGGGAGGTTATTGTTAGGACAGTCACCATGGCAACAAGCATCACATCTGCAGAGCCAAAAGTGCTGCACGTGGGGCTCATTCTCCCAAGGAAAGACACAGCCTTCCGTGTCCCCCTCACCTCCAGGGACCGATGTCACTGCCACCACCTCTCCCAGGCCCAGCCATCTGCCTGGAAAAGTAGACTGTGGTTTCCCAGAACAGGAAGACCCTAATCCATCAGTCTCCAGTCACCTGGCCCTTGACATGGCAGCAAGACACTGTGAGGTATGTGGAGGGATGATGGTAGTGATTGTGGTGATGGTGGTAATAATGATGGTGATGGTGATGATGGTGAAGATGATAATGGTGTTGAGGATGATTATGATGGTGATGATGGTGATGATGATGAAGGTGATGATGGTGCTGCTGATGATGGTGATGATGATGGTGATGATGATGATGATGAAGATGATGATGGTGGTGATCTTGATGTTGATGGTGATGATGATGCTAATGATGATGGGGATGATGGGGATGGTAGTGATGATGATGATGGTGTTGATGATGGTAATGGCGATGATTATGGTGAGGATAGTGACGGTGGCAATGATGGTGATGATGATGGCAGTGATGATAGTGATGATACAGATGAGGGTGGTGATGGTGATGGTGATGATGGTGATGGTGATGAGAATGATGAGGGTGAAGATGATAATGGTGTTGAGGATGATTATGATGGTAATAACTGTGATGATTATGATGGTGATGATGGTGATGGTGATGATGAAGGCCATAGCTACAATTTACAATGCACCCACTACATGCTGGAAACTTCTGAAGTTTCAACTCCCACCATGTCATAAAAATCTCATAGCAACCTGGCAAGATATGGGTTATCATTAACCTCCTTTCACAAGTGAGGAAACTGAGGCGCAAAAGGACTCTGTAACAGGGCTCAGGTGACACAGCTACTCTGTGGCAAAACCGATATTTTCATTCAGATCCACATGACCTTATAGCTGGGCTTTAACCACTGTGCTCTCTCATGGGTGACTACTGGCCTAGTTTGTGTGGCCACCATGTGCCAACTCTGTGCCCGGCTCCGCCAGGCACTGGGTCACACCAGGGAATGTGGTGGACAAGGTTGCTACCTTTGCAGGGCTTATGCCCCAGACCAACAGACACAAATCAGAAACCACTGAGTAGTCATATTTATTCGATGTAGATTTAAAACAAAGATTCTGACAGGGTGGCAACTTCAGAGTGGGTGCTCAGGGGGGCCCTCTCTGAGGAGGAGACGTTCCAGCTCAGATCTGAGGGACAGAGAAGGGATGAGGGGAAAGGACATTGCAGGCCAAAGCAGTAGCCAAGCAAAGGCCCTGTGGCTAGAACCAGCTAGCGTGTCTAAGGAATGAAGAAGGCAAAGAAGAGGGGGCTGCAAAGGTACCCCACAGCCTGCCGTTTGTCCATCTGCATATTCCACTCAGCACCTGAGTCCTGCGAGGGAGTGTGAGCCATGTGAGCGAATGACGAGCAAAGAAACACAGCTAGCCAGGAGGCCGGCAGGACATTGGGCAATTTCCTCGGGCTTGCACAAAGGTTCTGCCCGAGGCCAGCAGAGCACAGACCCTCCAGGCCTCCTTGTGTCTCACGAGGCATCCGAGCATAAGGTGGGTGGCACCGTGTGTCTGAAAGATACCCGCTCTCTGGGCAGAGGGCGTCACTCTCCAAGAGGCCTGCAGGGATTTCTGCTGAGCCCACTCCCAGGCCGGGGGATGGGCCTGCTCCGGCCGGCTCTCCAGGACCCCACTCAAGCCTCTGACTGGCCCCTAGGAAGTGGCCCTTCCTGTCCAACTTCCTCTTACTTGGTGTCACTGCAGGCCTCCTGGAAACGCCGCAGGCCCTGGGCCCCAGAAGGCCAGGCATGGTCCCAGCCCAGCGCCCCTGACCCAGTGCCCAGCTTGCACAGGTAACCCCAAGAAGCAGGGCGCTCAGGCCAGCAGGGGCAAGCGGTACAGCACCTGTGCCCCTAGTGGCCAGGAGGGGCCAGGGACATGCCCCCAGCTGCTGTTTCCCTCACCATGAACACCAGGGACTTGTCGTGGGAACTGCTGCCAGGCATGAGTCAGGCCCCCTGGTTACCATGTGCTCACCGTCCACCCTCAAGCTTTGTGGGCATGGGCTACAGGCCTGGGGGTGCCAGCATGAACACAGATACCCCATGCGGGTTGGCCTGG
Source organism: Ailuropoda melanoleuca (assembly GCF_002007445.2). NCBI lineage: Eukaryota > Metazoa > Chordata > Mammalia > Carnivora > Ursidae > Ailuropoda > Ailuropoda melanoleuca. Next base: position 109,253,738 of record NC_048218.1, read on the forward strand.
GGCTTCTATGAGACAGGCAGAGGGGGCACCCCTGGGCACAGCTGGCAGGGCTCTGACCCTGACCCCAGGTAGGGGGCTCCGCGTTGTCAGGATTTACTATTGTGGACAGATGCAACACACGATAAAGAAAACGAGCATCAGTATGGGACAGCCACTCTGGAGAACCATTTGCTAGTTTCGTATAAAGCTAAACAAATGCCCTCCCTTCGACCCACTGATTCCTCTCTAAGGTATTTACCCAAAAGAAATAAAAACATGGGTCACCTGGGTGGCTCGGATGGTTAAGCATCTGCCTTAGGCTCAGGTCATGATCTCAGGGTCCTGGGATCGAGCCCCACATGGGGCTCCCTGCTCAGCGGGGAGTCTGCTCCTCCCTCTGCCTCTGCCCCTCCCCCTGCTCGTGCTCCTTCTCTCTCAAATAAATAAATATTTAAAAAAAGAAAAAGAAATAAAAACATGTCCAAAAAGAAAACCCCAGAAATTTGTATAAAAATGTCATATAGCTCTATTCAGAGTAGCTACGACCAGAAGCCACAACAGAGCCCATCAACAGGCACGTGCTTCAACAAATCAGTGCGCGTACGTGAGACAGGGACTCTCGGCTTACACAGCAACACGGGCGAGTCTTCGGAGGGAGCCAGACGCAAAGACCACATACCGCCGGACCCCATTTCCACGAAATTCCAGGACTAAGCCGTGACTGCCGAAATGGGAACAGTGGCTGTGTCCACAAGGGGCTCAGGCTGTGCTGGGATAGACTCCGAGCGCCCAACGTAATGTTTTGGGATGGGAGAGATGCGCTGTATTTTCCAGGTGGATACATTTGTCAAAGACCCAGCACACCACACAAGTACAATGGGTGCGTTTGTATGTAGGTGTATTTACACGCCAGCCAAATCGGTGTCGGGGGTCCCCTGTGGAGGAGACCCCTCCCCCACAGTCTCGCGGAGGAGGCTCTGTGCTTGGCCCGGCATTAGGACACAAAGGAAATCTCAGAATCCTACAAAGGCAGGCATCGGTGACAACCATGCATTGAAATAAAAAAATGAATCACCAAAGGAAGCCAAATAAATCCACTCAACAGGAAATTTAAATTTCAAACTTTGGAAACTATCAAAATGTAACTTAGAACGGACCCAAGCGAGATCACCAGGCGACACGTGCGATGGGGATGCAGCCGCGCCCCGCTCAGGGCGACCGGCCAGCTCAACTTACTAGCAAACAAGCCAGACTGAGAATAAATCAAGGTTTACAGATGAAGAAACTGGGAAAATATAACAAAATAACTCCAAGAACAGTCAAAGGGAGGGGCTCATACAACCAAACGGAAAGTGGTGAAATGAAAAACAAACCACCGATAGCAACGCTAATCAGCAGCACCAAAAGCTACATCTTTGGGGAAAAAAATTTTTTTAAGATCTTCTTTTTTTAACTCATCTCCACCCCCAGCGTGGTGCTTGAACTCACGACCCCGAGATAAAGTTGCACGCTCCTCCGAATGAGCCAGCCGGGCGCCCCTGAAAAAAAATTTTTTTTTTAAAGATTTTATTAATTTATTTGACAGATAGAGACAGCCAGCGAGAGAGGGAACACAAGCAGGGGGAGCGGGAGAGGAAGAAGCAGGCTCCCAGCGGAGGAGCCCGATGTGGGACTTGATCCCAGAGCACCGGGATCGCGCCCTGAGCCGAAGGCAGAAGCTTAATAAGACTGCGCCACCCAGGCGCCCCTGAAAAAAAAATTTTTTAAACAGTAAAATAGACAGATCTTTGACACGTCTGGCTAGTAACGAGAATAAGCCCCAAAAGTAGGTATGAAAAGGGGGGGCAAGAGCAAAACAAAGAGATAAAGAGTATGAAAGGACACTACGCACAGTATTTTGGAATACGCCAATAAATGGAAAAAAAACATAGTTGAAATGGAAATTTTTCTAGGAAAATATAGTCATATTGACTCAAAAAAAGTAAAATGCCGTAGAAGAATGTAGAAACTGTGTAGTTTGCACAACAAGAATGTTTTCACTTATTCTACTTGTAAGAAGTGGAGAGTGTGGACGAGGGAGCGTGAGCGCACGGCCCGCGGCCGCAGCGGGGGAGCCAGGCCTCGGCCCAGGTGAGCCTGAGCTCCTCCTAAATGTGGACAAGTACAACGTCAGCAAACACTGGGTGCTTCTCCTTCACTGTTGATTCGGGGTCACATATGCCCATGAACCTGGAGGAGCCTGCACTCCTTCCAGGCCGTCCTCCTCCGTCCAGCACTGTAAGGGGTCAGCACAGGAGGGACAGAGGGACGGAGGGACAGAGGGACAGGCCAGGAAGCAAGCAGGGTTTTGTCAGATGCGCTCGCTGGGCACCCGGGGGCTCAGTTATTCAGGGTTTCAGAGGAAAGAAGGATTTGTAATAAAGACATGAACAGAGGTGCTATTTATAACCAAGAAAACTGGAAACAACCCAAATCGCCCCCACAGGGACTGGCCTGGCAGATCCACAGAGGAGGGGAAGGAGATGCTGGCCACGTGACACATGGGGAGGGGGAGCTCGGTGGCGACAGGAGCCTCGTGCGTGGGGGGAGCCAAATATAATGCAGTTTGCACACAGCGACCATAATTACGGGACACTGCAGGCTTGTGCTGCCTTACAGGTGTCAGGCCAAGGCCGAGCAGAAAACAGCCAGAGCAGCTCCAGGGGCAGCCCTAGGCCCGCAGGGACCTCGGCACCTCGCCTCTTGGCAAACACGGACACGGACATGGGGCTCTGAGAGGCGGAGTCAGGGGGCGTGGGAGGCCGGCGGTCTGCAGGGACACCCCCAGCCCTTGCCGGCCAGCGGGCAGACCAGTAAGCGGTTTGTGAAGTGTGCCACCGGCAAGGGCTCTGAACGATGACAACAGATTTTAAGATCATGGGCCTTTGCCCAGGGATGCAACGCCCACCTCTAGCTCCCTGCCGCCTGCACTGGCAATGGGGGTGGTGGGTCTCCAGGAGCAGGAGGGGAGGTAAGACTTTAAGCTCCCCTGGAGAGTCTCCCCCAACCCTGACCCTGCTGGAACTCCCCCTCCTCTGAGGTGCTCCCCATGCCCAGACTTCCAGCTCTGATGGTCTTCACTCGGGGACTCCAGGCTTCCGGACACTCGTCCATCCAAGGGTCCTGAGGGCAGTGGTGGAGGGGCTGGCAGGTGGACGCTGGGCCCCGCTCCTGCACTGGCCCCAGCCAAGGTGTCTCGGCCTCTGCTAGCTGCTGCCTGCAGGTGGCCTCCCCGTGGGCTCAGCAGAAGCTTCCCACATGGACACAGTCATCTTGTCCCAGTCCCCAGTTCCTGTCCCAGCTGCCCCCCCCACACCTGGCAGGCCCCACACAGCACAGCTGCAAGAGGAGAGCCTCCCTGGGGGAGGTGACTACCAAGCCCCTCCCCACACGGCTGGAGGGCAAGCCCTCAGCTGGGGGCTCTGAGGACCCACCCGTGGGCCACCCTGGCTGCCGTCACCCGCAGGCCAGCTGCCATCACAGCAGCACAGCTCCTGGGCCTGGTGGGCAGAGGCAGCCCTGACCCCCCACGGATCAGGCCTGGATCAGACTGGCAGTAGCCAGGGCCCTGTGCCAGGCCGTTGACCTCTGCGGGACCCAGGGTCTCCTGAACGCTCCCCGCCTTCCCTAACCCTCCCCTGCGCCTGAGAGAAAGAGTGGGGACTGCAGCCTGGAAACGGCACATCTCACCTCCTTCATGGTGTTGATATTAAGACTAATAACGGGGGGGGGGGGCGGCTAGAAGGATCCGTCTGGAAGGGCACCTTGGAATCAGGGCTTGGGGGCTGTGCAGGGAGCAGTGAGTAGAGGGTCCTGCTTTGGGCAGCGGGGTGGTGAGAGAGCAATGAAGATGGGAACTGAAGGGACAGACAGGACCATCGGCTGGGGGCAGGGGCCGCAGTGGTGAGTGCCACCAGGAGGAAAGAAGAGAGGGGGCTCTCAGGGAAGCTGGTGTGGAGGGGAGGCCGCAGGAAGGCTGATGGGAGCCGCAGGTAGGGGCGGACAGAGGACGAGGGAACCAGGACGGACGCGCACCCCGGGAGCCTGGGCGGTGGCGTCTCTGGGTGGTGGGGCCGGTGCTGGGCTGCTCTGAGTCGAGGAGCTCATAGGGGCAGGGGGTGGACGTGGAGCACTTTCCTCTCCGGCCAGAAGTGGACGCGTGACTTTCACTTAACAGACATTACGATTCACTGGTACCAGACTGGCCCTCCCGCGGGAGGGAACCGTCACCCGGGCAGAACACAGGAGACACCTGCTTTCAGGCGTGAATGCCAGACAGTGCCAGACTGGGGGCTCCAAGAGGGGGACAACTTACAAATGCTCGGCTGTCACCTAGGGGCAATCCCTGGCGGGGGCTCGGAGCACCAGAGGGCAGAGGTCATGTGGCCTGGACGAGGGGCCGTGGCAGCTGTGGGGATGTGAGGGGCAGGACGCCTGGGAAGGGACAGCTGTGGGCGGGGTCCCCAGACTCCACATGGGGACCCGTGAGTCCTCGGCTGCCCATACACGGGGCAGATCTGGGTTGTGCCAAATTACAGGGCCTGGGAAACACCTCAGATTTTCCAGCATCTGCGATAACAAAGCACAAAAGCCAAGTTTAGGGTCATCAGCCAGGACTGAACTACCTACAAAAGCAAGAGTCAACATTCTTCAGAGGAAGTTAACACAATCTTGAGGTTCCCAACGCAATGGGAAGATGAGAGCCCCAGGCAAGAAAAAAGTTGTCTACAGAAACAGACACTAACCCAAGATGACCCAGATGTTGGACTTTGCTGACTTCGTTGAAGGCCATTGGTACAAACATATTCGAAAAATTGGAGAAGCTGCATCCTTAGTGAACGGATGGGAAATCTCAGCCCCCACACAGATCCGTGGGAACGATGTAACCTCCAGACAAACAAGCACACGGGCTGACCTTGGAGGACATGGTCACCTGGTCCCGTGCGTGGGTCCTTGGAGTCTCCAGACAAAGTGTAAAATTGAGGCAGAATAAATATTTGAAGACACGATGTCCAGAAAACGTCCCAAATTTAACAGAAAACGTGGATTTACACATTCAATAACCCCCACAAGCCCCAGTGAGGAAAAATATAAAAAGAACAGTCACACAAAGTTCCAAAAACCAGAGAAGATCCTGGAGGCCACCAGAGAGAACAGACGCATCACTCCCAGGGGACCTGTAGCAATCAGAGCTGACTTCTCACCAGGAGCTGCCAGAGCCAGATGGCGACGACAGGGCATCCTCCCAGGGCCCCCCAAGTTCTCATCCAGTAAAAATGTCCCTAAAAAGCAAGGTTGACATACAGGAAGCTACGAGAAGGCGCTGACCTGGTGGGCGGTCCAGGCCGCAGATGGCCCTGGCTCGAGGTGCACCTGCAGGAAGGAACTTCGCTGGGAGCGGGACAGACGGACGTCACCTCCACTGATGAGGAAACACAGGGGACGTGATTCATCCACTAGGCAGCTGACCTCCACCCTTCAAAGCCCGCGAGGACCACGAGGCCGGGACAGCTGCTGACTCACAGGACGGCCGCATGCAGCTCGGGGTCCTGAGCTGAACACTGAGCTGGTCAAGGTCACAGTGAAGGCAGCAGCGGTCCTGGTGTGGGGTCTGCACTTGCACTGTGCTTATAAGGGAGAGGACCCTTGTCCCGCTCGAGGGCATGAGGGAATAATGGAGCGTCGTGCCCACCAGCTCATCATCAGATGAGTCAGAGAAATGTTCACCTACAGGGAGAAGGACTTGTAGGCAAATGTGGAGAGATGTTAACAACTGGGGGATTTGGGGGAAGAGCTCATCTGCATTTGCAACTTTTCTATACATTTGAGATTATTTCAAAAGAAGACATGTTACAAAGCAGCAGCTTCCTTGGGGCAAGAAGGAAGAAGGGAAAGCAACAGAATGGATCAGGGGCTACAGAAGGGTAAGTATTTTTGCTGAGTTCTAACGTCTGCAGAGACGAGTGCACAAGTCACTGCCGCTCCTCCCACCGTGGTGGCCGCTGGGGTGGCCTCTGCCCACACAGGCCAGCGCGGGCAGTCTGGGAGAGCTAAATAATGAGAACTGCATTTTCTCTTGTGTCTGGCTTTTCCTCCTCAAAGGTACGTCTGTGATATGCAGACGTGTTTCTGTGTCTAGGAGCGGCAACATTTTTGTTGGTGTAAAGCGTCCGATCGTGAGATTATATTCCTGCATCCGTCGTGCTGCTGGAAACAGCGTTGCTCACATCTCGGTGAGCACACAGGTGCAAACACCTAGGAGTGGGATTTCAGGGTCGCTGGGCACGAGTTTGCTCACCTTTCATGGACCCTGCAGAAACTTCCTGAAGCGGCTGCACGGGGTTATGTTCCCACAACACAGCGTGGGTGTCCAGCTGCCCCACCGCTCGGCCCATGAGCCCTGGCGCTGCGGAGGTTGGGCCGTTCAGCCAGGTGTACGTCACATGGCGGTCTTAGCTTCCATTTCCCAGATAACTCGAGGATGAGCACCTTCTCAGGGTTTTGGATCATTTGGGCCTTTTTGTGAAGTGAAGCTCACGTCTTCCCCCATTTCTCTAGTGGTTGCTTCAATTTTTGTTTGTTTTTAAGTGGGCTCCACACCCAGCACGGGGCCTGAATTCATGACCCTGAGATCAAGNTGGGCCTTTTTGTGAAGTGAAGCTCACGTCTTCCCCCATTTCTCTAGTGGTTGCTTCAATTTTTGTTTGTTTGTTTTTAAGTGGGCTCCACACCCAGCACGGGGCCTGAATTCATGACCCTGAGATCAAGACCTGAGCTGAGATCAAGAGTCGAACACTCCACTGACTGAGCCATCCAGGCACCCCTGTTTCTCTTTTTCTTATTGACTGGTATGAGCTCTTTATATATTGTGGATCAGAAACTGTTGTCAGATGTGTGTACTGCAGATGCTTCTCCCAGCTCTGTGGTTTGCCTTTTCACCTGCCTGATTAGCTGTCTTTTGACATATGTAAATTCTTAATTTCAACGTGATCAAATTCACCAATGTTTTGCTCACTGGCACTGCACTTGTATATTCTATCTCCGGACCTACTATGTGCCCTCTAGGTCATAAAGTCACTCCCTTATGTGTTTTCCCTACAGTTTTATTGTTTGTGTCTCCTATTGACTTTTATGACTGTTACAAATGAGGTGTGTGCCCGTATTTGTGTGTGCCTGGGTGTGCGTGTGTGCACGTGTGAATAGTACACGTTGGCCCCAAGAATTGTTTCCCACATATGTACTCAATAATTTTGCAAAAATCCGTTCTTCCCCCAATTATAAGCAAGCGTCAACTTTGCCACACATCTGGATTCCATTCCATTGGTCGACCAAGGACCAATGCCACCTTGTAAATCACCATGGCTTTGCTGTGGGATGCCTGTTGGCCCACATCCTTCAGCCAAGCTGCTCTTGTTCCTCCTCGTCCTCCAATTCATCTTACGTCTTCTTGATCCTTTGCAAAATCAGGTAGATCTTAGAATCAGCTGGTCATGTAGACACACACACACACACACACACATACACACACACACACACTGGTATTCTGGGGGAGTAGTGTGCATTAAATTAGCACATGTGGTGGAGAATTAAAATTATTTCCATATTGATGGGGCACCTGGGTGGCACAGCGGTTAGGCGTCTGCCTTCGGCTCAGGGCGTGATCCCGGCGTTATGGGATCGAGCCCCACGTCGGGCTCCTCCGCTATGAGCCTGCTTCTTCCTCTCCCACTCCCCCTGCTTGTGTTCCCTCTCTTGCTGGCTGTCTCTATCTCTGTTGAATAAATAAATAAAATCTTTAAAAGAAATAAAAAATAAAATTATTTCCATATTGAGTCTTCCAATCCACAAGCATGGTATATACCTTTCCATTTATTTAGGTGAACTTCAGTTTATTTAGGTGAACTTCATAATTTCCCATGTAGATGTTTTGCATGTCTTTGTTAGAGTTATTACTAGGTATTTGATGTTTTTAAAATAGTATTGTAAATCATTCTTTTTAAGTTTGTTTTTTTTTTTAAGTAAACTCTACACCCAACATGGGGCTTGAACTCATGACCCCAAGATCAAGAGCTGCATGCTACACCAACTAAGGCAGACTGGTGCCCCATTATTATAAATAATTCTTTACATATTTCTAATTGTTGCTGGTACATATAAACAAAAAATTCTAAAGACTGACATTATAGTCAGCAGCCTTGCTAATTTCACATATTCTAATAAGTTGCCTAAAATTTTAGGGGCTATTCTATGTACACAATAATGTCATCTGTAAGTAATGATGATTTTATTTCTTCCTTTCCAAACTTTTGGTCTTTTCCTACATTTTCTTTCACACTGGCTACATTCCCTAAAACAATGTTGAGTAGTAATGGTAAGAATCTCATTGTGAATCTCAGGGGGAAAGTTTTCAGAATTTCATCAAGACATACACAGAAGGAGCCATGATGTATGTGGCTCATGTTTTCTACCCCTTTATTGCCAACCTCTCTGTGTCCTCCTATTTAAGATATGCCCCTTGTAGAAAAGCACAGTGCCCTGTTTAGTTTTATTCTGATAAAGTCTGTCCCAGCCTTTCATTGGAAGTAAATAGTCCACTTATGTTTAATGTTGTTCCTGATATACGTGAGCTTAAGCCTACTGTGCAGGTGCTTGTTTTCTGTTTATCTCACCTGTTTTATATGCTTTTAATCCTCTGTCCTGCCTCTTCTTGGATTTTTATTATTCCAAACCCCCATCTAGTAGTCTAATAGCTATGCACTGCTTTGCTATTACTTCAGTAATATGCACATTCTTTTTCTACTCACTTACTGGTGGAATCGAACACGCACCCTTTACTTATTAGGGTCTGCCACAAGCTGGCATGCTTTTTTAACCTCTTCCCAGGCCCTAAAACATTCTATTTGCTGCATTTCCATCCTTCTCACTTCTGTTGTTGTTACTGTCACACGTTTTATTTTTACATATTTTCTACTGCAGGTGGCATTACTATTGTTATGGAGGTCATATTCCTCTCTGCTCACCCTTTCTGTCCATTGCTCTTTACTCCCTCCTAAATTTCCACCTCCACTTTTGAAGAATATTTTTGCTGCAGAATTCTATAGAAGTCTATGTTGTCAGGGGTTTTCCCCCGTCCTTAAAAAGTGTCATTTTATTGCCTTCTGACTAGGAGTTTGTGTTGAAGAGTCTGTGCTGCCTGATTGTTACTCTTTTGAAGCTGCTTTGTAGTTCTTCTTGTCACTCTAGCTCCTTTGAGACAATCTTTGTGCTTCTCCTGGTGGGGTTCATGGAGCTTCTTGAATCAGTGGACTGACGGCATTCTCTCGTTTTCAGAATTCTCAGCCATTAAGTCCTCCGACATTTCCTCTGATCCAGGAAGCAATCTTTCTTTTCTTGCTTCATTCTGGGACCCGAGAACTTTTCAACATGTTCCACTATCTCTTACACTCTTCTCTGTATTTTCTGTCTTCCATCGATATGCATCAGCCCTGAGATTCCCTCCAGTCCCATCTTAAAACCACTCATTACATTCTAAATATAAATTACTGTATTTTCAGCTCTAGGATATATGTTATTGAAATTCTTCATCTTATTATTTTCTTTAAAATATTAATAACAATTACTTTAAAGTCTGTCTGATAACTCTAGTATCTGTGTCATCTGAGAATTTTTGCCCTGTTTTTTTTTCTTGGTGTGTCTAGTAATTCATAATTGAAAGGTGGACACTGTCCATGAGAAATTACAGAGGCTTTCTCCAGAGAGGGTCCAGCTTGTCCTCTGGGCACAGCTGGGTGTGGGCAGGCTCCCTCAATACAGGCACATGAAGCAGGACTGCAATCCTGATGTCTCAGTCTGTCCATGGCTCATGCCCATCCCTAATGTGTAGCTGTCCCCAGGTCCCAACTCAGATCCTGAACTCCCATTTTTCTCTCTTCATAACCATGAAATTGTTGAAAACACCACTCAACTTTTTGCCAGCTATTTTATTAGCTTCTTAGCTTCTTACCACATGCATCTGATATGCAGGTGAAGGCTTTGGGGGGCAATGCCTGAGTTTGGGGCCTCCAGCCTCTTCAGTCCTGGCCATTTCAGCACTGTAGTTAAAATTCTCTCTCCTCCTCCATGAACTTGCTGAGGTTCTGCTGGCTTCTTTACCTCTTAGCAGTGGCAGCCCTATGCTCAACTCCCTACCTCTCTTTCTAAGTTAAGAATCAGTAAATACCTGGAGGAGTAGACAGCGTGCAAAATGTCCACTCACCTCTCTCCAATTCTCTTCTCTTTGGAGACTAGGATCCTCAACTCCTGGTCATCTGCAGCTGTCTGATTACCTAAACCAATTTTTTTTTCCTCATCTGGGTTTACTAGTTGTTATCTGTGGAAACAGGGATCTGCCTCACCAATACTTCTTTCTTTTCTTAAGATTTATTTATTTATTCAAGAAAGAGACAGCGTGAGCACAAGCAGGTGGGGGGTAGAGGCTGAGGGAGAAGCAGACTCCCCGCTGAGCAGGGAGCTCAACGCAGGACTCGATCCCAGGACCCTGAGATCATGACCTGAGCCGAAGGCAGATGTTTAACTGACTGAACCATCCAGGGGTCCCTGTATTTTCACTTTCTTGATAATGCCTTTTGATGCACAAGAATTTTAATTTTAATAAAGTCTATTTTATCTATTTTTTGTTGTTGTTGCTTGTGCTTCTGTTGACATATATAAGAAGCCATTATCAAATCTGAAGTTAGGAAGATTTATGTTTCCTTTTAGGAGGTTCATGATTTCACTCCTAGATTTAGGTGGTTGATCCATCTAGAGTTAATTTTTGTGTGTGGTGTGAGGTAGGGGTCCAACTTCATCCTATGAAACAGATGGATTCACAGGGACTGAAATTAGATTAATGGTTGATTAGGCCTGTAGGTATGTGGGGTGATGGGAAGTGACTGCTGATGGGTGTGAGGTTTTTGGGGGGTGATGAAAATATTCTAAACTTAGACAGTGGTGATGGTTGCATAACTCTGTGAATACATTAAAAACCACTGAATTGTACACTTTAAAAGGGTGAATTTTATGCTATGTGAATTATACCTCAATAAAGCTGTTATTAAAACAAACAAACAAAAAGAACAGCTGGTGGCCCGTAGGAGGGGACAGGCCTGGCAGCCCCACCTCCTGCTTCCAGGGGAGCAGACATGCTGCCCTCCCGTGGCCTTCGTGGCTGCCGGCCAGGCTCCTGCACCGCCAGGCTCCTGCCCTACACCAAACACGTGGCCCAGGCCTGAGTCTTCCTCCTCCTCTGTGCCACATGTTAGGTAATAAAGAGTCTTCTTTCATGAACTTTCCTCCCACTTTGGCCCCAAGCCCAAATGCTATCAGTCCATTATTCTGGCAAATCAGTCCAGAGAGTGAAAGAGGCCACAAGCAGCCGCTCCCGTGCCCATCTCTCTTCCTGGGCCGTGGATGGAGCCCCCCGAAGGAAAGGCAGGGGCACCAGTGGTCCCCCTGTATTCCTGGGTGAAGTGGCGGCTTGGCTGTGGCCGCATCCCATCTGTGGAAGGCGGGGCTAGGACTCACTCTGTCCCCTGCCGTGAACAGAGCTGGCGAGCTATCTGGGTGTTTTCCTGCTGCCAGGCCAGCCTGGGACTCGGCGTGGGCTGAGTTTGTGACCAGGCCACCTTGGGTTCCAACTGGGATCTGAGCATTTGGATTTGTGGGCAGCTTCTCAGGAGCCCACGCTTGCACTGGTCAGTTGCATGAGGCTTCTTTGTGGGTGCTTCTGGGGGTGGGAGAATGGGAGAGTCTCTGTGCAGAGTACAGCACGTCCCCTGGACATGGAAGGCCACGGACAACCCACTGCCTTCCTGCACTCGGAGGGGTAGGGGCTTGGGCAGGAGTCACCATCCTCCCATGCCACTTAGCAGAGCCCTGGAGAGGTGGCCTTGGTGGCCTTCCTGAGAAGAGGATGCTGACAAGAGCTAGAAAGGAGGAGGTAGGGCACTGGGTGAAGACTGGCCAAGAGACCGTGTATGCTCCCAGGCGCACGCTGGCCCCCTTGGTGTGGCGGAGGCCCTGGGTGGGAGCAGAGGGCGGGAGCCAGCCTCTCCCAGCCAGGCCCCAAGGGCACTGAATCCTCTCAGTCATCCTGCCACCCGGCAGGGTGGGGCTCGAAGGTGGTGCAAATGCAGGGTCAGGGAGGAGGTCCTAAAACTGCCCCTGAAGGTCTGTGAGGTCACAAAGCAGAAGCCGGGAGGGCTCCCCACGAGCCCTCCCATCTCCAGCCACAACCGAGGCTGGCTCTGTGTCTTTTGTCTCCAGCACCTGCCACTTTTCATCTGGTTTCAGCAACTGTCTGGTCGCTATAGGCCTGCCTTAGCATCTTAACTGCAATCATTAAGATGCCTCCCCTCGCCGTGGCCAGGTCAGCAGTTCCTGGCCCTCCTGTGCGGAAGCCACGAGCACCCCAACCTCAGCGGCCTCCCCCCAGGGCTCCCGACCAGCAGCACCACCCTCTCAGGGTACAGGCTGGGTTCCCAGGAAGAGTGTCAGGGGCACCTTCCCTGCCCGCGTCCACCCTGAACATCTCAGGGGTCAGGCCCTGTGCAGAGGCCATAGTGACAGGCAGAGGACAGGAGCACTGCCTCCTAGAAGGCTCCCTCAGTGGTGTGCCCCTGTCTGCCTTGTGCCTCTGGCCTTAGGACCTCCGCTGGAACACACAGCCCCCAGGGGTGCTCAGTGTGGTGTCCTATGCCCCTAGCCCACCCAGACAGTTTAGGTGTGACACGTGCCCCTGTCTGTCTGACAGGGGATAATAACCAGGATGTCCCTTTGAAAGGTGATAAGCCAAACGCCGGTCTCCCTGTGCCCCCTCTAGGTCCTGGGCCCGCAGCTGAGCGTCTGACTCCCAGGAAAAGTCGTTCAGCCACACTTAGCACAAAATGGCAGCTCTGGGGTTGAACTCTACCTAGCAACAAGATTAGCAGCTGATTTTGCAAGCTGTTATTTTTATCTCTGGGACTGGCACGGCTGAGAAAAGTGGCCTCCTCCTGCGCCACCTGGGGACCCCGCCCCCCCAGACACTCCTCCTGGCCCCATGCCCGCTCCGCCTCCCTTTCTCACTGGTGGGGAACTGTGAGCCCCAGGATGCAGAGGAGGGTCCAGAGAGCAATGCCAGCTCCCAGGTCCCCGCCCTCCTCCCCTCCTGTGCCCATATCCCAGGGCCTCCTGAAATGCCCATCCTGGGTCACAATAGCCCTTGGCACTTTCTGCTCCACGGGACAAGGGGTCTGGGGGCCGGGGGCCCTGACCCATTGCGGGATGCTCTGGAGCACTTCCTCCCTCACTGCCTCCCTTCTTGCAGCTGGTGTGGCCTGCATCTGCCAAGCCGCCTTGAGGAGCCATCAGGGTTCCTGCTTTTACAGAAAAAAATGCTGTGAACTTCCAGTTCCAGAAGGGGGTGCTGCAGACACTTCTCCCAGCTCCTCCTCCCTGGACATAATCCAACAGACACTACGAACGGACCCTGACGTAGAAAAGAGAAGGCAGGCAGGCCAGGGGCCTGGGGACTTGAGAACCGGGTGCCATGTGGTGCTGGGCACGGAGGCCTGCACCCCAAACTGCCACCAGATATCCACAAAACAAACAGAGGACAGGAGAAGCTGCTCTGGGTGAAGTGGGGGAGGGGAGGCAGCATCTGGAGCCCCAGGCCCAGCGGGAGCTCACCCGCCCTCACAGGCAGCAGCACAGCAAGGACTCTGAAAACCAAACATCAGGACCACCACCCACAAAAGGACGCCAGAACCTAAGTGTAGAAGCTAAGACGGGGGGCTGCCTTGGTAAAACAGTGAAGACTGTTCTCACATAGCAACCAAAATATCCAGGATACAAGAGAAAATCCTACATCCCACCAGAACTGGGAAAGCACAGTTTGAACAAGAAAAGACAATCCACTGATGCCAAGGCTAAGATAAATCCAATCCTAGAATGACTGGACAAGGGTTTGAAAGCAGTCATCACAAAAATGCCTCAATAGCAATTACAAATTCTCTGGAAACAAATGAAATGGAAAATCTCTGCAAAGAAGCTGCATGTTTCTTTTCTCTCTCTAAAAAAAAAGTTCTATAACGTAAAAATTAATGAAACTGAAAAATACACTAATGAAGTTAAACATGTTGCCAGGCGGACCCGACAGCAGAGCAGCGATGACAGAAGACAGAAGCAGTAAACGTGAAGACAAACCAACACAGTTCGCTCATTCTGAACAACAGAGAGAAGACAGACTGAGAAACAAGACAAACAGAGCCTCAGAGACCTGTGGAACAATAACACAAGATCCAACATTCGTATCAGTGGAGTCTCAGAAGACAGAAAGAATGGGGGGAGGGCAGGAAATAATTAAAGAAATCATGTCTGAAAATGTCCCAATTCTGACAAAAGACATAGAGCAAACCCCAACAGGGAAGCCTAAAAAGATCCACACTAAGACGCATCATGATTAAAGCTCTGAAAACCAGGGGCGCCTGGGTGGCTCAGTCGGTTAGGTGTCCGACTCCTGACTTCAGCTACAGTCATGATCTGAGTCGTGAGATTGAGCCCAGAGTCAGCCTCCCTGCTGGGTATGGAGCCTGCTTAAGATTCTCTCTCTCTCCCCTCTGCCCCTTCCCCTCCTAAAAAAAACCCCAAAACAAAAAAAAACAAAAACAAACTTCTGAAAACTGAAGACAACGAAGAAAAACATCTTAAAAACAGCTGCACAGAATTGCCATATTTCTAGCAGAAGAGCACCGTTCAAATGATGGCAGGTTTGTCACCTGCAGCCATGGTGGCCAGACGTGAGTAGCCTAGTCTACGACCATCCCACCCTGAACACGCCCATTCTCATCCAATCTCGGAAGCTAGGCAGGGTCAGGCCTGCTTACCTGGATGGGAGAAGTGAGTAGCCCAACATTCCTTAAGTGTTGAAAGAAAGGAATTGTCAATCACACACTCCACAGCCAGTGAAAGTATCCCTTGGGAGCGCAGGGAAATAAAGATATTCCCAGACGAAGGCTATCAGACCTATCTTTAGAGAATGGCTGAGGGAAGATCCCCAGACAAATCTTCTTTGGGGGAAGAATGATCAAAAGGTGAAATTCAGGGCAGACATAATAGACAACTTCATGAGTTTCTGTAATCCTACCCAATGACTGAAGTTCTCACACCATCTGATGTGGCTCCACAATAGAGAACAAAGACACCTACAGAACTGAAGACAACCAGACTTCAAAATTTTGGAGGATAAAAGGACATGAACAGAAGTAAGGTTTCTACATTCACTCAAAGTGATGGCAGTCATATGTGTATATGGAGATGGCTACAGTATCTCCCCCAAAACTATACAAGGCGATATACTAAAAACATCACCGATAAATCAGAAGGGAATTGTAAAAAAGGCTCAAGAAGTCCGCAGGCAGGCAAGGAAAATGAAACAGGAATGAGATGCAAAGAGAACAAACAGGAAGCAAATAATAAAGCGGCAGAATAAAGCCTAACATAGCAATAATTACTTTAAATGTATATGGTCTGAATATACCAATCAAAAGACAGGTTGGCAGAATGGATAAAAACATGACCTAACTATGTGCTGCCTCAGAGGGACTCACTTCACAAAAAGGCTGAAGGTAAAAGTCTGGGAAAAGATACATCATGTAAACATGAATCACAAATATTATTTATGTTAATATAGCAGGAGTGGCCGTGTTACGCTGAGCTAAAGTCGATGTCAGAGCAAAGAAAACTACCTGGGGCACAGAAGAACGTTACGTAAGGATAAAATGACCAACCTACCCAATAGGTAAAACAGTCCTAAATATGTGTGCACCAAACAACACAGCTTCTGAATCCATGAAGCAAAACTGGGACAGCGGAAAGGAGAAGCTGACAAATCCACAGTTAAAGTTGGGGACTTTCAGCAACTGATAATACTACAAAATCAAGAATGGACCACGATATAGCAGAACTGAACACCACCACCATCAATCATCAGGATTGAATTAATGTTTATGGAACACTCTCTTCACCCAACAGCAGAACACACATGCTTCTTAAGTGCCCACCGACACTCACTGACATAGACCGTACCCTGGGTCCTAAAACAAACCTCAACAAATTTAAAAGAATTGAAATCACACAGGGAATAATGGAACGAAAGTGGAAACCAATTAGAGAAAGACAGAAAAATCTCCAAACACTTGCTTGGAAATTTAACAACGCGTTTCTGAAAGAGGAAATCTCAAAGAAAGTTAAGATATATAGAACTGAAGGAAGAAAAGAAATCAGAAGTTGCTGGATGCAACTAAAGCAGTGTCAAGAGGGAAATTTATAGCATTATGTTTACATCAGAAAAGAACCCCGTAATCAATTATTAAGTTCCCACCTCAAGAAACTAGAAAAAGAGCAAAACGAGCCCAAAGAAAGAAGACACAAAAGATACCAGAAATCAGTAAAATAGAAAACAGAAACTATAGAGAAAAATAATGACATGAAAAGCTAATTCTTAAAAAAAAAAAAAAACAACCCAATAGAATTAATAAGCCTCTACCAAGATTGACAAAGACAGAAAGAGAGAAGACGCAAATCATCAGTGTTAGGAATGGACTGATAATGACAGATCCTGAAACCATTAAAAGGAGAATAAGAAGGTGGTGTGAGCACTTTCACCCTCAGAAATTGGACAACTTAGGGGCGCCTGGGTGGCTCAGTCATTAAGCATCTGCCTTCGGCTCAGGGCGGGATCCTGGCGTTCTGGGATTGAGCCCCCATATCAGGCTCCTCCGCTGGAAGCCTGCTTCTTACTCTCCCATTCCCCCTGCTGTATTCTGTCTCTCGCTGGCTGTCTCTATCTCTGTCAAATAAATAAATAAAATCTTAAAAAAAAAAAGAGATTGGACAACTTAGAAGAAACAGATGAATTTCTTAAAAATCACAAACCACCAAAACTCAGACCAAATAGACAACCTAAACAGTCCTATAACCACTTACAAAACTGAACACACACAAGAAAACCATAAATCTCTCATGAACTTCTACACATAAACAGAATCCTCAATAAACTATTAGCAAATTGAATCCAACAGCATATAGATCAAATGCGATTTATTCCAAGTATGCAGGCAAGTTCAATATTCAAAAATCAATCATTGTAACACACCATATTAACAGGCTTTAAAGAGAAAAAAAATGACATTATCATATAACCTTATGCAGCAGAAAAAAACATTTGACAAAATTTACAACCCATTCATGAAAAGACTCTCAGCACACTAGGAACAAAAATGAATTTCTTCAACCTCATAAAGAGCTTCTACCAACATTCTAAAGCTAACATCTTATTGGTGAAAAACCGGATGTTTTTCTAAGTTCCAGTATGAGGCAAGGAAGTTTGCACTCACCACCCTTAGCCAGCATAGACTCTATAATAAGGAAGTAAAAAGGTACCCAGATTGGAGATAAATAAATAGAACTATCTTTATTTGTAGATGACATGATTGACTACAATGAAAACAGAATCCCAAGGGATCTACAAAAAACTCCTATAACTCAATAAATGAAGTTAGTAAGGTCACAGGATATAAGATCAACAAAAGTCAATTTCATTTATATGTAGTAACAACAAACAAGAGAAAACCAAAATTAAAGATGCAATACCACTTACAATTGGCCCAAAGAACACAAAATGCTTAAGTATAAATCTAACAAAATGTGTACAGAGTTTACATGAGCAGAGTTACACAATGCTCGTGAAAGAGATGAAAGATCTAAATGCTTGGAAAAGGCATACCATGTTCATGGATTGGAAGACTTAACATGGCAAAGACATTGGTTCCTCCCAAACTGATCCATAGGTTTGAAGCAATTCTTACCAAAAGCCCAGTGAGATGTTTTTTAGACACGGGGGGTGGGGGGAGATAACATCCATGGTGTCACAGCTGACCACATAGCTCCAGGAATGAAGACAGGATGGTGCTGGTGGGGGGCAGACACATAGATCCACAGACAGAGATGAAAATCCAGAAGCAGATCCACAAAAATGTATCCAATTAATTTATGACAAAGGAGCAAAAACAATTCAGTGGAGGAAAGATAGTCTTTTCAAAATATGGTGCTGGAGTGATTGGTCGATCATAGGCCAACCTAACCCTAAACTTCACTCTTTACACAAAAATTAACTCAAAATGGATCATGGACTTAAGTGAAAACACAAACTATAAGACTGAGAAAAAAGAAATAGGAGATATCTTTGAGATCTACATAAAGATTTTTTTTAGACTTTTGGAGACACTAAAAAGCATAATTCATAAAAAAGTTTAAGAAGTTGGACCTCATGACATTAAACGTTTTGCTCTGAGAAAGAGGAAGTTAAACGGACAAGACTAATTACAGACTGCAATAAACTATTTGCAAATCACACATCTGACAAGGGACTTTTATCCAGAATATATTTTAAAGAGTTAAAACTTGACATTAGAACAATCAATCCAATTAGAAAATAGGCCAAGGATGGGACAGACATTTCACTGAGGAAGACATGCGTCTGGCAAAGGCCGTGATGAGGTTGCCTGGCTGGCCACGGGGGAAATGCAGGTCATACCCCAGCCAGGTGCTGGCACACATGGGTCAAAGGTCCCCAGTATCAGGGTCCTGCTGCTGATGGGGTCCTATCCACTCAGTGGCGGCTGACGGTCCCTGAGAGCAGAGCCCGAGATGGGACTCAGAGGGTGAGAGTCAGTGTCCACATGGCTTGTTCCTTCCGAGGCTCTGGGTGAGAATCCCTCTCCTCACCTTTTCCACATTCTAGAGGTGCCTACGCTCCTTGGCTCAAGGCGCTGTCCATCTTCAAAACCAGCCACGGCCCTGCACCTTGTGATTTAAAAACCCTTGAGATTACGTTGGGCCCATCCAGATGATCCAGAATATTATCTTAGGTCAAGGGATTCCTTCATTTCCATCTGTGACCTTAATCCCCTTGCACGGCCTATTCCAGGGTTCTGAGGATGAGGACGAGGACAGCTGCGGGGCTGTCAATCTCTGCCTGTCACAGCACCAAACGCGGGCGAGGACGCAGAGGAGCTGGATCTCTCCTCCATGGCCGGTGGGAACATGAAATGATGCAGCATCACTGGAAACCCGTTTGGCAGTTTCTTGTGAAGTTAAATGTGCATTTACATGCCCCAGCAACAGCACTCTTGGGCATTTATCCCAAAGAAAGGAGAACTTATGTTCACAGAAAAAGCCTACATCTGAACACTCATAGTGCTTTATTTGTAATGGACAAAGACTGGAGACCACCCAAGTGTCTTGGGATGGTGGGCGGCCTGTTCACATCCGGGGCCTGGCAGCCGGCAGGGACAAGGATCAGCCACCGACACGCACCGCAGCTCAAATGAACCTCCATGTACACGAGTTAAAACCCGATCTCACGACGACATAGACCGCGTAATCTGGGAGCACGGGGCTGCGGTGGGGGAGAACCGGTGAGGGTTTGCAGGGCGGAGGGACAGGGTCAATGCACCCGGGCTGACCCCATGGTTATGCGTCTCCACTGTGTCTCCACTGTGGCACAGTGTCCCGTGATAAAATCACACAGTGCTGCACCCACTCGGGGGCCCAGAGAAACGGACTCTGAATGAGTTCTGTGGGCTCTCCCAGTGTTTGTCCCCTGGCTTGCTGTTGTCCCGCAGCCACAGGGGGTACGGGGGGGTGGAGGGTGTCGGGCTGGCCAAAGGGGACGGGGACACTTCACAACTTCCTTGACTCTACAGCCGACCCCTGAACAACACGGGTTTGAATTGAGCAGGTCCATCTATATGTAAATGTTTTTTAAATAAATACAGCACGGAAGTGTAAATGTATTTTTTCTTCCTTATGATTTCCTTAACACTTTTTCTCTGGCTTCCTCTATTGTGAGAATAGAGCTCATACTACATAAAACACATAAAAAATGTATTCATCGACTGCTACGCTATCGATAAGGCTTGGGTCAACAGTCGGCTAGCGGTGGTGGGGTGAGGGGATCCCAAACTCTACAGCCCCGCCCCCCGCTTTGTTGGAGCATCAGCTGTATCTCAAAATCAGAACTTAGAAGCTGATCCCAGAAGCAGCCCTGGACCTGTTTGTTCAAGTGCAGAAGAACACTTGGGCTGTGTGTGGGGCTCCCTCCTGGTCTCCCCCCAGCTGGCCAGCGTGGACGCTGGGATCCTGCTTTTGTGAGGTGTTAGCCAGTAGCAGGGGGGTGAGGGTGGGCAGGGCTCCCCCACCGTTCTGGGCCCCCCTACACAGGCTCTGCTGGAGCCGCTCCCTCCCTTACCATCCCCATGGGGACCCCTCACCTGCCACACCCCCACCCACACCCCCCAGGCTCTCAGGACCCAACTTGACGGAGGGAGGCTCCGCTGGACTGAGCTGAGACCCGCCAGGGCCGCGGGGCAGGCAGCGGTCTGTCTGGACCGCAGTCCTGGGGCAGCTGGTGACCACCGGACAGGCTGGGCTGTGCCGGCTTGGGACGGGGCAAGATGGGGTCCAGGACAGAAACCACAGCCATCGGGGGCAATCCCTCCACAACCAGGACCCTCGTGCCCCCAAGGCCACAGCCCACCCCTGGAGTTGTTTTCGAGGCTGCTGTAACCGAAGGCTCAGGGACTTCACATGGATTTAGCCTTACTTCTGGAGGTGGCAAGTCTGACATCAAGGTGGGGGCACTCCCCTGCCTGCTCCACCTTCAAGGTGCATCGCACACCTCCCTGTTGTGGCCACATCCCCTTCTCTGACCCTGAGCCTCTGGCCCCTTAAGAGGCCGTTGGTGAGGACCCCTAGTCTGCAGTCCGTTACCACGTTCTGGGGAGCGGTTACGCGGCCTGGACCTCCCATAGACCCACTGCGGCCCGCAGCCCCGTCGTGGGAGCCGAGACGCAGGGCCCAGCCAGCTCTTCACTCTGGGGGGGTCCCTCCCTCCTCCCGGGTGGCTGGCTAGGACCAACGGCACCTAAAACGGAGCTCCAGCCTCTGTGGCCACAGAGTGGGACCTGCCACCAACGTGCCTCCTGTACCACAGCCAGCCCAGCCCCTCCCTCTGCCCGGACCTAAATCCCGGAGCCCTGTCTGCACGCGGCATTTGAGGCCCCTCCCCCTGGCCCCTGTGCCCCAAGCACATTCCTGCCCTTGGACCCTTCCTGAGCCATCCCCTCCGCCAGGGCGTCCGGCTCAGCCCCACTCGGGTCCAGGCTGGCTGGGGAGAGGCTGCCCCTCCAGAGGTGGGGCACAGGGGAGCCTGCGGTGAGCAGGGGCGTGGTGGGGCCGTGGGGGTCAGTTGCGCCCATCACACCCGCAGCCGCCCGGACCCCCCTCCCCACTCCCCCAGCACTGGCTGGTCCCCAAGTTTGCAAGAGAGCCCAGAAATCGCAACTTTGGTTAACATCTCGTTTTCAACGCCAGCAACAAATGAAAAGATACTTTCATAGGTACGGAGCTTCGCTCTGGGAAGATGAGACGGTTCTAGAGACGGATGGTGGTGGCACCTGCACCACGGGCATGGGCTCGATGCAGCGCCCGTGTCACAGTATCTTAAACGGTGTGGGCCTCCTGCAGCCGAGGCCACCAGGTCACCCCCTGCCTTGAGGTGGGGGAGGAAGGCAGCCCTGAGGAAGCAGGGAGGAAAACGAACCGCCTGTGAATGAGGCGGTGGTGGTGACAGCTGTCAGACACTCTGGGTCAGGAGGTCACGGCTGAGGAGGGTGGGGGCCAGGGGTCTGCAGGGCCTGGCTCCTGAGCCCCCTGGGTGGGATCACCTTACCGCCAAGGACATGGAGAAGCAGAAGGCCCTCTCCACACCTCCATGGTGCCCTCTGGCTTGGGGTGAGGCTGGGAAGCCCCTCAGGCGCGCCCAGCTCTCCAGGGGAGGTCTGTGGGGTCACAGCGCCCCCGGAGGGGTCAACAGGTGCTTCTGCAGGACCTGCCATCCCGCACGCCTGCGCGCTGGCCTGCACCTTCCCGCCAGCAAGGGCCGCTCCTCTCCAGCACGTCAGGAGCCGCTCCCCGGCACAGTCTTCAGGAACGTGGGGTCAAAGCCAAGGCCGGACCCTCACCTTCAACACCTGAGTTGGATGGACCTCTCCAGCCCCTTGTCCCAGCCCTGGGGTGCACAGGGCACTGGGGGCTCCACACGGCCTGCTGAATCCATCCCCAGTCCGATCACCAGCCCAGGTCACTCGGGTTCTGGCGACTGAGCCGCTTACCTCAGCTGTAAACACGGGGTGTGCACTGTCTCGTGACTGGCATCAGGGGCATTGACAATCCCCGCTGTGGCCGAGGAGGTATCCAGGATGCCCTTCGCGACCTCCGATGTGTCCGGAGCTCCAAAACCACCGCCTGCCTCCCCTTAACCAAGGGGGCTGACACACCCGTCTAACGGCAGAAGCAGCCCACCTGGCCCGTGGGGCAGTCCGGAGCTAGCCAGGTGTCCCCGACGGTGCCCGTGTCCCAAGGGAGTCTTTGCAGCAGCTGCCCCAGAGGGTGGAGTCAGGGGCCCCAGGAGGCAGGGCTGAGTCCCACCACTTCCCCCACCAGAGGTGGTCTCCAGCGGCGTGCCTCCAAACCCTACATCTGATGCCTTAGCCGGAGGATGGTCTGGACACAGACGCCCAAGCGCCTGGGGGGTTTAAGCGGGGAGGGGTCTGGAGCGCCATCTGGGTGAGCGAGGAGCCCACGGAGCTGTGCGGCAGGATATGAGACCTCTCCCCCGGCCCTATGGCTGCTTTCACAGGGGGCCTCAGGACGGTTCGCTCCTCCATGTCCCGGCCTCCTCTTCCCCGGGCAGCTCCACCAGCATCTCAAGCTGCAGCCTAGGGTCTCCTGTTCCGGGGCTCCTCTGTGGCCTGCTCAGCCCTGACAGCAGACAGATGGTCAGTAGGGCCGCGGCACCTTACCCCTCTCATGCCCGGGCTCCTGTTCCACGGCCCCTTCCTGGTGCCCATGAACCCAAATCCTCTGCGGGCCAGGCACACACTGGAGCGCTCCTTACTGCCCTGCTGCGGCCCACTAGGGGACACTCCTCGGTCCACGGGATGGTCCTGACCCCAGGCCCTGCAAGGTTACCACCTAGGCAGCTTCCCAACCACCCTGCCCTGCAAGGGGTGGGCTCGCATACCCTGTGGGAGGAACCTCCCCCAAACCTCCAGCTGCTCCATCGCTATACCCACACCAGGACCCCCTTGGGGAGGGACGTCTGGGCTGTTAGGGTTCAGTTGGCAAATGATGCCGGAAGCCCACCCCCCCCACCTGCAGAGCGTCTGCCAGTGCCAGGCCTGTGCCACATGGATGGCAGGGGCAGGGGAGCCCCACTGGGGCTGGAGGCAGGAGCCAGTGGGCACCGCAGGGCTTGGGGCAGGAGCCGGGTCCAGCTCAAGCCCCAGGGGCATCACTTCCTCTGTGGCCCTCACACAGTGTTTGGATCAAAATGTCCCCAAGGGTCCATTGGACTCCGGCAAAAAGGCGTAGAAGCAGCAGGATAGAGGAAGCAGGAGGCCTGGCCTGGTTTCCTTCTCCAAGGAAGACAGCCTCGGGCCAGCCCAGCGGGACACCACCGACCCGGGACAGCCATGCCAGGCTGCTGGGCTTGCTGTCCACAGCCGAGGCTTGACCCTGTCCCAAGTCTTAGAGGACCCAGACTCTCCCAGCATCAGCTACAGTGTCCACAAACCCGGTCGTGTCCCCCAACACTGTCCAGGCAGGCAGCAGGAGCCCAACCCCTCAAAGCAGGCGACAGGCAAGGGCTGTCACCGTCCGCAGCAGGGACGAGACGAGGTGGCGCCCAGCTCGGCACTCAGTGTTAGAAGGCAGGGCAAGGCAGCTCTAGGGCCCTGCACTCAAGATAACCTCTGAAGGCAGGCCAGTCGTGAAGAATCACAGCAAGTGAGACCACCACCAGGCTCGAGCAGACAGCTCAGTGGGGGGCAGAGCCTGAAATGACAGAATATTACCCCCCCACCCCTACCCTAAGCAGAGACAGGCACCAGCGGAAAACCCCGCCGTCCCAATCACGTCCACCTGAGCGCCACCCTGCTATGGAGCAGAGTCAGGTTGGGTGGCCTTGGGCCTGTCCCCAGACGGGCAGGCCCGGGCACACACGTCTGCATGGCAGCTGCCGTCTCCCAGAGGCATTTCCATACACAACATGGAGACTGTTCTCCCTCCCACATGCTTCAGGGCAAACTGTTAGAGATAGGGCCTCTGGTCCCTGGCAGGTTATCTCTGGTCCTGGACATCTGTGTGCGAATGCCACCATGCACCCTCCATTCATTCAAAAAGCGCCACCAGGCCCTCCCCACTGAGCACGGTCCCCAGGGACGGGGGTGCGGCAGACCCACTGTGCCTGGGAGGGTGCAGGCAGAGGCGGGAGCCCAGCACCACGGGGCCAGCGCCACTGCACAGGGTGCAAGGGGGTCCTCTGGCAGAAGCTTCGGGATCTTGTGCTCACCTTGGGTTTTCAGGGCCTGCTGGAAACCCACGTCAGCTCTGCAACCACAATCCTTTCCTCTTGATCAAAAGCTCTGATCTTCTGAAAACCACAGGTTAGAGACAGGCGTAGTTCAAAAGACATGGGAATCCCCCACTCTGGGGTTTGCTTTGTACATGAGCCAGGGACCTTGTGGTCTGAGTTCCGGAAACATGCGTGCACGCGCGCGCACACACACACACACACGTCTCCGCAGCAAATGACACACACAGATGCCAAAGTGCTTAAATACAGATTTATTGCAAACCGACACTGGAGAGGGACTTCGCAGGCGGGCACCCTGCTCTCCGCGGACCTCGGCTGACGGAGCTCAGTGGCCAATCTGCGGCGGCCGCGTCTAGAGAGAGAAAACACGCAGGCTGCACCGGCTCCAGGGCCCAGGCTGGCAGCGAGGGGCAGAGGATGCCCGTGAGGACAGCCCGCCATCAGCCATGTGGACCAGCGCCTCGGCCCGGCCTGCCACCCCCAGACGCTGGTAAGCCACTGTCACAGCAGGCGGGGCGAGCAGAAACGCAACACTGAAAATAGTATCGGGCAGAGGACGACAATGGACCAGAGTCCACAGCTCCCCAGTCTCTCAAGTAGCTGGGGTGCAGGAGCACGCCCCACCTTGTCACACCAGAAGACCCTCACGGCGTGGCCCAAGGGCCCGAGACCTGAACAGTTCTCACACGAGATGCTGGCGACGTAGGAAAGGCGTGCACATCCTGGGGGCCCCAAAGACGGGTCTCAGCAGCTCCATGACCAGCCTCAGTGCCAGCTACAGGGGACAGAGCTCTGCGCCCCCTTGACGATGCTCCCATACCAGCCACCTGGTGTCTGCATCTCCCTCGACGGCACCAGAGCCTCCCGAAGCTTCCCAGGGACTGGGTAGAAGATATTCAGGAAGCCCCACCATTTCTGGCCTCCGTGAGCCACAAATCTGCCCCCACACGACTGACGAGCCAGCTCCCACCTACTCAGGTGAAGGGGGCAGATTCTGGAGACCATCACCCAGAAAGGAATCCTTCTTAGCCCCAAGGGCAGAGCCACGAGGGGAGGTCCCAGGAGACCTGCCAGCAGACAGCCCGACAGGGCGGCGCAAGTCCTGGGTGCGGCTCAGGCCCCGGCCGCCAGCAGAGCAGGGGCAGAGCAGAGACAGGGGGAGGGGCTGCCGCGCTCTGGTCTCCTGAGGGCACCCGGTCGGCTCTTTGACGAGAACCGGGTCCCACGAGAAAACTTCGAGGACAGTTCCTGCTGCGCCTGTGGCCACTCGGGACTGTGTCCCCACATCCAGAAGCGGTGACCCGGACCCCACTTTCTGCTGCTCCTTGACGGGGATGAGCAGGCAGTGGACGCATACAAACGCCAAGCGAGACCACACGCGCATGTGCGCAGGGTGAGCTCAAGGCTAGGGATCCCCCCACCCCCCCGCACGTCAGCAGCTGGCCCAGCACCCACTCCCCGCCCCCAGCACGAGGAAAGCAAGCAGAGCGTGCGCATGGCAGCAAGAGGGGAGCGGGTGGCCAGCGTCCCGCTCGCCCCGTGCTGCTCCCAACAGTCTGGAGATGTAGGTAGGGCCGGGCGCCGCGGGTTCGCCCTTGAGAGAAAGGATGGCAAGGGCAAACCCGCCAGCGAGTCCCTGACAGGAGGGAGCCGGAGGCACGGCCGCCACCCCGCCTTCCGGCCGGCGGGCACTTCCTTTCCTCCGCGCATTAAAACTGCACAGCCCCCGGGGAGATGTTGAACATGGCCGGGTCGAATCGCTGGCCTCGGAAGGGGGAGCCTTCAGCATCCCACCCCTTCTTCAGCATCTCATGGACTTTCTACAAACAGAAAACAGACACAGAGGTTAACGAACAGCCCAGAGCAGGACTCACTCTCCTCCTCCACACGAGGACCTGCTGCCCCTCTCCCCCCGGGGCCCCTCTCCCCTGGCGTGAAGCCCAGCGGTGCAGCTGCGAGCGAGGCAAGACGCGCCCCTGAAAACCAACTCCAGCCAACACAGGCCCCCCATCCACCCTTCCTCTCCAACTCCTGCCGCCCCTTTTCCAAGCGCCCTCCCCGCCAGCCACTCTCTGGCCAGGAGCCCCATGTGAGCCCTGACCGCAAGCAAGGGGTGTGCACCAGGGCATCCAGGGCCGTCCAACTCCTCCTCCCTACACGGGCCCTGCCCCTCGGGAGCCACCAGCCAGTCCTGCTGACCCCCCACCCCACATTTCCTACTTCTCCTGGGGACCTGCTTCCCTCCAGTTCAAGCGGCCACAGCCCTGTGACCCTAACACCTCTGAGCTTCCCCAGATCGGGCTCCCCCAGCACCAGCTCCCGGCACAGTCCTCCTGCCTTCACGCTCCTGTGGTCCGAACCCGCTCCCCACACGGTGCTTCTCTCACAGCCACGTGCGATGATAGTCCACATTTGCATGCACGCCTCCCCAAATCCCTGCCGAGCCCGAAGGAGTCCTGGACAGCAGTGCTGGTGCACCTGGGCGAGGGGCACCCAGCCCCCGGCTCCTGTGTGTCTGCTCCAAGTGCCCAGAAAGCACCGCCTGGCCCAGCACTCACGTCCCCCAGGGCCGCACGCTGCCTCCCAGCACATGGCAAGTCCTTCCAGAGTCCCTTTCCGACTCAAGGCACAGAGGCCTATCCATCAGACTGAAGCATCTTCAAAGCTCTTCTCTGGATACGTCCCCATCAGCTGTCTGTCCCTGGGCCTGTCGGTGCGGGTCTCCTGCTCCCCATGTGGGCCTGGGTGCCTGGCCACTTCTAGGCGGCGGCCCTCGAGCCCTTCCTCAGGGCCCAAGTTCA
This sequence comes from Ailuropoda melanoleuca, assembly GCF_002007445.2. Classification (NCBI taxonomy): domain Eukaryota; kingdom Metazoa; phylum Chordata; class Mammalia; order Carnivora; family Ursidae; genus Ailuropoda; species Ailuropoda melanoleuca. The sequence continues at coordinate 109,281,074 of NC_048218.1, forward strand.
CACCCTTTCTTCTGGTGGCCACGGGCAGCTGTCCCATAACGGACCGAGGCAGCTACCCAACACCCACAAAGGTGAGGCCCCTGTCCCCAAACTCAGCTGCGACAGCCGAAGACACAGGCCACCTCGGCCCCTCCAGCCCTATAGGCCCAGGTGGTCAGGGTGCCCAACCGAGGGAAGGTTCAGAGACTTGGGGCAGGAGGACAGATGCAGGAACCAAGTCGGGATTCAGGCTCCGGCCCTGCTGCCCAAGCCACCAGGCCACCTCAACCACGAGCTGGCGCCAGCACCCGACGCTCCTCTCAGGGGCGCTGGTGGAGCCCATGACCCAGCCAGCCCTGCTCAACAGCCGTGCGGTCAGTGCTCCCTGAGCGACCCTCGCAGGAGCAAGGCTGTCTGCATGGGGGGTGTGAGGAAAGGGCAGCAGGAGGGACACTGGGAGGACCAGTGAGGACACCCCAGAATCCTGAATGGCATCGGGGGGCTCCTTGTTGACACAAGTAGAACAAACAACAAACCCCCTTCCCTGCAAGGCTTGACCTGGCCAGTGTCCATCACGCTGGGGAACCAAAATGAACGTGAGAAAGTGACCCTCTCTCCCCTCAACAGCCACTCTTGGGAACACTGAGCACAAGGAAGAATGAACATGCCTGGCGAATCCACATTCCTGCCCCCAGCATGTGCTGACGGTGCGGACACCCTCTGCCCACGCGGACCCCTCCTGTCCCCTCCACGCTGGCCACCCGACTTCTCCGGCCTCTGACGTTCCAAAGTGACTCGGAAGGATTCTTCCCGTGGGCCCTGCAGTAGGGCTGGGCCTGGCTCCCCACAACTCTGCTAAGAGTCCTCCGGGGGCTCAGGGGGAGGGGGCTGTCTGGGCACAAACCCCCCAAACACCTCCCCCCTGGAGGGCTGGGATCACGGGCAACGTCCCCGATGGTGACAGGGGACCAGGCCAGGGCCACCCAGGACCACCGGATAGCGTCCCCCACTGCCCCCGCCCAGCACGCCCTCTCACCAGCTCATGGCTCTGCGGCTTGCCCTGCAGCTTCTGGTGGTAGTCAAAGGTGAGCCTGTCCAGCACGGCGTGCTCCTCCTCGTCCACCGTGGCCATGGAGCGCTCCTTGTTGATCTTGTCAATGTCGATGTGCTCCTCGCCCTCCAGGACTGCGCTCCACCAGTACTCGCCCACCTTGTTCAGGCTCACCTGGGACATGCAGGCAGACAGTGCTCCATGTGGGGGCAGCTCTTGTCCCCACCCTCCAGGTTCTCTCAGGGGCCGAGGACCCGTGTGCATGAGCACCCCACACCTGCTCAGCAGCCGGGACCCCAGCCCGGCCCCCACCCCATCCTCCCTGCACCGCCGGGGATAGGGAGCCTCTGTCCCCATGCTTCTGCCCGACCTGGCCACCTCACCCACTACACACCTGAGGACCTCCCTTTGCCTCCAGCATGGCCCCCGGGGGTCAGGACAGCACACGGGTGGGGCCCACATGGCCCAACTCCTTGTGGCCAGTGGCAGGGCTCCTCAGGGGCCAAGAAAGGACAGGTGGGCGGCCCACTGTCCCTCACACTGTCCACTTAAGTGTCCAAAGGCACGAAACCCCCAGTCCCGCCCTGAAGGCCAGGAGGCAGGGCAGGCAGGACAAGCCTACAGCTGAAGCAACTCTCATTCAGAGCAGCCACCTGAGGAGAGGGGTTCCTGGCCAGAGGGCAACCGTGACACCACCGACCCGGAAACGGTCCCCACAAGTGACATCTGTGAGGACACCACGTGCCTGAGCCCCCCCACCAGGGGTCTGGCCCTGGCCACCACAGCAGGGCTCCATCCTGGTCCCAGAGAAGGACTCGGGGTGTTGGCACGGATACGGGGGAGGCTGCACGGTGAGAGGTGACCGGGTGACAGCATGGCATCAACATCCGCAGGACAAAAATAAGCCTGCCAACTATCCCCGTAGGCGCGGGGCGTGAAGACAGGAGGGCTGAGACCGCGGGCTCGGAGAGGAAGGATTTCTCCCTCCCAACACCATGGCTGACGTTTGGGATGGATTCGGTTTCCAGGTGCTCCATTCGGTGGCTTCTCACGGACTTTGCTCCCCAGTTTGTGTGCAGGGACCTGACCCAGCCCTCCGAGACCCCAACATTGAGAATGCGGCCCACCTTCGCCGAGGTGTAAATCTATGTTCTACTGCAACGAAAGCCTTCCAAGGGGGAGGGCGTTCCTGGGCCCGTTACTCCTGGAGAGTGCTCCGAGGCACGCACAGGCCGCTCTGCCTCTGGGGGACAGGAACCCTTCAGGCTCTTTGCACCTGTAATCCCCCCGTCATCACCCCTGACGGGAGCTCAGCACACACCCAGGAGTCAGCGCCTTGCACAATCGTGCAGGGCTAAAGGCAGAGCCACTCTGGGGCCATCAGCCCCCTCTCCCCACAAGGGCACAGCCGGGGACAGCCCCACACCGCCAGGGGCCCTCCCATGTGAAATGCCAACCACACACAGGTCTCTGGGCAGGATGGGCTGACCCTGCAAACAAGGAGCTACTGGGCCTTGCTGCCTGCACGGGCCCTTTGCAAACTCAACAAAGATCAAAATGAGCCAAACATCACCTTTAAAAACACTGCGTTTTGAAGTTAAACTCACGTAACACACAATCGATGGTTCTAAAGTGAACGATTCAGTGCGTTCAGCGCACTCGGTGTTGGGCAACCACCACCTGGTTCAGAACTCTGTCCTCACCCCAAAAGGAGCCCCGTGCCCACGAGTAGCCCCTCCCCACTGTGTCGTTCTGCTTCACCATCCCCCACTAAGCATACTAGGTATTCTTCTGTGCCCCTGCTTCTTGCACTCAGCATGTTGTCCCCATGGTACGTCCACGGTGCAGTGGCCCAAACAAGAGGGGTGGGGGAGATGTCCCCCGAACGGCGCTCAGGGACCCAGGTCTCAGGGAGTGGGATGGTTTCACATCTGATTCTGATTTTTCACTTTCACACTTTGTTACTTCCTTAAAAACCAGGTTTGCAGAGACGTAGTTTTGCATGTAATAAAATTCGGCCATCTGAGGGTACGTCCGGAGTCCCGACACATGTGCAGCCACACCGCCCAGCAGCCACGGTCGCAGAAAGGAAGTGGCACGCTGCTGTGCCTCTGGCTCGTGGTTCCGTGACCGAAGACGTCGGCCGTCCTCCTGTGTGCTCATTTACCTTCTTGTTTTTCTGAACACTTCATTTGAAGTAACTTCAAACAGACCCATGTGTCTTTGTCTTAGGCTCCCCCAGCAACGTGCTACCCCTGCCCCGTCGCTGCATGTGCATTTAAGGACACGCATGACACGTGGTAAGTTACACGATCTTTCCCTGAACCACCCGATACTGCCTCCTACCCGGGGACAGGGACGTTCTTTTCTTTAAGAGAACTTTCCCTCCTGCACAGGATCCAGGCTGGGGTCCCGAATGCACCTTAGCACTGCTGTCCCTGCTCATGTGAAAGATTCCACAGCCTTGTATTTAAAGACCATTCTTCATTTGAGGTTTGTCTCGTGCTTCCTCCTGATTAACGCCAGCAAGGCGCCCCGAACGGCCTACTGTACAGGTGATGTCACGCCCCGCCCGGTGTGTGTCATCCACTGGGCCTTCCTCCCTGAGCCCATCTTCCCCACGATGGCGGCAGGGCCCTCCTCCACGGTGGAGCCGTTTACCCCCACGTCAGCACCCACTCCCAGGTGCCCGGCATCTCAGCGGCTCCCACTCACTCCCATCCCTAATAACGCAAGTGTTGAGAGTATCCTCACTAATCTGCCCCCCTCCTTACCCGGCCTCCCTCCAAGATCCTCACGTCGACCTGGTCCCAGGCCTCGAATCAGTTTCCCGAAATGTCCTCACAGAAACTTCAAACCCCGTGTGAATGAGCTCCGCACCCCCACAACCTGTGCAATGACTCAGCAGCCTCGGCCTCCCCCTCCTCCCTTCGTGGCAGAACCGCGTCCAAGCAGGGCAGCCACGTGCGTGCCTGGCGAGGACGGCAGCTCCCGCCAGCAGCCCTCCAGACAGCTGGGGCCAGGGAGACACCCGTGAGAGCCGTGGACGGTGGTTCCAGGGAGGCGCCCTGCCACGAGGGCAGACAACGGGAACCTGCTCCCCGCAGGCACCTCTGTAAGGAGGACGTGGGTCCGCACCCAACCACCAACCTCCGAGGCTGCCAGGCGCCGCTCCATGATAGGCAATCTCCTGGTGTTTCATGCTGTCAACGAGCTTTTTAAGCTCACAGATTAGAGCACTGTATGGGCCAGAAAGAACAGGGCTGGGGTGCGGTGTTGGGGGGGCAGGCGCTGGAAGCACCGGCTGTGTGGAGCGCCGTCTGGAGGAATGACCCTGCGTCCCCTGGAAGCAGTTTGCCCAGCACCTTCCTGCCGCCCCCTGGAGCTGGAGCTCCTCCCTGCCGGGACTCAGGAACTGCCTGGGGATGGCGCCGCGGTGCTGACCGTCCCAAGAACTGCCCAGGGTCCTGGGAGACGGGAGCGCCAAGGGCCTGCAATCCATTCCGTGGACTGGTTTCCAGGATTCTGGCGCTCACCAAAAACGCTGAGGTTACTGAGCCCACACCTGGGGCAGATGATGCGCTCTCCGTGACTCTGCGGTCGCCATCGAGGAGACAGCAGCAGGAGAGCACTTCGTGAGAAACGCGCATCCTCACCAGGACACCGAGAGGAACAGAGGAAGGAGTGCGGGCAGGCCAGCCAAGGTAAGTCAGGAGCGGCAAGCCCAGGTTGGCGGCCACACGGGGACCTGGCAACCCCACAGACACACGGTTTAGGACAGCGTCCCCTGGCAGATGGCCAAGGACGACCGGGAGCCTGCAGCTCTGCTGAGAACCGAACTTGAGGAAATGATCTAAGTAAGTCATCTGAGGATGCGGGGGCACAGCCCACACGCACACAGTCGGTGCGCGGCAGACACATGCTCGCCAAGCGCGACGGCCGGGCAGGGACCAGCCCGGGAACAGCCTGTCCCCCGCTGACCGGCCCAGCCTGGGGTGCAGCCTCTGCCACCCGCAGCTCCGAGCCCCCACCCCGACACAGGGGGCGTCTGCACTGCCTGGGGGGGCGGAAACAAGGACAGGGCGCGGCTGCACTTCTGGGACAGCACGGCACGGGGGAGGCGCTGACTTCACGTCTCTTAGCCGAGGAAGGAGCCCAACTGAGAGGCAAGAAGCCTCGTTTAACATTCTCGAGTGTGGGAGGGAGGGAGGCAAGAGCTGTCATCCGGTTTTAGCTGCCACCCCTGCCTGCTCTGAAAGCCTGCAAGGCGTGTCTCATGCGCATCCACTCAGGCGACCAGGGTGGCTGGGAAGCCCCTGGCGACGCCCGCTGGGAGGTCAGAGGCGCAGACCAAGGACTCTGGTGAGGCGCCAGGCAGCTCTGGGGTCACCCCTGGTGGTCCAGGAGGCCCTTACAGCAGTCTTGACACTCGGGACCCATGTTGGTACCCAGGGGCAGCCAGGGGCCTTGACTCTCTCCGTCTGGAGCCTGGAAGTCAACATCGAGGTGTTGCAGGGCTGGGCTCCCTCCAGAGGTCTGCGGGGACAGGCCGTGGCTGCCAGCGTCTCCCCAGCGTCTGCCTGTCTTCCCGTCACTCCTCCTGTCTGTGTGTCCTCCTCCTCTGTCTCCAACCTCCCTCTTTGTCTCTCATAAGGTCCTATTCGCAGGTGTCAGGCTCTGGCGAGGACACTGGAACCCTTTCCAAACCCCTGCAGCCCTTGGGACAGGGGCCTTTGACCGATTTCCTCAGTCGCCCAGCACAGGGCCCGGCCCTGAACCATCAGCAACCTACAGACGTCTGGGGACAGACCAACCAAGGCTCCCAGCCTCATCCTAAGGGTCCGGAATGGAGTTGCCGTGTGGCCGATGGGACTACCGAAGCCAGGCAGCACTGAGCGGAGCTGAGGCACGCGGCAGGTGCGGCAGCTCCACCGCCCGCCTCCAAGGTACAAGGGACTGGTGCTTGCTCCCCGCAGCAAATGCAACAAGGGTCTTCGTGTGTCAGAGCAACGCACTTGCTCAGCTACGATATCATCTCCGATATACGACCCCAAACGTCCCCAGCAAATGAACCACGAAGCCCAGAATATGGCCCGCGTTCGGGAGGGGAGGCAGGGAGAGGGCAGGCCAGCTGTGCCGGGGCTATGCCGATGGGCACACTCGGGGGAGGATGTGCAAGTGGAGAGGCCCTTCCACACACAGCGCCAGCTGCTGACGGGCAAGACACCCCGAGAACTGCAGGCAGGAACCCGTCCAGCAGCCGTGCACCCAAGGGCTCCCACAAAGACCCTGCTGGCAGGGGCTCAGTGGGGAAAACTCCCAGAAGCCATGTTCACGGCAGCACCAACCGCACCTCCACCCACGGGCAGCTCTGCGTGGCTGAACTCCCCGAGAGGCAGGTGCCTGGCAAAAGCAAACTAGAAAAGTCAAAGGCAGCAGGACACAGCGCGGGCAGATAGGAGGAAGGCCCCCCTGGCCGCGCGCACACTCCTCCCCACCCCCTCCAGAGCACCCCGCAGCTGGAAAGCAGAGAGGGAGGGAACGGGCGGGCTCTGGGGCAGGGGTCGGGCTCCACCTCGAGCGAGTCACGTCCCCATGCAGCCTCCGCATCCCCGTCTGTAAAATGAGCTTCTGGAGAGTTAAACCGGCCCAAGCGTGCTCAGACACGGCAGCCGGGATGACAAGGACCTAACGGTCTGCCACGAGCCACAGCTGTGTTCAGGTCTCGCACACAAACACACAAAAAGGCAACGCGGCCACGAGGAAGTCAAAGTCACCTCTACCAACTGAAGCCCCTCCAAGACGAGCTACCCGATCACCAGAGCCCCATTTCCACGACAGTAATGGAAAGTACGTGGGTGATAACCCTGACAGACGCCAGGCAGCGGCTGGGAGCCCTCAAAGCACCAGTGAGCTCTCGGCCGGCCCGTCCAGGCAGGGATGCGGGTTCACACATCCTGGAGGTGGCATCAAGGCACACTGCTTTCCAGATGTGCTCCTCATGGGAGCAAAACGACCACGTGCCCCTGGGACTCCCTCTAGGGCGCTGCTTGGGAGCCACTACCGCCCCCGCTGTCCACAGGCAGCAGCACCCCGGATCTCAGATCTCACAGCCCCACCGGCACAGGATGAGCTGCCAGCTGCTGGGAGGCTGGGGGTGGAGAGGAGACCCTGACTCTACCTCCCACAACCCTGTGCAGCACAAATAAGGCCATGACCATGAAGGCATTTTGCAAATGGGAGGAGCCTGTGATACGACCGGCCGATGGGCCGGAGCGTGGGGAATGGTTCAGGTGTACTGGGAGACAGGGAGGCAGGGCATGATGGGAAGAGGCGCTGAGCCCTAGGATGACAACTGTCACACTCCCATGGAGAGAAGCAGGAACCTCGGAAGGGCAGGGAGGTGCAAAGCAAGGTTTAGAACAAGAGCGGGGTGGACTTGGCCTGTGCCCCGCGACCTGGTGTCTTCATCACACAGAGGGTCCCGTGAGCGCTCCCCAGCATCCCCGCATGACAGACCCGTCTTGCGCCACAGCCCTCCGGTCAGCACAGACCGGCTGGCCCAATGGTCCCTATCCCGCGAACATGAAACTGAAAGAAACATTTTTCCTTCCTTCCGGGCACATGTGAAGAATGGGTCTGTGTAAAATCCTGAGGTTTTTTCCAGAGACCTGGTCTGTTCCTGCTGACCTGCACCGTCTCACCAGACCCTGGTTGGGCACCCTCTGCCAGAGGAGGGGGATGGAGCCACTGAAGACACCAGGAACGGGAGCAGTGCAGCACTTTGCTCGGCTTCTGCAGCCCCACGGAGCCCAACCAGCTGAGATCCCCTCTGTCAAATAAGCCGGTCCGTTTGAATCTGTTAACTCTGCATCCTCCAGCAGGACATCCGTGAAACTCAACCTGCCCTTCAATTTTCCACTCATTTGGTTCTGCCTCAGATGTAACCAGGACGCTGGTAAGTGGAAGCCTCTGGGACTGAGAGGAACATCCCAGCAAGCACAGCCGCGCTCTGCGGATGACCCTGCAGGAGCTCCCCTGTGGTCACCGCATGCGGTCACCATGTGGGCATAAGGACGGAGGACCATGAGTTTCATGTTGGTATTCGCTCTGCTTCAGAGAACCAACTGGTGGGACCCCAAGGGGCCAAGGCCAGCAAAGGTGCCCCCTGAGCTGTGCCCAAGACAGCAGGAATCCACGCCCCCGCGGCTGGAGGATAAGCCTCACGGCGGGTGTGACCCCCACCCCCTCCCGGAGCTCCGACGCCCACACTCACCAGGACGCACTTGCCAGGCTCCAGGCTCCAGAGAGAGCTCTCAGTGTTGACCTTGTGCGTGAACTTCCCTTCCATGAGGACATGCTCCGTCTCCTCCTCCAGCACAGCCACCCGGATGGAGCTGCTGCTCAGGGCCACCGAGACCTGGAACCGAGCAGAAGGGAGTCACTCTCTGCTGGGAAGGTGGCGCCCAGCATGCTCCCAAGCAGGACCTGGCTGCAGACCATGGGAGAGCAAGATGCAAGGCCAGCCTGGGGGTCCGCAGACATTCTGGATGAAGAGAATCCTACCGACCCAGTGACCCTGGAGGCAGCCCGCACACCGCCGTCTCCTTCAAGTAAACATACTGGAAGTTCTGTTTCAATGTGCGTAATGATGATGCAGGGAAAACTACTCGTTTTCCACGGAAATCCCTTTCCAGTAAGAGAGACCAATGCCCATGGCAGAAGGGTCTCATGGCCGGCGCAGGTGGGGTGTACCTCCCAGCCCCATCTTGCTGTGGGGCCTTGTCAGCAGCACAGCTCCAGAGGATGCCCGAGAGGGCCGAGCCCCCACGCCCCCCACGCTCTGCCTCCGTCCGCGAGCCGTTGTGCCTTCACCGGGGACAGTGAGGCTGGCTCCTCTGTTCCCGAAAAACCCAGCCTCTCAGCTCACCATTCTCTCCCTGGGGACTCTTGTCCTGGACAGTCTCTCCCCTCTCCCCACTCTCCTGCGCCTGTCTCCACAACCACACTGGGACCTGCTGGGACCCTGGCCTGCAGTGTCCAAAGCTTGTGAACCCCTGGAGGTTCGTCAGATCAGTAACTGGAAGAGGAAAGCACACAGAAGTCCTGTCTCTATTCCATTTCAATTATTCAACTCTAAAATGTGTGTCTATACTGCAAAATCTTTGTATGACCGCATCTGTATAATGTGTGCATTAAATGAACAGACACAGGAGGGGAGAACTCAGGCCGAAGGGTGGGGCTCCATCTGCTTTTGTTTGGAGACGACCCTCCCACGTGGCTTGGTAAGTGCTCATTAAACACTCATAAAGCATTGAACAGAAACTCTCAACGTCGGAGAATATTCGAGCTCAGCTCCTATAACCTAATTGTATTGTAAATCCCCTCAAGCTAAAGATGGGTAGAGGAAGGGATGCTGTTCCAGATCCCCCACCATCAGGCGGCTCTCAGGCAAGAGGGGAAGAATTCCGGAACTGCGCCAGGAGCAGGGGGACGGGGACGAAAGCGCTGATACAGAGCAGAGTGACCCACGGCCCACACTGTGCCCACACGCAGGGGCTGCGGCGTCCTGTGCACACAGCCGCCCCTGCACCCAACCTCTGGGGGTGTCCTGTTCACTCGGCCAGCTCCACAAAGACAAAGGCACAACCCGGGTCTACTCAGCATCCAGTGGCCAACTCAGCAGCGGCCTTGGCACGCTTCCAGATGGTGTCCCTGACCATGAACTTGGATGTGAGGCAGAGGCGCCCCAGGAGCAAGCTCACTTTAATAAAATCCTCCCAGCCAACTTTACATAACATGATAATTTCCAAATTTGGGCAAGCCTCTCACACTGCGAGGCCAGCACAACAGGGGATGAGCCAAAGCACCGAAGGGGACCCAGATAGGAGATGCTTCCAGTTCAAGATGTCACCCTGGGAAGGGTGATCGTGTCCCAGACTCTGTGACCCACAGAAACGACAGGAACAAATAAAGAGAAAAACCCCAGACAGTGTAAGGGAGGGAGGAGGAGGAGGAATCAGGAGACAAAGGAGAAGAGTGCGGGGACAGACCCTACAGAGCAGGGATGAGTGAGTGGTCTGCTGGTCTGCCTCTGGGAGCCTCAGGTGCATGGGGCTTCCGGCTGGCAGTCAGCAGGTAGGGAGGGTGGGAGCAGAGCGGCTCAGAGTCATCCCTGGGACAGCTGTGGAAGCCCCGTCAGAAGGGACGGGACCCGCTGTGGGACAGACCGATGGGGAGGCAGTGCTCCAGAGACACTGACCAGCAGTCTGGGGGAGCGTGTGGGTGGCCGGCCCCATGTGCTGTACATAAGGCTGGCCGGTCGACCCTCAGCTCTCAGCAACGGAAGAGGGACAGGCCTCAGACACTCAGTACAGAGAACCAGCAACACCGTCCCCTACTCAAAGAATAGGGAAAATACGTTTTTTAATTAAAAAAAAAAAAAAAACTAACAGGGAATTAACAATGGCATCCTTAAACCAGCAGCATGAAAAAACAAAAAGAGTACAGAGCGAATGGGAAAAAAGGCAATTCTAAAATATTACCAGTATATATCCTCAGAGAGGTGTGAGAGGTTTGACTATGGAACCAAATGAAATATGAAAATAAAACAATCACACACATACACAACTTAGAATGAAACACACAAAACTTAAACAGAATCTGCAACACTGCAACAGAAAGACTGAACAACAGTCAAAAAACATCGAAGTAGAGACAAAGACCAATCCAGGAGGCGAGGGCGGCGTGCCGGAAACCATCCCTTCGGACAAAACCCCACCAAAGAGCTGCTCAGAAGGAGTAAAACATAACACACACAAACTCATGGACTTGTAACACTAAGAATTCAAAATAAGGCCCCCCAAATTCCAAAGACCAGAGAGAAAAGTTTACTCACAAAGAACCTGAATGGAAGAGATCTCTACAAACAGTAACACCAGACATAAGACGACAGGGAGGCAATGCCTTCAATCTTCTAAGGGGAGAATTTTTTTAAAGTTAGATTTCCATACATACCCAAACCTGAAACAAGGGAAAGTTTAAAATAACTACATTTTAAGACATTCAAGAATCCTGTGTTTACAACATACCTTGAGAAAGTTCCTTGAGGCTACAGCCCAGCAAAATGAGGGGAAAAAACCAAACCAGAGGAAGATCTGGGGGAAGGAAGCCAAAGGCACAAACGTCCAGTAGGAAGGTCAGTGGGGCCTGGACCTCCTGCACAGCACGGTGACCACAGTTCAAAACACAGTACTGGGCAAGCGGAAGCTGCTAAGAGAGTAGAACTCCAACACTCTATCACACACGCAGACACGAAACTTTACGTACGGTGACAAATGAAACTAATCCTACCATGGTGACCACTGTGCAATACAGACGTCAAAGCCGTATGTTATACCCCCGAAGCTAATACAGTGTTCTATGTCAATTGTATCTTGATAAAACAGGCAGGCGGGACGGAAGAGGAAGATCTAAAAGGGATCCAAAACACTCAATTTAATGTAGAACCGTGAAAGAGCGCTCCAGGATGGAGATGTACAGCAGAAGTGAAACATAATTGGTCCAGGCTGCAATCAGAGATGAGAAGACTTCAGGAAAAGTGATTTCTAGGCAATACACTGTACTAGTGAGTCTGGGTGATTTGGACATGATGATGAAAGGATACTTTTTACAAATTAAAAAGAAAGCAAGAAACAGCAGGAAAACAAAAAGCTACAAAAGAAATTTCTGACCTGAAAGTGAAAATAGTACAGTAACACCTCCAAAAAAGCAACATGAATACTGGCAAAAACTGTCAATATGTGTTTTCTTCTGAACTCTGGAAAGTAACCAAAGGTTTGCAGGAACCCAGAGAGCATTTATTCAAGAAAAACAAGCTTTATGACATTTTAGCTTACCCTAGATCAACTCTCACTCTCTAGCCCCTTGGTAATCCACATTCCCAGTACAGCCCGGCAGCCATCAGAGGACGCACAAAGGAGCTGGAGCACCTTCAAAACTTCATTCCCAAAGAACTCTGACTACTTGACCTGTAGGATGGTTCCCTAGAAGACCCCACTTGTTATGCTGTTTTTAAATGGACTCAGAAAAAAGCCTCTTCCCCAAGGAGTGTTTGTTAAAAACAATTAGACCAAGTATTTTAACTTCATAACTGACTGAAATAGTGGAAAACAGCTGAGGCAAACAAAAGGAAAAGTTGTGGAATATAATATCCATGGAGGTTTTGAAAACTTGGACACATGAATGTGCAGGCTATGTGCAGGCTTAGAAAAAATCCTTCAGTGAGGCCCTAACCTCTCACCACTGGCCGACTTTGATACTCTGCATGAATAAGTGGAGGGTAAGGGAGAATTTTCAACTGCTAGGCTACGTGTTAAAGGCAGGCCCTAATACACACATGGAGTCCCTTGGGAGAGAAATTCACCGGTTCTAGGTATTTAAAAAAGTCTGTCCAATCATTTGCTGATTGCTAAGTTCACCAAGCAGAGACTTCACTGGCCACATACAATAAAGAATACAGACTTTAGAAAATTAGCTCAGGAAAGGCATCCAACAAAGAAGAACATCCTACATCAAGTACCAACAGCATCAAAACATGAGGAAAAGGGAGAATCTCAGTTCCAGAGTTGCCACATTGTTATTTAAAATGCCTAATTTTCAACAAAAAATTAAGACTCACTAAAACAAGAAAAGACAGCCCATACACACGGAACAAAAGCAAACAAAATGTGTCCCTGAGGAAGTCTAGACGTGGACTTAGTAAAAATTCTATAAATCAGCTACTGTAAACATACTCAAAAGGCTGAAGAAAACCATGTGTAAATAACTAAAAGTATGAGAATAATATCTCATGAAGAATATCAATAAAGCAATACACATTACTTTTTTAAAAAACCAAATACAGGGGCGCCTGGGTGGCACAGCGGTTAAGCGTCTGCCTTCGGCTCAGGGCGTGATCCCGGCGTTATGGGATCGAGCCCCACATCAGGCTCCTCTGCTATGAGCCTGCTTCTTCCTCTCCCACTCCCCCCTGCTTGTGTTCCCTCTCTCGCTGGCTGTCTCTATCTCTGTCAAATAAATAAATAAAATCTTTAAAAAAAAAATAAATAAAAAAAATAAATAAAAAAAAATAAAAAACCAAATACAAATTTTGAAATTTAAAAGTAACTGGGGAAAAAAACAAGCAGAAAATCTACAAGAGGGTCTCAAAAGCAAATCACAGCAGTTAGAAGAATCAGAAAATCTGAAGACAGGACAAATGAGATTACTCTGAGAAACAGAAAGAATGAACAGAGCCTCAGAGACCTGAGGGACACCACTAAGCACACCACAACGGGCACAATGGAGCCACAGATGGAGAGGAAAGAGAAAGAGGGTAGAAAGAATATATGAAAGAAATGACAGAAAACACACACTCATGAAGCTCAATGAATGCCACGTAGGATAAATTCGAAGAGATCAAGACCTAGATGCAACAAAATCAAACTGTCAAAAAAGCCAAAGACAAAGAAAGAATCTTGAAAGTAGGATGAAAAGCAACTTCTCACACAGGAGGGCTCCTCAACAGGAATAATAGCTGATTTGAGGAATAAAAGCTGATTTGTCAGGAGAAACCATGTAGGCTAGGACACCTGCGGGTTCAGCCAGTTAAGCGTCTGCCTTCAGCTCAGGTCATGATCCCAGGGTCCTGGGATGGAGCCCTACATTGGGCTCCCTGCTCGGCTGGGAGCCTGCTTCTCCCTCTCCATGTCCCCCTACCCCCCGCACTGCTCCCCATTCATGCACACGTGCTCATGCACTCACTCCCTCTCTAATAAATAAATAAAATCTTTAAAAAAAAAAGAAAGAAACCAACCAACCACGCAGGCTAGAAAGCAGTGGGAGGGAGTATTCAAAGGGTGAAGGGAAGAGGTGTCAACAAAGAAGTCTTTATCAGGCAACACTATCCTTAAAAGATGAAGGAAAAATTAAGACATTCACAGATTTAAAAAACAAACAAACAAAAAAACAACAAAACCCTGAGAGAATTCATCCCTACTACACCTATCTTTTCTTACACAAACCCTGCAAGAAACCAGAGAGAGTTCTTCAGGTTGAAATGAAAGAATACTAGATAGTAACTTGAATCCACGTGAAGAAAGAGAGAGTGCCTGTAAAGATAAATATAAAAGACTGTGTTTAAGTGTACCTTTTGTCGACTCTCTTTCTCTCCTATTTAATTTAAAACAACGGCACCAGAAAGGAGCAGAGAAGTTATCATATAAAAGCCAATTCCGGGTACACATTAAAATTAAGTCGTATTGACCTGAAACAGATTGTAATCCCAGAAAAAACACTACGACAATAACCCAAAAAATATAGTTAAAAAAAAAAAAGAGGAAAGAATTGAAATTCTACACTAGAGGGGTGCCTGGGTGGCTCAATCGGTTAAGTGCCCAACTCTTGATTTCAGCCCACATCATGATCTCAGGGTCATGGGATCAAGCCCCACTTGGGCTCCACACTCAGCAGGGATTCTGCTTGAGATTCTCTCTCCCCCTCTGCCCATTCCTGGCATGCTCTCTCTCACTTGAAAAAAAATCTTAAATAATAATAAAATAAAAAATAAAATACTACACTAGAAAATTTCTATTTAACATAAAAGAAAGCAGTCATGGAGAAAAAAAGAAAAAAATTTCAAAACTTACTACAAAGATACAACAATCAAAACAGTACTGTGGTACTGGCATAAGGATGGACATACAGATCAATGGAACAGAATTTAAAATTCAGTAATAAACCCATAAATTTACAGTCAACTGATTTTAAACAAGGATGGCAAGGCAATTCAATGAGGGAAAGAACAGTCTTTTCGATAAATGGGTCTATGACAAATGGATAGACACATGCAAAAGAATGAAGTTAGACAACTCCTTCATACCTTACCCAAAAATTAACTCAAAATGGATCAAAAACCTGTAAGATCTAAAACAAAAGAAAACAAAAATGTAAATATCCATGTCCCTGGATTAGGTAATGGTTTCTTAGATATGCACGAGCAACCAAAAATAAATGAATAAATAAACTCTAGACCCTATCAAAACTAAAGACTCTTGTGCTTCAAAAAACACCATCTCTTAAGAGAGTAAAAAGAGGGGCGCCTGGGTGGCTCAGTCAGTGAAGCGTCTGCTTTCAGCTCAGGTCCTGATCTCAGGGTCCTGGGATCGAGTCCCGCATCACCCCACTTCGGGCTCCCTGCTCAGCAGGGAGTCTGCTTCTCCCTCTGCCTCTGCCCCTGCCCCCTACTTGTGCATGCTCTCTCCCACTCTCTAATAAATAAATAAGTAAATAAATAAAATCCTTAAAAAAATTAAGTAAAAAGTCATCTCATGGAAAGGGAGAAAATACTTGCAAATTATCTGACAAGGGTACAGTATTTACACTTAGAACTCTTACAATTCAACAATGAAAAGACAAACCAATTTTTAAAAAGTCAAAGGACTTGAACAGACCAATTTTTTTTTTTTAAAGATTTATTTATGGGACACCTGGGTGGCTCAGTCGGTGAAGCAGCTGCATTTGGCTCAGGTCATGATCCTGGAGTCCCAGGATCAGGTCCCACATCAGGCTTCCTGCTCAGCAGAGCCTGCTTCTCCCTCTGCCCTTCACCCCGCCTATCTGCTCTCTCTCTCTCTCAAATAAATAAAATTTTTTAAAAAATAATAAATATAAATAAAGAGATCTGTTTTAGAGAAAGAGTGTAAGAAAGTATGCATGTGTGAGTGGAGGGGTAGAGCAAGGGAGAAAGAATCTCAAGCAGACTCCCCACTGAGTGTAAAGCCTGACCCAGGGCTTGATCCCAAAATTCTGAGATCATGACCTGAGCCGAAACCATGAGTGAGACATTTAACTGACTAAGCCACGCAGGAGCCCCCAAAATAAAATTCATTAAAGGGCACTGTTTTATTGTCTATAATAGCAGAAGACTGGAAACAACCTCAGTGCTAATTACCAGAGGACTTGCTTAGTAACCAGCTTGCTGCAGGAAGGGACAAAGGCAGACGGGAGCCTTGGGTGTGAGGGGGTGTGGGCTCAGGGCACCTGCATGTTCAGGGTTCTGGCAGCCTGAGCAGGCACACTGGAGGCACAGGGGACAACACGGCAGCCAGCGCCAGAGACCAGAGACGTCCTGGCATGGCCAACACTGGGAATGGGTGCGGGAACATGTCCTCGTGCTAAGGGCGGGCGGCAGTGTGTGACAGTACAGGCTCGTAGTCTGTCCCAGCAGCTAATACGTGACGCTGGGGGCGGGGCAGGGGCTGGGAAAGGACAAGAGGACAGAGGCAGGAGACACACTTCCCGCCATCGGTGTTTACACTCCTGAAGAGACAAACATCCTGAGCGTTCGAACACTGTACGAAGCGAACATGGAGCCGACGAGCCTTCTCTGTTACTGAAGTTGACTCCCTAAAGCTCCTTCTGACATTCGTTCTAAATGCCTTCTAAGAAGGGAACTCCATGGTATGGAGCTTTCAGACAAACTCCCATCAGTTGCATCGAGCTCGGGGGCAAAGCACTGCTGTACAAGACAGGCTTGGAAGCCTTGGTGCTGTTCTGGAAGGTTCCCGTGGTGGAGACACAGACGGCGTGAGGCATGGCCGTGAGCCCACCAGCCAGCAGGACTCCCTCCGTTAGCAAAGAACACCCCCAACTCCAGCAGGAAGCAGCGCAGCACGGAGGAAGAAACGTGCCTGTCGCTCAGCGTACCCAGCCGAGCCCCTGCAGCAACACCATGACTCCCTCCACCAGGAGGCAGCCAGCTCACCGGCTGGCCCGGTCCTGTCTCTGCTCCGCCACTGCCCTACCACACCGTCTGCGGCCTTGGCACCTGCGGAACCACCAGCTGAAACTCCGAATCGCCGGAGGTCGATGTCCCAGCATGGAAGTGCTACGGTTCAGTGAAACGCCAGGCCCCTGAGCAGCCCCGGCGGACGCACCAACACCTCTGTCGTGAGCGCGCCGCCCCTTCTGCCTGCTCAGCGCCGCACTGAGGACAGGAAGGGGAACCTGGCTGCTGTCCTCCCTTGGCAGCGTGCACGGAGCAAAGAGCTACTACCCCCGTTTCCCTCACACACGAGACCAAAGGTTCACTGCGAGTTCGTCTATGGAGTCGCCCGCAAAATGATACACCGCAAAAAGGCTGCGTGAAGCATGACGCACATGCTCTCTTTTCGGTCCTCCGAGACACCGAAGGGGCAAGTTCGCCTCTGCAAAAATCAGCTCGGAGAGGCGGGGGGGGGCGCACACACACCCACAACTGTGANTTCAGCCCGCAGCCCCGCCCACAGCCGCCCCTCCCCCGCCACCCCCGCTGCGCGCACACACACCCACAACTGTGACTCCATCAGCGAGCCGCCGCGACCACAGCCACCATCATGCTGACATCTGACAGGTGCCACAGACAAAACCCAAAAATAAACACCGCTGACAGGTAGCTGTGACAGGCACCTCAGGGAAGAGCTGGAAGGCAGCCAGTCCAGAAAGAATGAGGCAACTCTGAGGAAAAAACCCCCAGGCCAGCAAAAGCCAAGACACGGGGGGGGGGGGG
>NC_048218.1:109298700-109353127 GCF_002007445.2 Ailuropoda melanoleuca
AAGACACGGGGGGGGGGGGGGAACCCATTCCCAAGTTTTAAGCGAGTCATGGCTAAAATGCTTAGATCAGGAAAAAATGAGAGACCACAAAAGTTTTATGCAAAGGCTGCAGTGTGGGAATAACAGGGAACGTGGAAGTCGCTAAGAGACTAAATCCTGAGAGTTCTCGTCACAAGAAACAACTCTGCTATCATGTGAGGTGACAGGTGTTAACCAGACTTCCCGCAGACGCAGGGATCATATCGCCAGGCTGTGCACCTGCAACCAGGACGTCACTGTACCTGAGCTAAGAAGACCAAACAACACAGCAACCTGGACAAAAGATGCCAGGGAAGGAGAAGGCAGCTTCCGTCATGCCGGAGGGGAGGCCCGGCGGGCAGCGACACTGTCAGCACGTGTCATCAGAACGTGCTCCCACAGAACACGGTCCTTCTGGCGCGGTGTCGCCCACACCCAGGCTCGCGCGCACACCCCTGCATGCGGGGGAGTGCTGGCTCCGGAGCACACCAGCCCGGGGAGACCCTGAACAAGTCACTCCCCACCGCTGCCTCCAGCGTGCGCCACAGGTGCCTGAGAGGGCAGGGAGGAAGGGTGCCAGGGGGCCGAGCAAATTGACCACCCGCTGATCCGCCGCACGGCACCCACAGCCCCCTGGAGCGGCCATCCCGGAGCCGCCGGTCACTGCCTGAGCCCCACGGACGTCAGCCCCAGAGCAGCAATCTTGTCCGAGTCTTGGGGACCATCATGTGCCCAGTAAATGTCTCGTGTGGGAACAAGCAAAATCCAGGGCTACCCCTGGTGAAAGCAAGGACAGATCATCCCAGAGGTCAGGACAACCACATTTGAGAGAAGTGTGGCTCTGACCCCCAAGTACGATGGCGACGTGATGAAGAGCAGCAGGACCCCCGTGACACAGTGCTCGTGGCAGAGCAGAGTCAGGAGACACACTGCCGTCACCAGCATGTTTGCCTCCCAGGTGGAAAGGACAGGGGGAGAGGTCAGGTCACCTGGCTCTCCAGAGTCAAAGAGAAAATCACTAGTTTTGGGCTGGGTCTGACACAAGTCCTTTTGGAAAAAGCTCCAGAACTTCACGGACAAATTACAAGACAGACAGTAGATAAGCAAAGTCTGCAGCCAACACTTTTCATAATTCCTTCACCTAAGCACAAAGCAATCCCACCAAAAAATGAGCCCTAAATCAACACCTGCCCCATAAGACCCCAGAAGATGCCAGGCAAAGTACTCCCCCTGGGAAGATCAGCCTGCATGAGCCGGCCATGACCTACCAGCACCAGAGAGGACGTGGTCACCAGAGCCAGACCCCATGGGAATGACTCCCAGTCACCGGGTCTTGCCTTGGATCTTCGTCTACCTGACCAGGGGTCACTGACCCTGGTGAGATCTCCCCAGACAGGGTGGGAACGGGGTGAAGGGGCAAATGAGTGGACAGCGCCATGACAGCCAGCCACATCCACACAGAGCCATGAAGGCTGTGCGGCAGAATGGGCCACTTTCATCGGACGCTGGCAGGAGTCATACACCTGTACACACAGGGCGGGCCTGTTCAGGTAGAGCCTGGGCAGTCTGGGGTCAGCACCTCGAGATGGGAGTAGGGGTGGAGGGCTTGGAGGGACTCACTCACCACCCACCCTGGCTCACACATATCCAGACCAGAAGGAGCCGGAGCCACTTCACACGGCGGTTGTTTCCAGAAAATGTACATGCAACTCACGGACGAGTTCTGTTTTACACGGTCTGGGACCTTCTCTTGGAAAGAACCTAGCAGTGCTGCTCTTTGACAAGTGGGAAAGCAACTTGAGCTTCGGAGGCTGACACCCCAGCGCCAACCACGGCCTCATCCAGCCATCGCCACCCAGACACACTCCGAGAGCACTCAGCGTCCAGGCACGGCAAGAGTGGGACACGGTGGGCTCCCTGTCAACTTGGGAGGCTGAGCGACCCCTCGGCCTCACTTTCCTGCCTACGGAACATGGAAGGGGCCACTCGCTCTTCAGGCTCTTGTGAAGACTGACGCGAGGACGTGGTTTATGCAGCAAGTATCAGAGTTCTTTACATTGAGGAGATTATAATAACGTAATGTCCCGTTTCACAACCACATGGGGCTTTTCCCTTCAAAGTAAAGCCTACCTACTTACAACAAGTAAACAACATGTTTCTCCCACTAAAAGATCAAATTTCTACTCACGCTCACGGAGGTGGAGAGACCAACGCAAGCTGTGAGCGCCACTGCTCCCACGTGACGTGGCCCCTGCGCTGTGGAGGAGCCCCGAAGAGCACAGGACTGGGAGTCCACGTGCCACTGCAGAGCCCAGGGGTCCCTGGCAGGACACCACCTTCTCCATCTGTGAAACGGGCGTAACGACCACCCTGCCTGCTTTGTGGCAACTTTCAATGACCCACGGGACAACAGTGGAACTGCACCACTGGCCACCAGGTAAGCCTGAGCAGCGTGGCCAGGCTGGCAGGGCACGTCCGGAAGATAAGCCGGGCTGGCTCCGGCACAGTGCACCCCCGAGACCTGTGCCCGAATACAGAAGCCGAGCAGTGAAGCTGGAGGAGCCCCGTGGTTACCTGCCTGCCCTTCACCACGTGCTTGGGCACCGGCACCTTGAGCTCCAGGTCAGTGTAGTCCTGCGACCAGGTGTAGTTCTCACGCACGGCACCGTTGTAGCTGTCGGGGTTTCTCTGGAACTGCTCCTGCCTCCTGGGGAAGAGCAACAGGTGAGATGCACCCAGGCCCACCGCATGCCCGGACCCCCCACTGCATGCCCGGACCCCCCCGCCGCACACAAGTGGCCCTCACCACATGCCCGGAGCCCCATAGCACTCCCAGACCCCCACCGCATGCCGGGGCGTTGACTACATACCCACGCCCACCCATCTCTAGCTCCTGAGAAGCTGAGTCTCACATTTCCTGACCCTCCTACTCAGGCCTCCCAGGAAACCACGGGGACAAAGGGACAATGCAGAGAAGCCCCTGAGGGCAGCACCCACGGGTTGGGAACAGCGTACACCGCCACGCTCCACGGCACAGCCGGGCTTCCTGAAGCTCACTGACCAGGCCCGTTGCTCAACCAAAGGGCCACGGTAAGAAAGTTCCGGGCTCTTGCTTTCTCACCACCTGCTCGGCAGGGCCTATCTTCACAAGACAGCAGAACCACCTCAGCCCGCGGCTGCTCGGCCTCCACGCTAACCCACCACAGCCTCGGCTTTCTCCTGGTGAAGCGCGTACAGCGAGGGCAACACACCAAACCACAGGCTGCCTGGAAAACCCACCAGCCAGCCCCCTGTACCAGCAGAGCCCCCAGCACAGTTGCACACAGGCCTGGCCAAGCAGCGGACGGTACAAATCAACTGCAATAAAACGTGCTGTTAAACTGAACGGCACGAATAATAGCAAAAATAGCATCATAAAAATAAGTTTGGACTCACAAGCGCACTATGGTGGGTTTTAAACCTAAATGACAGACAGAAGCCCAGTCATGGAGGAGGACATCCCCATAACAGGGGCACCTCGGCCACCTTCTCCAGCCCTTCGGAAGCCCAGCGGACACACCCGTGGGGAGACACGGCGCCGTGCCGGTCTTATCTGTGCACGTGAATACAAGTAGAAAAGGCTTGGAGCTCATGCACCCCATCAGGCCCTCAC
The DNA here is from genome assembly GCF_002007445.2 of Ailuropoda melanoleuca. Classification (NCBI taxonomy): domain Eukaryota; kingdom Metazoa; phylum Chordata; class Mammalia; order Carnivora; family Ursidae; genus Ailuropoda; species Ailuropoda melanoleuca. The sequence goes on from NC_048218.1 coordinate 109,302,371, forward strand.
CTCTGCCAGGTGGTGGTTCACGGGGATGTACTTCTGCTGGCTGAAGCTTCAGGATGAGAATGTGTTTAGCTCCTGTGGGTATGTTTCGTGCACCTTACACATGAGGCTGGGCATCCATCACGGCCCAATCCTCAGGGCTGGTAACTGGCTGTTGTTAGGGGCTGAAGTGCGACCCCAAAATTCTATGTTGTCCTAACTGCCGGGACCTCAGAATGTGCCTTACTTCAAAGTTAAAATGAGGTCATCGGGGACCCTGATCCAATCTGTGTCCTTTGCAAGGAGAGACCAGGACACGAAGATGTGCACAGAGGGACGACAGTGTGAACACAGCCATGTGGCTGTAGGCTACGGGGGTGAGGGCTGTCCCCCACCTCTGCAGAAACTGGAAGAGGCCAGGAGGACCCTCCCCAGAGTCTGGAAGGGAGCTCAGGAGGGAGCCCCAAAGAGCAGGCAGGAAAGGTCAAGGCCAGGCACGCTGGACACGGAGGCCATGACATATACATATACACATACACACACACACACACACACACATACACACATACGCACAGGCTGCCCAGCACCGGGAGCAAAGCGTCTGGTGTACAGCTCCGAATGTGGCCCAGGCCGTTCCCTAAACAGGAAAACACACGTGTGTCCCTACCCACAGATACGCCTAAGTCTCTGTGGGGTCTCTGGGTGGCAGAACAATGAGCAGTTTGCCTTTCTTCTCCATACCTTTACGCATCACCCAAGTTCCTCAAAACAAAGACATGATCAAGGGAAAAACAGCTCTTTTTAAGACAGAGCAGCCCCACAACTGGGCAGCTCTCCCGTGACCACACCAGCCTGCTCGCATCTCCACACTTCAAAAGGGGTCCGGGGACACAGCACCCGCATCCCCGACCCGCTCTAGCACCCGCTGCAGCTTGAGAACTCACGTCAGATGGACGCACTCAAATGTGCAGAGAACAGCTCCGGCAAACCCGACCCGGATGGAGCCGGAAGACTTGTCCTCACTGCGCGGTCCTCCCACACGGCCTTCTGAATTGTGTGTAGTAGCTATCTAAAATCATCAACATTACGGAAACACGTACATAAGAGCCACACAAAATAAAGGCCAACATGGCCTCGCACTTGGCAGAAATCCGGAAAAAACCTCGGGACCTCTCACAGTGGAGGGGTCGCTACGTCCCACACCCAGCGCGGAGCCCTCATCGGCTGGGGTCCACACGACCCCTCAACGCCACCAGAGACGCCACAGGGCCACGCCTGCTCAAGGGGCCACCTGCACCCATGGGGCCGTGCTGAAGGAGCTGTCCCAGAACTGGGCGCTCACAGAGGGGCTCTGGCCGCGCAGCACCCCAGGGCGGGCAGCTAGGCAGGCACCGGGCCAGCTCACCCCGAGCGGACCTGCACCTCCTCCCCACAGAGCCAGGCACACTGTGGGGTGCTTTTTATAACACTTGGAATCCACATTCTCTTTAAATAAAGTTATTTCCAGCCAACAATGTGTAAAAATAAGCCTCCTGTCATGTGCAGGTGCTCTGGGCCCCCCTCGCCTTGTCATCCCCCATGGGCCTGTAGCCACACCCCTGCAGCTGCCAGCGAGTACACTGGGGGTGGGGGGAGGGGAGGGGAGGAGCGTGAGTCAGCAGCCAGGGTGCAGACAACAGGCAGGCCTCCCTGCAGCACCCACGTCCGAGGAGCCCATCAGCCCCGTGACAGGGCTCTGCGCATTAAAGAAGTCAGGCCAGGCTCCCGTGTCTCGCGCTGCAGGCGGCCACTGCCAGTGCCACCTGCACAGGTGGGAGCTCTGCTCAGCCCCTGCCCCCCTCCACGCCCCTGTGCGTGGCAGTAACCCAAGGGCCTCCTTCCTCCCCAAGTTCAGAACAGCAGTGGCCAGGATGAGAAGTGGTGCTTTACTTAAAGGGGCCCCAGACCCAACATAAAAGCATTTGTGCAGGAGGCTCGACTGCACATGGGAAATGGGGACCGGTGTATAACTGGGGGCACAGGGGCCGCCCTCAGGCCCCTCCCCAGGTTCTGGGAGTGCGTGCGGGTGGCTCCCCCGAGTGCACCCAGTGGAAGGGACCAGGGCCTGAGCGTGTGCACGTGCACACACGTGTGGGCAGGGTGGGGAGCGTGTACATGCTACACGCTATTTAACAAGCAGTTAAATCTTTTCCTTCCCTGGGTATCTCCATCTCTCCCACCGACCTCCTGCTCACTGGTACCACCACATCTAGCCCCCAACAGGAGCCACAGCAGATGTGAACACAGAGATTCTTCTCCGGGTTTCTGCATTTCGCAAGCTGGAAGAGGTGAGCCCACCCCTGGAGGCGAATGCCCTGCTTCAGGAGCCTCATACCGACCATGCCCTCCTGGAAGCGGGTCCACAGGCCCCGTCTCGGCACCGAGACATGACTGCCACGCTCACCGTGCAGCTTGGAAAGGAAGGGTTGGACTGCACAGCACGTGCACAGTGACCCACCCAGGGAGCTCTGCACCAGGCAGGCCCACCGGGCTGACAGCCTCCCCTCCCAGCAGCATCTGCGGCCCTCCTGCTTCCCCTGCACCTACAGGTTCCTTTCCAGCGGCCACCTCTTCCCAGCTCCTGGAGCAGCAGAAGCCCACAGTATCAGGTGCCCTGCTCCAGGCTCAGCTCCCTTCACAGCAGCTCCATGCAGTCCAGGCGCCTCCCTGATATCCACTGTCCCCTCCTGCCCGCGGTCACTGTCACCCTCATACTCGGTAGCCATCCTCTTCAGTACATTCCCATCTGGAAAGACAGTCTGGCTCAGGACACAGGCTTGTCAGTCCACTTTCGTGAGGAAGGGAGACTTCCTGGCCCTCTGGGGCACTTGGAGAGACAAGCTGCATATTCTAAGAAATCTGTACTTTACCCTTCCCCTTCTTTAAAATCTAGCTTCAATAATCTTCTCTCCACTTAGCATAACCAATCCAGCATCTACCACCAGTCAGTCTTCCCAGACAAGAACAGCCCACGTCACACAGGGACCAGAGCCTGAGCAAGGACACCATTCAAGATGAGGCGGTCCCAAGAAAAGGACACACAAGCCCCCAAGGGGCTCCTGCTGGCCAAAGATGAGACAATTTGAACATCAAAAAAGAACAATGTCAGGGCATCTGGGAGGCTCAATCAGTTGGGCATCCAACTCTTGATTTCAGCTCAGGTCATGATCTCATGGTTGTGAGATCGAGCCCCACATCGGGCTCCATGCTGGATGTGAAGCATGCTTAGGGTTCTCTTCCCCCCCCCCCCGCAAAAAAAACATCATCCACAAAACACTGAAACATGGGATGTATTCAAAGGTCTGTAAGCTCATGAAATAAAAGCCCATCAGTCCCCTTGATGACCAGAGTACAACCCCACCTGAAAATTAATGTAACGGTTCTGCATGCACCAGAATCTCAGAAAGCCAGTCCCTCTATCAGGACTGCAGACATAACTGAAGAGTGCAGACCAGCAGGAGAAAATCACCACTTTGTCCCCTGCCCTGGAAACCTGCTCCTGGGCAGCAGTGCTCGGAGGCTGCTGGCTGAAGGGATGGCAGTGGGGGTAGGGTCTGCCCACAGAAGGGTCCAGAACACCAATGTCAACAATGCCAGACACCAGGCGCTTCCCGCGATGTCTCCACCTTTGTGACAGTCCCCAACACGGGGTTTAAAACCCACTGCATCCGCCAGGGTACGGGGGCAGGAGCAGAGAACACGGTCACCAAAACGATGAACACACTGGCAGCCCAGTCCAGTACGTGAGAAAGTCTAACAGACCAAGTTCCAAGTTTCTTTACAAATAAACAGCAAGAGATTAAAGAGGAAAGGGGAAGTACTCTAAATCAGGAGGGTTAGAAGACTAGCAACCAAACGCCACGTTGGGGCCTGCAGGAACACTAGTCTGAAAACACCAACTGTGAGTAGGCACTTTGGGACGAGCGGGAAGAAGTGGACACAGCCCGGGGATTAGGTGATGTAAGAAATTCATGACAATTACATTAAGCTTCGGTCCTACTTTTACTCAAGTACGGGTGAAATTTCATGATTTCCGGATTTGTCCCGTCAAAACCAAAACAAAGTCTGGGGTAGGGAAAGACGGAACAGGGATCGAGAATGCCAGGTGAGGAAGCAGAGGGCAGCTTCGTGGGCACTGATGGTGTGGTTCTCTCCTTGCGTGGAATTGTGAAAATCTGGGGGGTCTGTCCCGCCTGCGCACCCGGCGGGGGACCGCCGGCCCAGGCTGTGAGGGGAAGCATCCCACCGAGAGACATCGCCCGCAGATTTCCAAGGCCACCCCACGACCCAGCCCCTGCAGTGTGCCCACGTAGGGTCCTGCTGACACCTGGGGTCCCTGCCCACCGAGTGCACAGGACAGAATGTCTCAGTGTGACTCACACTCATGTTCCCATGTGTGTCCACGCTTACTGGCCACATCTGCTCACTTCTGTGATGCTCCTGCCACGGCTTCTGTTGGTGCTTTCCCTGGTTTGCACGGCTCTGTAATCGTGGGAGAACTCTGTCGGCTTCACAGTTCAACACCTTCTCCTGGTGTGTAAGTGGTCCTCATACTTTCCTCACGATGTCTGTTTAACACAAGCCCCATCTCTGGAATCGAACAGCTCCTGGGGCCCTCCCTCGCCAGGGGCCCTCCATGGCCTACCAGGGCCCCCTCCTGGGCTTTGATAACTATGCCCCACAGTTATCAGCCTGTGTCCAACCTTGCTCTCATGTGTTCCTGCTTTGGTCCTGACCAGTCGTACCAGGAGCCCGTGTGAAGAGAAAGAGCATGAGGCTGGGGTGCCCAGAAGGACTGGAGGGGACAGGACTGGCCCAGCACCTCCGGGGACTTCCAGGGCACCCACGCCTGCGGCCAGGAGACTCTGCCCACCACTGTCAGGACTTAATACAAAATTCTTGTAACAAGTATATTTTGATAAGCTTTTAACATTTTAATTTTGTAGCACAATTAAAAATACCAGATGATTCTTTACCTAAAAGAAATGAGGCAAGGTACGTGAAGTCCCTCCTAATACACCCATGAATGATTTGACAGGTTTTAACGCAAATTACGGGACTACCTGTGACAATCTGGACAGATGGTCAGCAACATGAACAGCATCAGTATTTACCGCATGCTGTTCTCATTCACTGAAAGGGGAAGCTTGTTATAGGGAGACTTTTTCTTAAATCACGTTAATTACTTGAACAAAGGAAAGAGCATTCCAAGTATTTTACAAGCATGGGACTGTAAAATAGACATCTTCCAACAAAAATGAGATAACCGACGCCACAAACGTGCAAGTGAAGAACACTGAACTCTTACTCCTCAGTTTTCTTCCCCTTGTCATCCAAGGTCAAACGAGTCACCACCAGCTTTACTACTGCAATTCTCAACAGACTGCCCAACGGAAAAACAACGACACTCGAGAAAACACCACTGGGACTCCCGCACCCACCTGCCAGACAGACGTGGCCCGCAACACAGCCCCAGGGCCAAATGTGCACACCACACGCAGAGAAGCCACGGTGGCAGGAGGCCTGGTCAGGGTGACACAGAAACCAGAGAGCCCCAGTATGAGTCCCGGCGAGGCCCCAAACCCGCCAGGATGCTGGCAGAGTGCCTCAGCTCCGTCCCCAGCCTCTCCCCGCCTTCCGGATAGCAGCGTCCCCAGAGCCGTCCACTCTCCCATGGATGTACACTCACCCCAGTTGATAGCCAGTCCTCAAACTGCTCCTCAGACTGGGAGCCCCGCAGTGCCCACCCCTCCCACCCAGCCCCAGGCAGGACCCCAGCCCACACTCTCACGCTGGAAGACCTCTGAGAGGCTGACCCCAAGGCAAGCCACCGTCAGCTGTGTCAGGCCAGCAGGGCACACGGTGGTTTCTGGAGCTGCCGTGTGCAAACACACGGGATGCACACGCACGCACACGGAAGGCACAGCATGGGCTCCCACCCAAGAGCCGGCTTCAGGTGGGCCAAGGTTTGAGAACCAGAAAGTACCACGTTGGAAGAGCCAGAGCAGGTGTCACTTTAAGGAAAGGTAAAGCAGAAAAAGCTGGGAAAAAGGACTCTTGAGAGGCTGGGAAAGCGTGGCTCTGTCCTGGCGACAGAAGCACCCGGTGACACTCGTCATGGCACACTGGGGGCACGCGGGTGCCCAGCCCAAGAGGAAAGGCACAGGCTGCCCTGCACTAGCGAGGGCTACCATGTGGGGAAGGGAGGCCCGAGCAGGAAGAGTGTGAGCACAGCGGGGCGGGAGGGAAGATGTGAGAACCAGGGGACGAGGCCAGGGCACAGGGTTTTCGGGGTCGTGGCAAGGCTGCCACCAACAGGTCTGAGACACACCAGAGAGACAGACCTTGGCACAGAAGCCCGGCACCTCGTGTCATTCCACTGTGCTACGGTCCATCTCGCTACCCACGTGCTGCGACTCTCCGCGGTTTAGGTCTGCGGCAGCCCTGCATCCAGCTAGCTGTCCCGCACACCTGACACCAAGCACACCTGCCCAACGTGTAGGAGGGTCAGTCCTCCTTGCTGTGTGTGCGCTACAACTCTGAGTGCGTGTCCCCGTCGCACAACACACGTTCCCCCCATCTCTCCCACCCAGCGCTCACCATACCCCAGCCCACGCGCGCTCACCAGCTGTGTCCAAACAGTTTTCGGGCCCTGGGGCCAGCACCCCCACCTGCGCAGGGTCAGCAGCTGAATCCTCCGAAGATGGATGCATTCTACCAACAGCCCTGAGGAGGGTTCTGAACAGACAGGGGACCTCAGCACAGGCCCGGGGGTCCAGGGAGCCGAGCACTTGGCATGAAGAGGGCGTCCACGCCGATCCAACCCCCTGCCCCTCAGGAAGCCTCCGTGCTCTTCAAGCAGCATGTCACCCGGTCCCCTCATCTCCACAAACACCGGAACCTGGAATGACCGAATGGTTCTCCTTCTGCACCCCTGGGGACACAGCTCCTTCACCTCTGGAAGCAGGTGAGGGGCACACACACACACACACACACACCTGTCATCGCCGTTCTGTAAAGCACAGGAGAAACTACAAGGTTTCTATTAAACGAACGTTTTCTCCAGGATCAGCGCAAGCACAAGTTAACCACCACTGTATTTAGTGGTAGAGGAACCGCCTTCATACACAATCCCACAAAGATGAAAAAGAGCCCATTATCCTGAAAGAAGTTATACCGTTTTTAAATTTGCCTGGATTTGATCTCGTCCTGCAAACAAAACACGTGTTCTCGACACATAAACATTAGAAACAAATATAGAAACAAGACCCACTCGAGAGTAGAAAAAAGGCTGGATTTAAAATTAAAAAGAGGGGCGCCTGGGTGGCACAGCGGTTAAGCGTCTGCCTTCGGCTCAGGATGATCCCGGCATTGTGGGATCGAGCCCCACATCAGGCTCTTCTGCTATGAGCCTGCTTCTTCCTCTCCCACTCCCCCTGCTTGTGTTCCCTCTCTCGCTGGCTGTCTCTATCTCTGTCAAAGAAATAAATTAAAAAAATCTTTAAAAAATAAAAAATAAAATTAAAAAGAAATTAAGTCAGGAATTCTTAGTTCAAATTCCGCTACCACGAAGTTAAAACAAAGTTAAGTTTTAAAAACTCTTTTCTAAATTGAAAAACAGACTAAAAAGCAACCTATTTATATCACAGAACCCCCAAAGGCGCTGAATTGGGACACAAGCCCCGTCAAGAAGAGAAAGGTGGGCTAAGTATGGGGAAGGGTGAGGAACATGTCCAGGAAGAGGGAGGCCCATCCCCACTCCACAACACCGAGGGCACTGGAGACAGAGACGCATCTGCGCGCGTCCACCCTCTCACAGCAAGACGACACTGAGCCCTGAAATGAGAACAGTGTATTATTTAAAGAACACCGGCAACAATCCCTCTCAGAAAACAAAGAGCTTGTGGAAATGAGCAATGACAGCAAAGAAAAAGCCAACTCAACACGAGGACCAGCAGATACAGCTGTGGAAAGGTGCACGAATCTCCCAGGAAAAAAAACAAAAACAGAAAGAGAGAATGCAGAAGGAAGAAGCTGAGATGCTGGAACCAGGAGCTGCAGAATAAAGAAAACAGAGGAGAGGCAAGAACCAGAAAGAACGTAAGGAACGTAAAGAGATGCAGGACGGGAGTGTGATCTGCAGCCGCACCTATGCATTCTGGGGACCCCGGGAAGGGAACGCAGCCTGCCCACAGCAAGAGTCAACTCCTGAGAGGTCACCACCACCGTGATGTGCCACAGATCCAAACTGTCCACCGGGCACAGGCATCCTGCGCAGTTCCCGGGCTTTCCTCTGTTCACCACTGGAGTCCCACTCGGTTGTGGGCAAACTGCTTGCTCTTGAAACGGAAAGCCCCTTATCCCAAGATGCCCCGAGTCCCGGGAAATCAGGGAGGCTGTGAGGTCCCAACAACTCCTGTCAGTGTCACTTCCTCTGGAAGGCACTAGAGGACGTTCCCAACAGGAACAGGAGAAGGGCAAGGGCCCTAGATCCCATCGCGCTTAATGGTGAATCTGAGCCCTGTCCCCATGACTGGGGACCAGACAAGGCGCTGGCTCTCTGTGCTTCTACTCAGTGTTGTGCTGGAGGCACCGGGCAGGGCAACTAGGCTAGAAAATAAACAAGTAAAAGGCACTCAGATTGGAAGGAAGAAGTAAGACTCTTATTTGCAGACAGTATGACCTTGTATAAATACATAAAATCCTAAAGAATCTACTAAACAATTAATTAGAGTTAAATGAGTTAAGCAAATTTGCAGCTTACAAAAACCAATATGCAAAAATCAACTGTATTTCTATATAGTAGCAATGAACGATCTGAGAAAGACATTAAGAGAACGATTTCATTTACACCAGCATCAGAGAGGCAGGTGCCTCGTGGCTCAGTCCATGCAGTGTGTGATCTTGATCTCAAGGCCCTGAGTTTGAGCCCCATGGTGGGTGTACAGATTACTTAAATAAGTAAAACTTAAAAAAAAAAAAATACTGATGGGGCGCCTGGGTGGCTCAGCGGTTAAGCATCTGCCTTCGGCTCAGGGCGTGATCCCGGCGTTATGGGATCGAGCCCCCATCAGGCTCCTCCGCTATGAGCCTGCTTCTTCCTCTCCCACTACCCCTGCTTGTGTTCCCTGTCTCGCTGGCTGTCTCTATCGAACAAATAAATAAAATTCTTAAAAAAAAAAAAAAGAAAGAAAAGGGAACCCCCAGAATGGGAGAAAATACTGGCAAATCATTTATCTGATAAAGGTCTCACATCCAGAATACATAAAGAACTCTTCTATCTAACAATAAAATGACAACCCAATTAAAAAATGAGTGACAGTTCTGAACAGGTATTTCTCCAAAGAAGATGTACAAACGGTCAACAAGCACATGAAAAAAATATGCAACATTTTTAGTCACTGGGAAATGCCAATCTAAACCATTAGGATGGTTACAACCAAAAAGACAGACAACAACAAGCGTTGGCAAGGCTGTAGAGAAACTGGAACACCCACGAGGCACTGGCGTGCAAGGGGGCAGCTGCTCTGGAAAAGTCTGGTGGCTCCTCAAAAGGCTAAATGCAGAGCTACCGTAGGACTCCACAATCCACTCCTAGCTGTGTGCCCCAAACACAGACACGTGTACACAAAGACTCGCAGCACCATTCCTCACACGACGGCCCAAATGTCCATCAACCAATGACTTAATGAGCAGGGTGGTGCATCCACACAATGATGTCTGACTCAGCAAGGAACAAGGTCCTGATACTTCCTACAAATACGGATGAACATGGAAAACGCTATGTTGAGTGAAAGAAGCCAGACACCCAGGCCACAGATGGCGTGATTCCAAGTATACAAAATGTCACAACTGGAAAACTATTGACACACAAAGTAGACCGGTGGCTCCCTAGGGCCGGAAAGTTAGGGGGGAAATGGAGAAGGAAGCTCTTTTGGGATAATAATGATGTGCAGGAATGAGACAGCGGTGATGGCTGTGCAGCCTTGTAACTATTAGAAACACTTAACTGTACCTGCTAAAGGGGACTTTCACAGTGCCTGGATTATGTGCCAATTTTTAAAAGTTGTCTGTGTGCGCGCACACGAGCCTGAAAAAGGTATGTGAGGAGATTCTCCATGCTGCAGAACATCAGCTACAGAATTAGGGAAATAATTTATTTTTACACATTATGTATTCGTAACTCACCTGTTAAAGTGGCCGAGTATTTTCTAATGTTAAAATGCTCTAACAAAGAGCAAATGTAAGTTTTTAACTGGAAATTCAACAAGATACTAATAGTGATGAAACCTGAATAATTTTCTGTTTCTCAAATTTTCTAGACCTTGCTTTTATTACTTTTATAATTAACGGCTTGCCTGTCACAAGCTGTAACACACAGTGGGAGAGATGCCATTCCTAAATGCAGCACACACAATAAATACCTGGTTACCAACTGATCTCAGGACACAGGAAATCTGTATCTAATTCTCCAGGGTCACTTCCCATACCCAAATACAACAGGAGAAGAAAAGGAAGCCACAAACAATGTAATGATATACCAGTGTTCAACAGCACAGTTAATGAGAGAAAATCAGTAATATTCCTCAAGTTAATATGCAGCTTCACCGTGCCATCAACTAAAGACCCCAAGGGTAAAAAAGAGAAGTTAACCATGTCAAGTGGACGTTCATTTTAAAGGAATCAAACATTATTAAAAGAACACTCTTGACCCCTTTCATAGACAAGAGAACAGTACATCCATTCTATGGCGTGAAGGGAGACAGAACTTTCTAAAATCTACCAAAGGAAATCACCGAAGACAAGACACATGATAAAATCCCCACATAATTCAGGGGATCAACTGGAACAAGGAAAGCAGTACACAAGAAGGCACGTAAATTTCATTTATAAGCCCGAGAGAAGGGCAGTGGCCAGAATCCTGGCGCTGGAGCAACAGACAGAAGCAAACACCACGGGCAAATCACGATGTCGAAAACCTCATCTCTCTTCTCACTATAGCGGCACAAACGAAGCGTCAGGTAGCGTCATGCAGGTCTCAGTACCATCGAAAGCCTGCTCGTCGTCCCCGGTGGCCACTCTCCCGGGACAGGTGGGCAGGAAGTCCCCGCCCCCACCAGCTATCTGCGGAGCACACCACCCTCAACCACAAGCCCTTTCCAACAAGCAGCGGAATGCGTAGTATCGCCACCACCAAAGCTAGAGTAACCAAGAAAATAAACCACAAGAGAAAAAAAACAGCTTTCAGCCCTGATGCCTGGTGACACTTGTCCTCTCCCAGAAGGACATTAGAGAACCAGCCACCTCAAATGAGTAGAGGAAAGTAGGAGTGCGGCATGAAAATAAAGGACAGAAGGACCCGATGCTTCAACTTGTAGGGAAAAGAAAGATCTAGAGTTTAAGTGTAAGGGTGCAGAGGAAACTCCGATTTACACTGCATTTACGCATAGCACAATACACTGCCCCACGACCCAACCGTGGCCACCAGCCCTCCCACAAGCCCTGCAGGGAGGGGTTTCAGCTTTCCTCTATTGGAAGAACGCTGTCTCTTCAAAGCTGCTTGAGCTGTGCCTTAACTCTTTCCCACCACCACACCCTCTAGGTGCCCACTGCCGATGCTCCTTCCAGACTCCAGCCTCCCAGCGAAGGCCCTCCTGCCTGCCGGCCCCCACATGGTTCCCTGGGGCCTGCCCAACATGCCTTCTGCAGGAAGGAAGCATGTCGGGTGTCCTGGGGGCTGGTGCAGCTGTCCGTGTTCTCACAGGGCGAGCCCCTCAAGCATCTCCCGCTGGCCCCCTAGTGCCTAGGGACAGAGAGAAGCCTGGGAGCCGAGCCCAGACAGATGGGACGTGGCAGCTCCTGGGGGCCATGAGGAAGCTGCCCACACCTGGGACAAACAGGTGATGATGGGGCTTCTACAGCAAACAGCCCAGTGCTCAGACCCGTCCACTGAGCAGGTGGTCTCCCAGGGAGATGCCACAGCAACGTGGACCACGAACACGGACAGTAGGGGTACAAAGGGAGAGCTCTCTCGTGGCCGAGCCAGGAGTCTCCAAAGATACGTGTGCGTCCTCGGCATGCCCACTACAAGATTACCCGCAAATTAACACACACACTGCCCCTGCACCATCATCCTGGAACAATCATGTCTCCAGGAAAATTCCTAAGAAAAATTCATCCAGGTATGACCTTAACCCCGAAGCAGATCATTCCATCCTTGCAGAGACGAAAGTCCCAGCTGAGGGGCGCCTCTCAAAGGCAGGGGTGCTGCCCAGTGCAGGAGGCCTGGAGGGAGCAAGCGGTTCGGGGCCCCAGACACCGTCCTCTGCCCCTCACCTTCCACACACCCTACCAGGCACCAGCAGGTGGGAGCCTGCGTACAGTGCATCTGAGCCTGGATCCAAGGTCTAGAGTAGACAGAAACTCTAACATTTTTTGCCTGGTCTCCTTACAGTGTGAATTTCCCAGGCGCACAACTATGTATAAAGGTGTTTGATTCTGAGCTCTACGGAAAGTTCACCACCTTTCTGAAAAGTCGCAGCACGTGCAGCGTTGCTTAGGTGACCACGCGGGGAGTCCCCACCTCTAGGTAGTTAAAAGGCAGTACCGTAAAATATTTCTCATATAAAGGGGGCGCTGGTCTGGCAGGGTTAAGAAGAGAGCTTATGTGGAAACCTAGTTTTCACATTTTAAATAAATGGACACTAAGCCGCTCTCCAGGAGAGCCACCTGTGGAGATGAACGTAAGGGTCTGAAGAGCGAAACAAGACATAAGGAAGGACACTGCCACCTGCCAGCCAGCCCGGGCACGCAAGAGCAGCACCCAGCACCGGAGACCGCAGAGGCTCAGTGAAGGCCAAGTCCCATTTGCACGGCTTCACGGAGCTCCAGGCTGAAGACCCTCAGATCAGCGAGCACAAATTTCCCCTGTACCCGGCAGAGAAGTGTGCTGGTCCACAAGCACACGGATCTGCCCACTGCCCCAGCTCTGACCCAGACAGAGGTGCATGGGAGCCGGGCCTCTCCCCAGGGAGGTCCCATAGCGAGCTGACAGCTCTTGCCCTGACACCTACAACAACTCGAGTCCTCTTCCTAAACACAGCCACTGTGTTTTGTGACAAATGCCACTGGGTCCACGGCAACAGTGGACTCATGCCTCACACGCACAGACACATCAAATGGATCAGAGGCGGAAATATAATAACAATGACACCACACAAGGTCATTTCCACAGAATTATAAAATAAAGCATACAAATGGGAAAACAGGCAAAACCCTTCATGACCTCATTGTAGGGAAATCTTTCTAACTCAAAATCCAGATGCAAAAGAAAATAAATAAATAAAAGACTGATACGTTTTATAACAGATTTTAAATATTAAAAAAACACCTTTGGTTGGAAGAAAAAAATGATCATAAGCAATGTCAAAGACAAATAAAAAAGACAAATTGGAAAAATACACTACAGATAAAGATCTAATTTCCCCAGTTTGTACAGAAAGCTCTAAAAGACTGAAGGACAAAATAAAGTCCCACAGAAAATGCGCAGAGGACATAAAGAGAGCATTCTCAGAAAAAGAGACACAGCACGAAAATACGATGTCACACACAATACAAGCAGCGAGCGCTGAACTGTCAGCGTGCCCCTCTTTTGGGCAAGCACGACTTCTAAAGCCTAGCGCACGACCCCCGGCCCAGCTGTGGGGACAGGCTGTCACACGTCGTGAGGAGCCATCCACCTGAGTTGGGGTGGCCTACCTAACACAACAGGGAACGGGGTAGATGGGGGAGGCCCTGGGGAAGCTTCCAGTTCTCTCTTATTTGGGAATATCTCGTTCTGGGTGGTGACTTACGGCAACGTGCAGTTTGTAGAAATACATCAGGCCGTACTTGAAGCTACACCCACAGCAGAAGTGGGTGGCCCATCATCTTGGCTAAGGGGGCCCGTCTTCCTGCACTCCCTTCCCGCGCAGTTCTGAGTCAGTCAGAAGACGCCCGAGGACAACGTGAGAGGCTCGACAGGGCCACAGCCTCGGCCATCAGGTGCAAGACAGACACGGGCTCAAGCCCATCACTCACAGGCCACGCAGGGCCCGGAGAAAAGGCAGAGCACAACCCCCACACACAAGGCGGGGTCTGCCGGGCTCATGCACGTGTCCTCGTGTGTGCACACATATGCACGGGGCGGCCTGTTTACACGCTCAGGCAAATGAGTAGGGCCAAAGACTCCGAGCCCAGCTCTGTGCGCACGGCCCTTTCTCCCGCACATGCGCGTGCACCCACAGGCGCATGCGCCCACGCCCACACACACACACAAACGCACGCATGCACATCCGGACCAGGCTGCACAGAGCCCAGAGCACCGCTGGGAGATGGATGCCAGGGCTCTGCTCCCACAGCAAGTGGCCAGCGCGGGTCCCCACGCCGCCCCCAAGGGCAGGAAAGCACAGCCATGGAAAGGGGGTGACCTTCACTGGCGCTCCTGGGAATCTGGAACACACAGCCGCAGCTCACCAAACCCCGGGGAAAACCAGCTTCTTGGAGAGGCGGAGGCCACAGGACCCACGGCGGGCATGGTCACATCCACGAGGGGACGCTGGGGAGGGACACAGACTCAAATGCATCAGCCGCTGGGTGAACAAGCGCAAGCCGTGCTCACTGAAATGGAAACAAGACGGCTCAGAAAGTGAACTCCAGAAGAGCCATGACCCCTGGGGGTGCCCACAGCCAGGGGCAGGTCTGTGGCTCCACATGTGTCTTCATCACTGGCGCGGAGAATAATTAATGAAAAATCGCAACGAAATTCACTTTCTAGATGCAATCAGGAGAATTTAGGACTTCTATCTTTTAGGCTCCTTCCGAAAGCAGTCCCTCAAAATGACAGCAGGCCTACTGGGAAAGAAAAGGCCCCACGGTCTAATTCACGCGGTGAATGGGCGTTATCACACGTGGCTCTACCCCGGCTGCTGAGTGACGGGCACCTCAGAGGCAAGGGTCACAGCAATGTGTGCCGCGGACAGCCCCAGAAGTGTACAACGGCCCTCACTCCTTCCTGCCCGTGCACCCGAGGTCGTTCAGAAAGAGGACCACTGGGGCGCCTGGGTGGCACAGCGGTTAAGCGTCTGCCTTCGGCTCAGGGCGTGATCCCGGCGTTGTGGGATCGAGCCACATCAGGCTCCTCCGCTATGAGCCTGCTTCTTCCTCTCCCACTCCCCCTGCTTGTGTTCCCTCTCTCGCTGGCTGTCTCTATCTCTGTCAAATAAATAAAATCTTTAAAAAAAAAAAAAAGAAAAAAAGAAAGAGGACCACTGCCACCCCTTGGCCCTCAGGCTGTGGAGACCCCAACGGTGCTGGCTGCTCCCCCGGCTCCCACACCCACTCTCCTGGCACAGGCGTGGCCCACACCTGCCTTCCAGCTGTGCGGCTCCACCCCTGCCAGCAGGGCACATGTCCGCCACAGCAGCTGACTCACATTGTCTACATGGGAAAGTTGGTTCTAACTCGAAGTATCTGCAGGACAGATGGGCCCAGATGCAGTGGGGGCCCAGCCAGGCATGACTAGGCGACCACGGGGCACACAATGGTCATTCCCAGTGTCAGGGGGCATTCTTTTTTCAAAGATGTTATTTATTTTAGAGAGAGCCTGTATGTGCATGTGAGCATGGGGGGAGGGGCAGAGGGAAAGACTGAATCTCAAGCAGACTCCCTGCTGAGCAGGGAGCCCGACATGGGGCTCCATCCCATGACCCCGAGATCACAACCTGAGCCAAAACCAAGAGCTGGACTGAGCCGCCATGCGGCCCTCAGGGAACACTCTTAATCCTTCCATCTTGGTTGAAAGTGTACTTCCTAGTTTTCCTCAAAGAACATGTGCCACTTTTGGAGACCTCACCGTCAAGTGTTTGGTCCACACTGGGCCATGATTCCAGAACAAGGCCAGTGGAGCAGACAGCAAGCCATGGGCACAGTCCAGCAGGGCACCCCGGGCAACTGCTCCAGAGAATACACAGCACCAACGAGGCCGATGTGGACGCGTGCACACGATGTACAGTGTACGCAGCACGGTACCGCCATGCAAAACCAACCGTGGGTAGCTGGGGGGAGCGGGCGGCAAGTGGGGAGGCCTTGAGTGCGGGCAGGGGCGTGCAAGAACGGTGCCCACTCCCTAGGGCTAGGAGCCCACAGCGAGCAGGAAGAGGCACCACCCAGCATCCGCCTGCCTTCACGCTTCTCCCGCAAGGCCTCTCCGTGGAGAGACGGAGGCAGGAGTCCCGGTGAAGGAGACGGAAGATCCAGCGCAGTCCCTTTTCCACTGCCATGATCTCTTCAAATATCTGCAGGCAGCATTTCCAAAACGCCAGTAAAAAAAACATTTGGGGGGAAAGGAAGCTCCAAGGCTGGAGGGCTACCATGGAAACGGATCTAAATACAGGCTGCAGCGGTGAGATCCCAGGCGCTCAACCAGACATAGCGCACAGGGACCAGATGCTGGCACAGAAAGGCGGTGTGCAGTGATGACCACTGGACCCAGGGGGGTGGGGCAGCTACAGTTCACCAGGCCAACTGAGCGTGTCGTCCCAGGGCCCCCTCAGCGGAGCTTTTCCCAACGTCCCTGTCATCAAGCAGATGCAGCCTCAACCTGAAAACTACTGCTAACAACAGGGAGCTCTTTGCCGGCCATGAAGCAGCCCCACTGACCCACATCTGCAGGCCCTCGTGGGGGGCTGCTCCCCTCCTTCCTGACTCTGACATGAGGTCTGCTGCTTCTGCTGTTTGAAGAGTCTGGGGCTTGTTTTCCTTGGGGGCACAGCAGGATTCTCTCTATTCTCTTACATGGGACCCCACGGTGGGGGTGGGCAGGCGGCCCCAGAGCAAGTCAGGGAGTCAGTCACCCCTATGCCCACCCGTGCAGCCCACCTCCAGTTGGGGCACAGGCAGCAGGCTGAGATGTCAGCAGCACCGCCTTCCACAACGAGAGGAAAGAAGGACCTGGAAGTGTGTTCTCCTGGGAAGACGCGAGCATCTGAAATGACATTCCTCCTACCGTATTCAGCTTCCCCAGGGACTCCTGGAACATGCTCAAGCGTTTTTAGGTCACAGCTAGTCCTACCACCCACTTACCATGGAGCTCAAGCAGCAGCGGAACAGAAGGCTCTTGGGGAGCCTGCCTGCACTGGGACACTGTGCACAGAGAAGGACTGCCCTGGGCAGGGGCCTGCGACCCGCTGGGGGACCAACGCAGACTTGCCTCCCGCCCCTCCTGCAGGTCCCAGGAAGAGCATGCCAGTCACCCTGTGGAGAGGATGCTGCCCAAGCGCACGGGGGCTCGGGCCACTACTGCGGACCTCTGAAGGGCACCGGCTGCCTCCCTGCCAATGGCCCCTCGCTGACCCCCAGGCTGTGCCTGCCGTAAGCCACAGCATAGCCCATGGAGGGGAGAATCTCCTTCGGACCCCACGACACGACGGTGCCGCCACAGGAAGCGGCATCACTCGCGTCATCGGCGACAGAGTGCACCGCAGCAGGCTGGCATTCCTGACCGCCGTCTGCCCCAGACCCTGAGACGAACAACCCACACACTCACTCCACAGGCACCGCTGAGCGGAAACAGAGGCCCAGCGCCCAGTTCCAGCCAACACTGTCCCCGCGCTGCCTCACACAACCCTGAGTCTAGAAGCCCAGAGCCTCCCCCAGTTCCCAGGCAGGAAAACAACAGCCCCGAGGCCAGCGGCTGAGTGACTCAGAGCTGGCACGTGAATGCAGGGTTCTTTACTCCAATCTGTGGCCCACATTTCATAAAGGGGAAAGAAGGCTGCAGTCAGGAAGTAAAAAGCCAAGCAGGAGGGTTTCGGAGGGTGACGAAAAACAGACCAGGAATCGGGCATAAAATAGGCCTGGAGCCCGGCCCCAGAGCCCACTTATCGAGGCAAAGGCCCAGTCTGCCCGCCTGCCTGCAGGATGACCCACACGTCACATGGTGCGGGGACACAGAGCCAGGCCCAGAAACAACGCCCACGCATAAAAAGGACAGGTCCACTGGAAGGGACACTGTGAGCAACAAAACCAGAGAGGGGACATGAGTGAGGACAAATGAACAATCACACCAATGACTGAGTGAGTGGGGAGAGAGAGAGAAGCCTCTCCTCCCAGGATGATCTCAATCTATAATGGCAAAAGCAAGGACGGGAGCAGAATCGCAACCTGGCGGCCACCTCACCAATCACGGCGTCAGGCCAGAACACTCGATGGTTGCTAAGGTTCGTGGGCAAAAGTACACAGAGAAACAAGATGCACACCGTGTCTCAACACACCTCCCCACAAGACATCTACGGAGTGACAAAGGGGACACAGGAACACCTCAGCAGAGAAGCGCGGCGGCCACTGCCACCACCTCATCTGGTCATAGGGGAGCACCAACAAAACCACACCAAGGGACAGCCTGCCAGGAAAAAAGGAAGTCCACACTCCTGAAAAGTGTCAAGATCCTGAGAGACAAAATGGAGGAACTGTGCCCCAAATGCAATGATGATCATGGGTTGCCCCCCCGGGGCTGGGATTAGAGACAATACTGGAAGGACGGGTGACATGGGAGCAAGGTTCAGAGGAACTCTCAGCAGCCCCTGGTTGCAGAAGACACTGGGGACACGGGAATTCTTTGTATGATCTTTGCAACATTTTACTTTGCAGACCTGAGTTATCTACAAATGCGAAGTTTTTTAAGAGAGCACAAACAAACAGAAGCTGAGAGGAACAAGACAGAGTACATGCTGGCCTTACTCAGATCGAATCCAGGCCTCCACACCTGGCTCCTCTGCTCACAGCCGACCAGACGCGCCCGATACAGTCATATCACTCCCAGGTACCTCACAGCAAGCTTCCAGACGAGGCCGCCCATGTACCCAGGCCCTGCTTGAAGCCCCAGTCCTCCGTCAGGCAGGCGCCCAAACTCTGCCTGTGATACACCGGGGGCATCCCAGAGGGTTCCACTTCCAGGCACGAGGTGTGTAGTCTGGATTACTCCCACTCCGTGGGTCTGGCTCGCAAGCCCGAGGCCTATGTGGAGCAGGCCCCGGCACACACGCTGTCCCACTGAGGCTCATGCTTCCAGGAAGGCTGAGCACCTGACCTCTCAGGGAAATGCCACAGCAGCTTCAGGGCCTGGCTAGGGAGTCTGAAGAATGTGAAGTTGTACTAAAAGGTGACAGGGACAAGCAGAACAGACGCCAGTGTGGAAGGCAGTACACTGAAAACTCAAGGGACGCAGAACGTTATTAGGTCACAGCCTTCATTAGATATGCTCCAAGTTCAAAGGGTTATTTTTTGACCCAACTTTAAATTTGAATCATTCATATACTCACCTGGTACCAAGTGCCAACTATGTGCCAGGCATGTTCCAGGAGCTGGGATTTAGGGTGAACAAGGTAAAACAGGGCCAAGGGCACTGCCCTGATACCAAATCCAGACAGACTCCACTAAAATAAGACAACTACAGGCCAATATCACTGATGAACACGGATACTAAATTCCTAAATAAAATACTAGCAAAACGCATCCAGCAATACATTATAAACATCATTCACCACGATCAAGTGGGACTTATTCCCAGGATGCAAGGGTGGTTCAATATTTGCAACTCAGTCAATGTGATTCATCACATCAATAAGAGGATAAAAACCATATTTTTACTTCAATGGATGCAGAAAAAGCATCTGACAAAGTACAACATCAATTCACAATAAAGACCCTCAACACAGTAGGTTTAGAGGGAACATACCTCAACATAATAAAGGCCTTATATGAAAAACCTACAATATCCTACCTGATGGGGAAAAACAGCTTTCTCCCTAAGATCAGGGGCAAGACAGGGATGTCCACTCCCCACTTTTTTTCAATGTAGTACTGGAAGTCCCAGCCACAGCAATCAGACAAGAAAAAGAAATAAAAGGCATCCAAATTGGTAAGGAAGAAATAAGACTTTCACTGTTTGTACACGACATGACACTAGATATAGAAAACCCTAAAGACTCCACCAAAAAGCTACTAAAACTGACAAATTCAGTAAAGTCGCAGGATACAAAATCACTGTACAGAAATGTTACATTTCTATACACTAATAATGAAGCAGCAGAAATAGAAATTAAGAGAACAATCCCATTTACAACTGCACCAAAAATAATATCTAGGAATAAGCTTAACCAAAAAGGTGAAAGACCTGTACTCCGAAAACTATAAAACATTCATGAACGAAACTGAAGAGGACACCAAAAAATGGGAAGATATTCCACGCTCATGGAAGAACAAATACTGTTAAAACGTCTACACTATCCAAAACAATCTACAGATTTAATGCAATCCCTATCAAAATACCAACAGCATTTTTCACAGAGCCAGAACAAACAATCCTAAAATTTGTACAGAATCAGAAAAGACCCCAAATAGCCAAAGAAATATTGAAAAAAGAAAAGTACAGTTGGTGGCATCAAGATTCCAGACTTCAAGCTGTATTATAAAGCTGTAGCGATCAAAACAATATGGTTCTGGCACAAAAACAGACACATAGATCAATGGAACAGAATACAGAACTCAGAAATGGACCCTCAACTCTATGGTCAACTCATCTTCAACAAAGGAGGAAAGAATATCCAATGGAAAAAAAGACACTCTTCAACAAATGATGCTGGGAAAATTGGGTATCCACACGCAGAAGAATGAAACTGGACCATTCTCTTGCACCATACACAAAAATAGACTCAAAATAGATGAAAGACCTAAATGTGAGACCTAAAACCATAGAAATCCTAGAAGAGAACATAGGCAGTAATGTCTGACATCAGCTAGAGCAACATTTTTCTAGATATGTCTCTGGAGGCAAGGGAAATAAAAGCAAAATAAACTATTGGGGCTTCATCAAAATAAAAAGCTTCGGCACAGTGAAGGAAACAACAAAACTAAAAGGCAGCCTATGGAATGGGAGAAGATATTTGCAAACGACATATCCAACAAAGGGTTAGTGTTCAAAAATCTATAAAGAACTCATACAAGTCAACACCCAAAAACCAAGTAATCCTATTTAAAAATGGGCAGGAGACATTTCTCCAAAGAAGACGACCACATGGCCAACAGACACATGAAAAGATGCTCCACATCACTCATCATCAGGGAAATGCAGATCAAAACCACAATGAGATCCACCTCACACCTGTCAGAATGGTTAAAATAAAAAAGACAAGAAATATGGTGAGAATATGGGGGAAAAGGAACACTCGTGCACTGCTGGTGGGAATGCAAACTGGTGCAGCCACTGTGGAAAACAGTATGGAGGGTCCTCAGAAAGCTAAAAATATAACTACCATATGATTCAGTAATTCCACTACTGGTTATTTACCCATAGAATATGAAAACGCTAATTTGAAAAGATACACACATCCCTAGGGCATGGGGGGGGAGGGGGGGGCTCAGTAGGTTAAGTGTCTGCCTTCGGCTCAGGTCATGATCCCAGGGTCCTGGGATCGAGCCCCGTATCAGACTCCCTGCACAGCGGGGAGTCTGCTTCTCCCTCTCCCTGTGGCCTTCCCCATCCTCATGCTGGTGTGCTCTCTTTCTCTCCCCCACTAATAAGTAAAATCAAGAAAGAAAGAAAAGAAAGAAAAGAAAGAAAAAAAGAAAAGAAAAGAAAGAAAAGAAAGAAAAAAAGAAAAGAAAAGAAAAGAAAAAAAAGAAAAGAAAAGACACATGCACCCCTATGTTTACTGCTGTATTATTTACAAGAGCCAAATTATGGAAACAGCCCAAGTGTGCATTGGTAGGTAAAGAGATAAAGAAGATGTTGTATATATACACAATGGAATATTACTCAGCCATAAAAAAGAATGAAATCTTATTATTTGCAACAACGTGGATATCTAGAGAGTGACTAAGTGAAATAAGTCAGAGAAAAATGAATACCATGATTTCATTCCAATGTGGACTTTAAGAAACAAAACAAACGAGCAAAAGGAAAAAGAAGAGACACACCAAGAAACAGACTGGTAACTATAAGAACACACTGATGGTGACCAGAGGGGGTGGGGATGGGGAAACAGGTGACGGGGATGAAGGAGTGCACCTGCCATGATGAGCACTGAGTAATACATAGGATTGCTAATCACTGTATCCACGCCTGGGCTCCACATACACAGCTCTCAGCTCCTCAGACGCAAGGCAGCCAAGGCCAAACCCAAGGCCCCCAAGAACTAGCCCCTCGCTTGCTACTCCCTCCTCAGCTAACATCAGCTCCACCCTTCCGGTTGCTCTGGGCAAATTTTGAGGGGGAGGAAAAAAGTGCAGGTATACCGAAAATCCTAAAATTTAAAAATGTGTAAGATTTATTATTACAGTTACTAAAATACTATAAATAAATACTAAATATGACCCTTGAACAATGCAGAGATTAAGGGCACTAACCACCCCTGCACTCAAAAATCCACGTGACTTTTGACTACCTAAAAACTTCACTAAGAGCCTACTGTTGACCGGAAGCCTCAGCAGTAACAGAGTCAACGAGCACGTTTTGTATATTATATGTGATATTCTTACAATAAAGTAATAAAGTGTTACGACACTGAAATTCTAGAAAAACCTAATACAGGACAAATAAATAAAACCTAGCCTGTTGTTAGACAGAAAGACTCAATAATGTAAAGATGCCAATTACCTCTAATGTAAACACAAATTTGACGTATTCCAATGAAGACTTCAACAGAATTTTCATATGGAAAATTTTTCTAGAAAAGTTGGGGGTGGATACAGGGACAGAGAGACGAAACACTAGTCCCACCAAGTTTAAAACATATTACAGCAGGGACACACTTGGATGGTTCAGCTGGTTGGGCATCTGGCTTCAGCTCAGGTCATGATCCCAGGGTCCTGGGATTGAGACTCGCAAAGGGCTTCCTGCCAGTGGGGAGTCTGCTCCTCCCTCTGCCCCTCCCCCTGCTTGTGCTCTTCTTGCTCCCCTCTCAAATAAATAAAATATTTTTTAAAAACAACCATATTACAATAAAGCTCTGGTAAACAAAACAGTCTAGCACTGGCAAACTAAGAGGACTGAGGGTTTAGTATCTGTGAATAAACAGAACGCAGAAGGAAAAACACAGAAACCTACACAAAGCCCATCAGAACCCAACATAAGTCACAGAGAATGGCATTTCCAATAAAACCGACGCAGCAAAGGTTAAAAGTAGCCAAGAAATGGGCCCGGGCCACTGGCTGGCACCTGGGGTGGGTCAGGCATCACGGTCAGACACCCCGGCAGTGAGGAAACTGGTACAACCCCCTGGGGCCGATCTGGCAACACCTATCAAAATTACACACACCATACCCTTTGACCCAGTCACTCCTGCCCCGGGAATTCGTTCCACAGATACCCACACATTGTCCAAGACACACTTCCAGCATATTGAGTGCAGCATCATTTGTGACGGCAGCAGACCGGAAACAACCTAATTACACTCCCCCCGGGGACTCTACACAACGACGCTACACCACAAGGTGGGTACTTGGAGGTGGTCCGGAGGAACCTCGGCTACAGTCAGTGTCACCTGGAAAGCTTCTGAAAATCCTGACACATGGCCCACCCAGGACAGTTGAATCAGATCGCGGCGGGCAGGCCCAGAAATGAGCATTTTAAAGTCCCAGTGATTTCAAGGCCAACTCAGGTTCCAATGGTCATCTCCAACATTCTCCAATGCAGCCGAGCTGGGTCCTAACCTGCAACACGGGGACCTGACCGGGGCACCGTGAGGACACAACAAAGCACATGCACCAGGAGAGCGCCCGGCAGCGGGGAGACCCCAGCACCCTCGGAGGTGTAACAGGAAGGCCACACACAGCACAGCGTACAGAACGGGGGACAGGAGAGAGACAGACACATATACATACAAATACGAAAAATAAAAATTATATAAAACGTAAACATTTGCGAAAGAAAGCACGCACAATGGGCCCCTTTAGGGAGAACGCACTCCCACTACACACTCTTGTAACTTTCAAAAATACCCTAAATGTAACTGCCAATTTACTTCACCAGGTAACAGTCAGATAGTGGGAAACTCAACATACCGCAGCCTGATGGTTCTTTCAGGTAAAGCTGTGCGCCCAACGTGGGGCCTGAGCTCATGACCCCGAGATGGAGATTCACGTGCTCCATCACTGAGCCGGCCAGACACTCCGGGTGGTTGTTTCCTTTTAACAAGTATATCGTGAGAGGGGCGCCTGGGTGGCACAGCGGTTAAGTGTCTGCCTTTGGCTCAGGGCGTGGTCCCGGCGTTATGGGATCGAGCCCCACGTCAGGCTCCTCTGCTATGAGCCTGCTTCTTCCTCTCCCGCTTCCCCCTGCTTGTGTTCCTTCTCTCGCTGGCTGTCTCTGTCAAATAAATAAATAAATAAAATCTTTAAAAAAAAAAAAAAAACCAAGTATATCGTGAGAAAATAAAAGAGAAATAAATGATGTGTGGCTGGAGCCTTATTTGTAGATTTCAACAAATCTTTATTATTATCTAAGTAGGATATAGAAAAAAACTGGAAGCTTAAACACTGGTTTTAAATATTTACAAATGAAATGATGGAGTAGAATTTGCTTTATGATGACACCGGGAAGGGTCAGGTGCTGAGGCTGGTTTGTCACATCGTGCTGTCCGCTCTCCTTTGTATTTAAATTCTACCTATGCATACATTTTTTGCAAGGTGCACATATGTCCTTTTCAATTAAAAAAAAAAAGCCAGCATACAAAGTTACATTCTTTAATGTTCTAGAAAAACATTTAACTAGAAGCTGCTTGTTGTCAGGTAGTTCTGCTAATAGTTGCTTTTTTCTTAACAAAGCAAAGCAAACACCCAAGTTCAGGCCTCTGAGCGCATGGACTCTTGAGTCCCCCAACCCTGGCCCTATCTTCTAACTGTATGATTTTAAGCACAACTCTTCACCTGTGAAAAGCAGCACCCTAGGTCGTCCGTCCTGAAACACACACTTCCAGGGGGACGAGCCCTCCAGGTTTCCCACACGCCTCCTCCCGCTGCACATGCGCACTCCACCCCCCAGGCTAGGATGCAAGGTCACTGCTCCCATACAGTTTCAGTACTGAACACAGGCAACAGAAGTCACTGTTGTAAGATATGCAGGCCAACCTCTTCTAAAAACGAAGCCTGTTAAAAATGCACTGCGAAATAAAAACAAAAACGCAGCTTCTAGAAAGAAAATAAGACTCGTAATGAACAACTGAAATCAGACTTCCTGACTCGGGATTTAGATCACATCCTGTGGAGGGCTCTGATGTCCAAGGTTCATAGAAAACGGGCGGCTTCAGACCAAGTGGTCCGATGGCCAGGCAGCAGCTGCTAGCCCGGAGGCCACGGGACATGGACCCCGAGGCCACTCGCCCAGACACAGCCCTGAGCGGGCAAGAGTGGATCCACAGGGAAGGTTGGCAGACATCCCCAGAGTCCTGGCTTCCTGTCCACTGCTCTCCGCGTGCAGGACGCCAGCTCACACCCTCGTGTGGGCACAAGAGCCTCCTCAAGGCACACAACACTCAACAGCGGATGACATGAATTCAAAATCAGCAACAGGGAGGCAGGAAAGGCTCAGCACACAAGGTTCAGCAAAACAGAGGCCACAGTGTAATACGACCGTATAAACTTCTACGTGCATGTGTGTGTGTACACTAACACACACACACACACGCGTTCACATACACAGAAAAAAACTAGAAAATCTCCCAGAACTTTAACAGGGAACAGGGGGATGTTTTTATTCTTTAGACACGTATCTTTCTTTTCCAAATTATCTACCTTGTGCAAAACTAGAAAGAGAAATGGACGGCTTGTTTTTGTTTAAGAGGAGGAGTACTATTAACAGCAGCCCATACCTACGGGAGCGCTCACTGCGCACCAGGCATCACACTCAGCAGGCGTGATGCACGACCTCAGTCAATCCCCTCCATTAGCCGATGCAGTGGGTATTTGGGGTGGCATTCTGGTATGTCCACATGACTCCACCAAGGGGCACCTGAAAAGGCCGGGACCAACAAGCAAAGGACCCGTTGAGAGACAAACCCAAGGACCCAGCTCTCGGGTAGCAGATGCCCCGGCAGGGAGCAGCACCTTCCGCTCTCCTAGCAGCCCCCCAGGGCCGTCTAGGGCCCAGAACCAAAGGAGAGGTGCGAAGCACACATCAGGGGCTCCCCTCACACAGGGCCGAGCAGCTCTCAGCCCCAGCGTTGAAACACGTGAACCGAGCAGCGTGAGCGGCAGCGAGATGACACACGGGCTCAGAGGAGGCACAGGGACCTGCAGGAGAAGGGAGGAACAGAGGCCCTGCAAGGCTCTGCTGAGGGGTGGGCACGGACAGGAGCACGGAGGAAAGGGGCAGTACCCGGGTCTGCAGGCAGCGGAACAGGGAAGGACAAGCAGGACAAGGACAAAGCCTCTGCCGAGGGTATGACTAGGAAGCCTGACACCTCTCCTCCGAACCCTGCCATCCTCTGCCCAGGAAGCACCCTGACCCCTCCAGCAGCTGCACACAAAGGCCACGCCACCAAAACCAAAGAAAGCACCAAGCAGCTGCCTAGCACCCTGTACTCTCCCAGGCCTCCGGGAGGTGGGTCAGCAGGCCAGCGGTTCCCTGACACCCCTTCCTGCGCAGGGGGCGGACGGCCTGGGGGTACCCAGCGCACACACCGCTGCTCAGCATTGGCAGCACGGGAGCACCCGTCCCTCACCAGGCACAGCTCCCAGAGCAGAGACGCTCTTTCCACGTCGTAGTTTACTCTCGGCTATTTTTCCTTTCTCTTTCTTCTCTTTTAAAGAATTCTGCTTCTGACTTATAAAGGGCAAGTCCAGACAGGGCACAACAGCCTTTGTGGACTCAGGCCGGCAAGCCAGCGCCAGCAAATGCAATTATCACTGCGTTACCTACAGCGACACCTGCTGGCCTAGAGGTGGGCTGCAGGAACTATGCTGGCCACGGCAGGGAACAGACCCCAGGCACGGGAGGAGACCCCCAGGTGCAGAACAAGACCCCAGGCACGGAACGCAAGAGGGGAGCACCACTAAGCTCTGAGAGGGGCCTAATGGGGCCTTTGATGCTGCTGGTTTCTGCACCCCTCTCCTTTCCACGGGACTAGTGATGTGAGTGGCAGTTCCGAAAACTTCCGAGCAGCCCAGGAGTCCTCTGAGCCTGGGGCCCAGAACTCAAGGCAGCACCTCTCACGGGGTGTGTGCCGTGGACGACTCCGTGCAGACACAGGCACCTTGATTTCATCTCAGGTCGTTATCTCGGGGTCCTGAGATCGAGCCCTGCGTCAGGCTCCACGCACAGCACAGAGTCTGCTGGAGATTCTCCCTCCCCCACCCCCCCGCTTGCAGAGCCACATGCTGGCTCTCTCTCTCAGATAAATAAAATCTTAAAAAAAAATTATTATCAGATATGTAAAGAAGCAGGAACATGTGACCCAAAATCAGGAGAAAACAGCCAACAAACCAAAAAATTACAGAGATGATGGAACTAGCAGATAAAGACTTTAAACAGCTATTACAAACATATCGAACAACTTCAAGAAAACAATGAACATAGAGATCAAAGCCACAGAAGAGAATCCACAGGAAATGCAGAGCCGAAAAATACATCGTATGAAACAAAATCGTCCTGACAAGTTTAACCGAAATTAGACACTAAAGGAATAAAGACAGTAAAGGTGATGACAAGGCAATAAAAACTGCTCCAAAAGGAGGCACAAAGAGAGTCTTGAAAGGGGGCACACACAACAGAGGCGGAACAAAGCCCAGGAACCCCCGCAGTACAAACTCGGAGAGCACCACCTCAAAGCAGGTCGTAACCAGACCGCTGAAACTAACCAGAGATATCTTACAAGCACCTGAGCGACCCATCAAGGGGAACAAAGAACACTCGCTTCTTACCAGAAGACAACAGAATAACAGAATGACATTCTTTAAAGTGTTGAAAAGAAGTGTCAGTCTGGAATTCTAGAGACAGAAAACACCTTCTCAGAAATGGGGATCAAATAAAGATTTTGAGACAACTGAAAACTGAAAGAATTCCTCACCAGCAGACCTGCACTACACTATGGGAAATGTTGGAGAAAGTTCTCTGGGCTGAAAGAAACTATCGGATCTCTGCGCTCAGCCCAAGACCCCGCCCACATCCAGGCCGGGGACCCTAATTTGCCCCTTTTCGACCCAAGTTCCACATTCCAGCCCTGCTCTTCTGCACCAGTCGGGTTCGCACACCCGACACCTGCGGTCTCTGAGCCCCACTGTTCAGCCTGGCCTTTCGCTTGTGCAGTCTTGCCCCACGTCAGCTTCACAAAATGCATTTCCCCCCCTTTCTGCATTTTATGTCGCTGCAGCCTGTTGGCTTTGCTTCACCATCTAGGAACTACAGAAACACCAACACAGGTCAGAGAGAACGCACAGAGAAGGAAGAACCGCAGCGAGGTTACGACAGAGGAGGGACAACGGCGGGAGCAGTCCTATCCAAAAGGGAAGGCGGCAGACTGTGCTAGGACTGAGCAGGCCGGGAGCATCAGGCTGCCTTTCACATACCGCCACAGCTCGCACACGAGGAGCGAGCAGCTCTTCCTCACTCCCATGTGGGGCAGCGAAGGACCATATAAGAGGAGTGTCACGCCAGGAGGCGAAGTCCCACAGGGCCGGATGCAAGGCCAGCGGCACACCAGCCACGTGGCTCGGGCTCATGGACAGTCACAGCGGCCTGCGGCAGGTGCTGGCACTCTGACCACCGCTTCACAAAGGAGAAAACCGAGCCACAGGTAACACTGCGTGCCAAATAATCCATTTACTAAGTGGCAGTCTCCAAGGGGACTCCGGGCCCACGGTCACCCATCCCACCGAAAGGACAGTGGGCCCGCTCCCAGCAGTGCTCTGACGAGAAAGAACAGACCCGAGACCCCAAGCCAAAGCTGCCACACAGGCAGTCAGGTCTCAGGGGAAGCCTCTGGGCGCCCAGTGCTCTAATTCTGGCTCTGGCTCTGAACAGGCCATTCGACAGGCAGCTTGTTACCTTGCCTTCGAGGGAGGAAAAGAAGACAGAAGCCAACTGACCTCCTGTCCTGTGTGACCAAAGCACAGTAACGCGGTTTGCAAACATAAATGCGGAGACAGAGTCGGCACGGTACCACGTGAGAACCACTAATGGACCAAACCAACCACCAATGCCGAGCAAGAAAGGAACGGCAAAGTAGAAATTCTTACTTGGGAAGAGCTGGGGGCTCCTTCGGAAGTTCGGCAGCACCCGACTGAGCTCCCGGTGGCTCTGCCTCCCCCGAGCTGGGGGCCACCTCCGGCCCGGCACCCCGTGGGCCTGGGGGTCCCTGAGGCCCGCCCGAGTCTGCGCCGGGGCCAACCTCCACCTCCTGGCCCGGGGCTGGGACCGGCTCCTGCTCGGCGGTGGCCGCCACGGCCTCCTCTGCCTCCTTCCTCCTGGCCTTCTCCTCCAGCTCCTTCCTCCTCTTCTCATCGTCCTGACGGGCCATGTGGTCGAAGGCTGTGAATACCTACAAATCAAACATCAATCCAGCTATGAGTTCGCCTGCCCAGAACTGGAGCACACATGCTGTAGAAAGTAAACTCCGGTTCAGAAAAGAAGGACAAAACAGGAGACCACAACGCGTTCCCACCAGCACAACGCAAACACACTTCAACTTCACCGGAAACCGCCACGGAGCAATCTTTAGTAGGGGTTCCAAAATCAACAGGAGCAAAACCCTGTAAGCCTCGGTATCTACGTGCCCACGAGCCCAACTCTGCGGTCGAAAGGACACGTCACTACATGGTCTCCCTGTCCTCCTTTTTCTCACAGCACCCAGTAAGACTCATTTGCCACGGAAAGAACACACAGTCCTGGTACCAAGAGCTGTAAAGGTGCCAACAATTCAGACTCAAGAAGAGAAGGTGGGAATTGAGTGAACCCGCAAAGTATAAGCAGGATAACCAAGCTGCTACTATCTTCCCACACTGCACAGGTGCAGGGGAGGTGTGGCTCTAAGAAAACCTGGCAATGGGGGTGCCTGGGTGGCTCAGTCCGTGAAGTGTCTGCCTTCAGCTCAGGTCATGATCCCGGGGTCCCAGGATCGTGTCCCGCGTCAGGCTCCCTGCTCAGCAGGGAGTCTGCTTCTCCCTCTGCCTCTGCCCCTGCTCATGCTTTCTCTCTCTCCCCCAAATAAATAAATATGGAATCTTACAGGGGAAAAAAGGGAAAGAAAACTTGGCAATCAATTCCCCAAACCACCATGTACCTACAATGAGCAAGGAACACAAAAAATCCAAACGACAGTTCCCACCCTCTAAGAACTCGATATTGTGGTGTGAGGACCAGCCTTACCCTTTCCTGGGACACAGGGGCATCCATACAAGCGCTAGGACTCTCCACCCACAAAGGCCACTGGAAACACAGCGTTTTGTGTGCACCTTTCAAGGGCACAGACCCACTGGCGACAGCACCAACAGGAGGGGACGTGAGGAGCAACCACGGTCCCTCACAATGAGCACAGCAATGCACACTCTGGTCCCAGAAATCTAAGAAAGTTCCTTGGGGGGAAGGGGCTCTGCAGCAGACCCTGAAGAAAGGTGCGTGTTCCCAGGAGACTCCGGGAGGAAATGCCACAGCTCTAAGAGGTGGGGACATCTACAGTAGCTGGAGGCAGGAATGCTGGGAGAGCCTCTTGGGGGCGCTGGGGGGGACAACTGTTACATACCATCTAGCAACCTTGCTCTCTGCTATTTACCCAAAGGAGCTGAAAACATCCGTACGGAAACCTGCACGCGGGGGTTACAGCACATCGTTCATAAATGCCACAACTCGGAAGCAACCAAGGTGTCTGTCAGTAGGTGAACGGTCCATCCAGACAAGAGAATATTTATCACTCTGCACTAAAAAGAAATGAGCTACCACACCGTGAAAAGATCTAGAGGAAACTGAAATCGTGTTACTAAGTCAAAGAAGCCAATCGCAAAAGTCTACACATATTCTGCATGACTCCAATTCTAGGACATTCTGGAAAAGGCAAATCCACAGAGACAGTAAAGATCAGGGGTTGCCGGGGTATGGCGGGAGAGAGGAAATGAGGACATGGAGCACGGGAGATCTTTCCAGCAGCGAACACACTCTGGGTGGTGGATACCTGTCATTATGTGTTTGTCCAAACCCCATAAAATGCGAATCGCCAAGAGTGAACCCTAAAGCCAACTAGGGCTTGGGGGTTCCGGGGTGGACTGCGTGCACAGGTTCATGGGACTGTAGCAAAGGCCCCCTCTGGTGGAGACACTGACAGCAGAAAGGGCCGGGGAGACAGAAGGTGCTCGGGCAATCTCTGTACCTGCCCCTCCGTTTTGTCCTGAACCTAAAACTGCCCTTAAAAAACGCTGACAAGCGAGTAGGTGCCCCGCTCCAAGCAGCTAGAATGCACACGTCTACCAAACAGTCCCGTTCCCTGCACAGAGCAGGAAGACAAAACAAAAGGTCACTAACTACTGAACTAGGCCACGTGCTTTTACGTTCTCTCAAAACCTTCAGGAAGATGCCGTGAGGAGGGCAGCACTGACGTTTCAAAGATGGGGAAAAACTAAGCCCAGAGAGGCTAAGGAACTTGCCCGAGGTCCCGTCAGGGAAAGAGGAAAGCAAGAAGTCATCCAAGCGTCACTCCACGGAACGGCCACACACGCTGAGGAAGACACATGCAATGCTACTGCAGAAACCAGGCATCGAGCCCAGACCCACATGACTCCCTCAGGCAGCCTGAGCCCCAGAGGACGCCTCCCACCCCCGTGTTTATGGCACCTGACTTCGCCCTCAGAGCCACTCATCCTCCTGACGTCCCAGCCCTTCATCCTAACTCCCCATAAAAAAACAACATCAAGGACTCTGTCCCCTCAGCCTTAGGACCTCCCTGGACGCAGGGCCTGACCCTCCTCACCGTGTCCGCGGCCTCTGCCGACTCTGCCCCACCCCCAACCTGCCACCTGCTTCGCCTCTCCCGTGGCTCCGCGCTCTGCAAGCACAGCGCTGTGGGGCTGGCAGAGAATCTGTGACCTCCTGTCAGCCTTCTCTGCTGACACAGAGGAGACTCTCCCAGCAGGTTCAGTGAGGCCCAGATGGGGCCGGCTTTCCGGGTTCTTGGGCAACAGGCCTCACTGAGCAGGCTTCTCAAACTGGACCCAGGATGAGCGCAGGGTAACAAGCAGAGAACAACAGCTTCCCGGGACTCGCCCTCAGCTGCCCAACAAAACAGCTGGGGCACGTCTGCTTTCTTAAAGGTCCTCGGGCACTGTAGACTGTTGGCAACCAACTCCAGAGACGCTGGAGAGAGGCCCCTGGGTTTCTGTGGAACCTTCTGCTCTGCCCACTCCCTTCATCCCCAACCTCGCATGCAGCCCCCTGCTACTCCCATCCCTCCACTGGGACAGTCCCCCAAAGTGCAGCCCTCCACCGTCAGCTCCTCTTTCCCTCAAACCACTCTGGTTCCTCATCTCCCACAACACCCTGTCCCGTGGTTCCAATAGCCCACGAGCAAGGACTTCCATTCGCAATTCTAACTTGTCTAAAACAAAGCTTCTCCCCCTCAACTCAGGGGACAGTTCAGTGACTGCATTATCATTACTCCAGTCACCCAGGTTTGAAACCTCGTGTCATCTCCGACTCATCCTTCCCCTCCCTTCACTACACTGGTCACCAAGTCATACACTGTGACCAGATCACCTGTAAAAGGAGGACAAAAACCAACCTTTCAGGTTGGTGGGATTAAATAAAGTAACACCTGAGGTGGTAACTAGTACATACTAGGTGCTCAGTAAACGTTCTTTCCGCTTCTCCAGATCTTTCCTGCAATACTTAAGTTCTCCCACCCTGCTACGGGCTAAATAATAGAGCGTTAAGATCCAGAATCCTAAAGATGAGGTTCTATGTTCCAGCTCCATGATGTCTGGTGAAATCACCTAACCTTGCTGAAAAGGCACCTCATCCGTCACATGTGGCTGGACCATGTCTATTTCACCAGAACATTCCTAAGTGCCTTTGAGAAGCCATCCAACAGCTTTCCGACCACTCGGATGGTGCCCCCGGCCACTGAAGCACGAGAATGCACCGTATTATTTCCGGTGGTCCCTCCAACACCCCGAGCTTCTGTGTCTCCACGCAAGCACTGAGGAACAGGACACCCGACCGAAGCAAGACTTCAGGAAACACCATCTGCTAGCGCCCTACAAACTGTAATGTGCTACGGAGATGTGGGAGGTGCCACCAGCAGTTCTATCTTCCCAGGTTCCTACCAACAGGCTCAACCCCACTTGCCCTGCAAGACGTTTCTCTGACTTCCAAACCACCGCTTCTATCCCGTTCCCCGCAAAAGGCTTTGTCCCCTAGGAGGCCCTGCACGGTTGTGTCACCGTCTGGACAGCAGCGAGCACGTCGCAAGAAGGGACTCGTCCCCGACCAGGCACATCGCCGGTGCTCGGCCGATGCGTGCGGCGGCTGACGACGCACATACCGTCGGTAAACACCTGCTCGCTGCATCATCACTGCTCCCCCGTCCCCAGGGCGGAGGCAGCGCGCACCGCGGCGACGGCTGTGACCTGGACTCACACCCAGACCCCGGACCCCCGCCCCCACACGGCTCCCGCCCACACGCAAGAGCCCCGCGCGTCCGCGGCTCCCGCAAGACAGAAACTCCAGCACCCAGCGGCGTCCCGGCGGCCTCGCGGGCGCGGCCGCGGCAGGAGGGAGGCGGGGCCGGGGAGGGCCAGAGGGGGAAACTGAGGCAAGGAGCAGCGGGCTTCCCCCCGCCCACCCGAGACCCCGAGCCCGGGCCGCCCGCCCGCCGCGCTACCTGCAGCACCAGGGCCTGCGCCGCCCCGGGCGGGAAGCCCATGCGGTCGGACGGGTGGCGCAGCAGACGGTAGAAGTCGGTCTTGCGGTAGAGGAAGCCGAAGAGCACGCGCAGAAAGTCCTGGACGTTGCCCACGTGCTGCAGGATGCCCAGCAGGGCCTGGTCGTACAGCTCGGCCGCCCCGGGCTCCATGGCGTCGCCGGCCGCAGGGACGCTGCTCACTGCGGGCGCGGCCCGGACGCCGGCCCACGGCCACTTCCGGCACGCTGTGGTAACGGCTCCGCCGCCGGCGCAACTTCCGGTCCGCGCCCGCCCGGCCCCCGCTTGTCGGGACGAGCTGGGTGGCACCGGGGAGCCCCTGCCGCGAATCCCGCCTCCGCCGTCCGGTCGGCTTTCCCCGGGCAGCCTCACGGAGAACCACACGCGAGCCCCGAAATGGCTTCTAGGAGCGAGAATTCCCGGGCCGGGGGGACCAAGAGCGCTTAGCGGCCATGTTACAAACGGGCGGAAGGGGTGTGGCTCGGGCCGCGTCACGTGAGCCCCGGTGTTGTCACGTGGTGGGCGGAGCGCCGGTCCTGTCTGGGTAGAGAGATGGTTTCGGGGGCGGGAGTACCCGCAGCGGGCGGGTCGGAGGAGGTGGGTGCGGGCGGTGTGTGTCCTTTAACGGCGCCAGGAGTGAATGCACGGTGACGAGCGTGCACGAATACTCAGCGGAAAGAGCTCGGTGCAGAGTGGAAACTCTGCCATCCCATCGTCGTGAGATACACATGTGTACGCGTGTGTAGCGTGCATTCGTGTGTGCGTACGTAAGCTCTGCATACGTAATGGCTTCAGTGTCCGCGCGAGTACGATCCTTAACAAGCTCCAAACATAAAGCCCATTCAGACACGTAATGAACACGTGCCAAAGATGCCATTCGACGACTGAATTAATGAAGGAAGCAGTGATATGGTAGGACTGGTTCCAAGAGCGTTCGGAGGACCTGGGTATTTATAAACACTTAAAGAAACAGTAAGATTGTTAGGTTGGGTACAAAGCTGGCCGGTGTCCTACAAAATGATAAAATCATAGGTTAACTTCTCTAGTGTTAAGAAATGCCTTGCATCTCGACTGGATTAAAATCTACCAATGAACATGTACCTTCATAGTCTGTGGGCTCTAATTAATTGTAAATAAGTCAGAACCAGATGAATTGCCCTACGGCAGTGGTTCTGAAACTTCTTGGAGTCATTTACACTCAACATTTATTGAAGACCCCAAAGACCTTTTATGTGGGTCGTTCTTACAGATGGTTACAATGTTAGATATTAAAACTGACAAAATGTTCAAATATTTATTCATTTTTAAATAACCACGAAAAGCACATTACATGTTAACATTTTTATGAAGGAATAATGTTCTTCAAAGCAATTAAGTTTACTGAGAAGAGTCGCATAGTTTTACATTTTTGCAAATCCCTTTAATGTCAGGCTTCATTGAAGACAGCAAGATTCTCACATCTTTTGCATTCACTGCATTGCAATATGTTGTTTTGATGGAAATACATGAAGAAACCCCATCTTACACAGATTGTAGTTGGAAATGAGAGAGTATTTTCATTGTCTTTCAAATAAAAGCATTATTTTTTGAAACCAAAGTTGAGCAGGTGGTAGTTTCTTAACAGCTGTAATACGGAATCTGAAACATCAATCAATGTTTCCTAATTGTCACATTAATACCGACTGGTCTGTCCTGAACTTTGAATGGAGCTTTTACAGGCAAGATTTCGTAACAGCAGACTGGAATGCAGAATCTGGCAAAACAAATCACATTACAAATGTGTGAAACAGCCTCACTGAAGGGGCTGGTAAAAAAGATGCTGACCTCAGTAACTCTGGAAATGAACAGAGTCTAAGACTAAAGGCAAAAGGAGCCAAAAAGGGACCCTTCATCCTAAATTTGTTTCCCATGGGGTTGTGGGCTATCATCTCTGAAAATACTACCCACGAAGGTGAACAATGAAGCAAATTGTGTGGGTGGTGGAGTGAGGCTTCTCACTACTGGCATGGGAGCTTACAGAGAAGCCAGGGGAGCGTCTAGAATGATTGGTGTGGGGATGAATTAGAGCTGGAGGCATCAGCGTGAACTTAAGTTTAGCTTCCTCTAGCTACAGATGGCTACATGTACAGATATTTATAGAAATGGGTACATAGGGGCGCCTGGGTGGCACAGCGGTTGGGCGTCTGCCTTCGACTCAGGGCATGACCCGGGCGTTGTGGGGTCGAGCCCCACATCAGGCTCCTCTGCTATGACCCTCTTCTTCCTCTCCCACTCCCCCTGCTTGTGTTCCCTCTCTCGCTGGCTATCTCTATCTCTGTCAAATAAATAAATAAAATCTTTAAAAAAAAAAAAAGAAAAGAAAAAAGAAATGGGTACATAGGTGCGTCCATTTACACACATATATTTCGTTGCTCTCTTGACTGAGAGAGCCCAAGAGCAACAATGCCCCAGCAGCAAAGTGCACACCAAGCGCCAGATCCTGGGTTCCAATCCCATCTCTAACTGAAGGGCCAGGACTCCTTGGAGAAATGGCTGACTCTAGGACTGGGGCAGAAAATATACAAGCTAGGGGCACCTGGGTGGCACAGCAGTTAAGCGTCTGCCTTCGGCTCAGGGCGTGATCCCGGCGTTATGGGATCGAGCCCCACATCAGGCTCCTCTGCTATGAGCCTGCTTCTTTCCTCTCCCACTCCCTCTGCTTGTGTTCCCTCTCTCGCTGGCTGTCTCTGTCTCTGTCAAATAAATAAATAAAATCTTTTAAAAAATGTGTTAAAAAAAGAAAATATACAAGCTGAACCTGAACCAACTTGCTAGTAGCTCCAAGGGGCAAGGAAAAAGGAAAAACCCTCCAGGATGGGAGTATGACAAAGGGACATAGGAGCCAACAGAGAGAGCTTCCTAATGGCCCAAGCTGGAACAGTCGGAGCAACAAAATGAAGTACTATCATATGAGAACCCACACTACAAAATGAATATCCATGGGTATATACGGTATATATCATACTGAATAAAGAAACATATGGAGGGAAATAGACAATTTTCCTGTCGAGAAGAATTCCAAATAATTTGTGTAAGCACTCTGCCCTCCAGGACATGGAACATAACTCCCCACTCCCTAAGTGTGGGCCACGCACAGTGACTTCCCTCCAAAGATCACAACACCAACAACATGGAAGGGGGAAGGGTAACTGTACGGAGGAGACGCCTGACAGACACGACCTCGGCCAGGGGGCGATAGGTAATGCCATTAGTAGGAAATCATGGGGGTAGCACGCACCCTTTATATGATCTGCTGAGAAGGGCGCTCCACCTCTTGGTCTCTCGGCCAAAAACCCATAACCTCAGCCTAGTTAGGAGAAAAACACCAGACAAACCCCATTTGAGGGACATTCTACAAAATGCCTGGCCAGTCCTCCTGGAAACTGTCAAGGTCATCGCAAACAAGGAAAGTCTCAGGAACTGTCACAGCCGAAAGCCTAATAGACATAACAACTAAATGCCATACACTATCCTGCATGGGATCCTAGGACAGAAAGAGGGACACCAGGTAGAGTCTAAGGAAATCTAAATAAAACAAGGACTTGAGTAGAAATTCTCAACACTGGTTTATGAATTGTGGGTTGATGAATGTACTATGCTAATATAATATGTTAATCAGGTAAAATGGGTGTGAGGTATATAGGAACTCTCTGTACTATCTTTGCAATTTTTCTGTAAATCTAAAACTATTCCAAAATTTTTAAAAGTTTGCTTTTTAAAAATGCATTTTAAAAAATGCTAATCATCCATAATCCTGCCCTTTCCCCCAAAGAGCAAGTGGGATGTACGGCGCTGGTGGTGGACCAGGGAAGAAGGCCCCTTTATCCACTGCTGGTGGGAGTGTGAAGAGGGCAGCAACTTTGGGGAGGCTTTGTCTGTACCCGTACGTTACCTCGCCAACACCGCCTCCAGGTAGCTCTCCCGCATATACACAAGGAAATGTGCAAATACATACTCAGCTTCATAGAGGTTTCTGCTCTGTTCCTGAAATCCCATAGGTGAGATGAATTTCAGGACTTAGGTTTTTAGAAAAGTAATAGGATGGTTACCCTGCTTTAGATAATACACCCCATCAGGGCCTATGGCTGCACACAACACAATTAGGCTCATCGACGTGCGGGATCGATGACCGCTCCCATCAAGGACGGCAAAGGGTATACATACCCCATTCATGAAGCGTATAAAAAGACACATCTTGTCTGGTCTGTTTTTGCCACCAAATGAGTTTGTCCCAAACTTACAAAAGAAAAAGGGGACAAACTAGATTTCCAGAGATTTGGGGATTTGTGAATTCCACATGAGCGATTATGGAGCCAGAGTGGAAAAGTCACTGGGATCACCGTGCCCACCAGCAGGGGAAGGGATAAAACCACTGTGTTGGTTCACACAGGGGAATCCGGTGGGGCCGCCACGACAACTGGGCAAGGTCTACAGGGCCCCACGTGAACAAATCTAACATGCGTGTAGCCTGGGAAACTCACTGGGAAAGTGAACGTCAAGTATGATTCCATTTATGAAACATTTTTAAATGTGAAATAATACTATATATTGTTTATATATAATACATGGAATTGAAGTTCAAAAACTTGCAGGAGGACGACACAACGCCAAGTTCAAGAGACAGGAACAGGTCACACCCATGCTGCCACATGCCGTCTTCAGCCTAATCATGTCCTTGTGGGTACGACCTGGTGGCCAGGGAAGGTCCAACCACAGGCACCCCCGTGGGGACAGCCTCTCCCAGGCCCTGAGTGGGAGGACGTGTCAAGGGACCCCTACGAGGGAACCTGTGTGGCCCCTGGGATCATCAGAACTTGTGTCCACTGCGGGGCAGAGAACTGTCAAGGCCGCTCTCGGTGGAATGTTCAAAGCCGTGGTTGACATAGGTGCTGCTGGCCTTGGATGTCGGGCCCGGGTGGCTCGGGCAGGAGGCCATGCTGGCCTTGGGGGCCTCTTCCATCTGCTTCTGCTCCAGCACCAGAGCTGCATTGACATCAGGCCCTGCAGGGGAACAGTCACAGAGGACCACGGTCAGGGAGGCCATGTGCTGCTTGAGCAGGGCTCCCTGCCCTGAGTCTGTCAACGGGAGGAGGAACAGCTTCCCTTAGCAAGGAGGGCTTGCTGGGTACTGCTACAGGATGTTCCAGGAAGAAAGGACAGAGGCGTTCACAGGCAGGCGGGTAGGTGCTCCGCCAAACAGATGGGGCCGGCGATGGGAGGGGTGGGGCCGGCTGTGTGGGAGGGGCCCTGCTGGGCGGGGACTGCTGGGTGCGGGTGCGGCGCTTATGGGTGGGCGGGGCCGGCGGGGCGGGCACTGCTGGGTGGCGGGGTCGCGGAGGCCCTGCCCAGTGCGCAGGCGCCTGGGCGCTCACCCACGTAGCTGAGGACCACTGGCAAAGACCAGGCCGTGCAGCAGGCCCAGCACGGTGATGAGGAGGTTGAGGCGGAAGAAGAAGATCTGGATGAGCTGCGCCTTGGCCAGGCCCAGAACAAGGATACCGGGCAGGTTGGTCATGGCCACGCCAGCGAACACCTGGGGGTCACAGGCAGGCGTGAGGCCGGGCACGGGAAGGAGGGCTGAGGGAGGGATGGGGGGCGGCGGGCCCACTCACCGCGCTGCCCATGAAGACGGTGGCCTCCTTAGCCCTCTCCAGCCGGGTGGGCCGGGTGCTGATCGCAAAGGCGCGGGTGATGTGGGACACGAACTCCACGGAGATGCCCACTGCCTGGGGGCAGAGAGGGGCGTTAGGCGTGCAAGGGCCGGGGCGCGGGATCTCCGGAAGGCAGTGGGGTGTCGGGCGAGGGCAGGTTACCGTGACCAGGTTGATGAGTGACACGGCGTTGTAACTGATGCCCCACAGGGCCATGAAGCCCACGGTGTCCACGAGGATCATGACGATGGAGAACAGATTGAGGAGGCCCGAGCGCAGGTCCATGCCCAGCAGCAGGCAGCAGACGATGAAGGTGGGCAGCAGACAGATGGCCAGCATGAAGAGGCCCTCGGGGACCACGTTCAGGTACTGCTCGTAGAACACGTTGGTAATCCTGCGGGGGTCAGAGCGCTGTCACTGCTGGGGCGTGTGGCCTCGCGAGCCGGGCTCCACGCGCCCCGGGGACCCTCCCGGGGACCCCGCCGCGCCCGCCGCCGGGCCTCACGTGTAGGGGAAGACTTCAAAGGCCGGGTCGGTGCCTGGCACCTGCCGCAGGTGGGCGGTGATGTTGGCCGCCAGCGCGCGCGCCGCCCGCAGAGCCTCCGTGTAATCCTGCGAGTTCCTCAGCGGCTTGTGGTAGGCCATGAACCGCGAGGCTGCGCCCGCCGGGAAGCATGGGTAGAGGAAGGGCAAGGTCAGAGCTCGCGCAGGCACCCTCAGACCTCAGGGCACACCCGGCTGCAGTCAGGGTTCAGAGGCCACCACGATGGAAAATTCTTCCGTTGTGAGCAAGGGGCCCAGCGTGCGGGATTCCCAGGCAGCCCTGCACTCTGCAGCCCCTCCTCCCCCTGCGGGAGCCCTGGGCCCAGCCTGCCTCTGCCCGGTGCACCCTAAAGACACCTCCCAGATAAACGCAAATGCTGCACTCTAGGGTTTCAAAACACGCACTGGATTTTTCAAATGAAGTCAATTACTTTTCCAATGTGCATCTTCCTAGAGGGAAGTTCCGGAAGGGCAGACAGAAACAGGGGAGCAGTTCAGCTGACAGGGTGACGGCAGGGCAGGTGCAATCGTCATCCGTTTAGCCAGCTGCCCACATCTGCCGTGATTTGTGCATGTGAGTAAGGTGTGTGGCTGACCCCCCAGCGCTGGAAGAGTCCAGGAATGTCTCGCTGACTGAGGATTTGGCGGTGGGGAAAAGGAAGCAGGGCAGACAGGGGTGAAGTCTGAGAACAGGGAGCTGGGTAACACGGCCTCTGAGGACAGGGCCAGAGTAGATAGAAGCTCCCCATGAAGGAGGAAGGGGAGAAGATCGCAGACTGAGAGGCTCTTCCCCAGGGCTTGTATGACCCCCCCAGCGCAGCTATCTCCCACCTTCCCCGCCAGGTGAGGCCACACTTACCTAAAACTTCGCCACTGGGTCCCAAATGCACGGAGGTGTTATACGCTGCCAGTCCCCTGCAAGGCCGGAGCAAAGGCTTCATCAGGGACCTCGGCCACCCTCGGGGACCCTCTGTGCTCCCCACCCCAGGCTTACCCTTTGGGACATTTGATGTTGGGCGGGTCGCTGAGGAACCAGGGAAGGTACTTGTGGAACTGCTCGTCTGTGGGCCGGACGGGGCCCAACGTGAAGCTCATGCAGTTCTTCAAGCAGGCCGGGGAGTCTGCAAGGACGGCGGGGGCTCTCAGCAGCGGCACCCCCCTGGGGCCAGGCAGCCCCCCATTCCCATCCAGTTCCCGAGGCACTGCCACCACTGAAACATGCAACACATGTGTGGCACGTGTGCTCTGGAGGCAGAGGGGTTCCCCTCTGTCATGATAACCACCGGCAACCACAGCAGGTAAGGAAGCCAAGTGTAGGGCAAAGAAACGACCCCTTTGGCCTCCGCACTCCACTGACAAATGCAGCTACTCTGGGGCCAGAGCCGCATGCTACGCTCGGCTCTCCCCCTCCCACCACCCGTGAGATCACAATGTGGGGTGTGCTCACCCCGACAAGTGCCCCAAGCCCGTGCCCCCACTGTAACTGACCCTGCGAGAGCGCGGGAGGAGCTAAGAGGGCCTAGCCTTACTCCCCTCTCTTGCCTCAGTTTCCCCAAGCCGTGGGAGGCCGGGAGCCCCCAGAGACCCTGCACTCACTGACAGTCGAGGGGCAGAACTCGTCTTTATGAGCTCCAAAGGCATAAAGGCGGCAGCAGGAGGACGGGGTCAGCCAGTCAATGAAGTCGTCCACCCAGGAGGAGGCGGAGATGGCCAGGTAAGACCTGAGGGTCAGGGGAGAGGATGCTGGGGGCCAGGACCCGGTGGGCAGGCAGTGGGTCCTCCCTGGGGCGCGCCCCCCTCCCCAGGCACAGGGCAGCGGGACGACAGCTGGGTGCGGTCAAGGGGTCAGGAGGTGGGGGGCACAGACAGGACTCGGCCGGGCACTCACTCGTCGGGGAACTCGGTGGCGTACTGTATCTTCTGGGTCAAGGAGTAGCTGTCGCATCCTGCGCTGGAGCAGATGGCGTTCATGCCCGCCTCGCTGGAGAAGTTGTAGCCCCCCGTGGTGACAAAGTAGACGGGGGCCCCCACCTCAAAGTAGCGGTTCAGGTCGAAGAAATAGTCCAGCAGGTATGAGTCCTGAACAGAAGACAGTCACGGGGGTGGGGCCACACTCACCCTGAGGGGCTCACAGAGGTGCCCGCACGGAGGTGCACACTCACGGAGGTACATACACACTCACGGAGGTACATGCACACTCACAGAGGTACATGCACACTCACAGAGGTACATACACACTCACGGAGGTACATACACACTCACGGAGGTACATACACACTCACAGAGGTGCACACTCACAGAGGTACATACACACTCACGGAGGTACATACACACTCACAGAGGTACATACACACTCACGGAGGTGCACACTCACAGAGGTACATACACACTCACGGAAGTACATGCACACTCACGGAAGTACCTACACACTCACAGGGGTACATACACACTCATAGAAGTACATGCACACTCACAGAGGTACATACACACTCACGGAAGTACATACACACTCACGGAGGTACATACACACTCACGGAGGTACATACTCAGAGGTGCACACTCACAGAAGTGCACACTCACAAAGATACATACACACTCAGAGGTGCACACTCACAGCAGTACACGCAGGAAGTACATCCTAACAGGTATGTGCAAGAGGTGCCCGCACCAACATCCACGCTCCCAGAGACCCACGCTCACTGAGGTACACGCTGCCGGAGACACACTTGCAGTTGCGTTGCAGAGGTACACGGTCGACACGGTACCCACAGAGGTACACACTCAAAGGTACACACGTCCTGGTGTGATCACAGGTACGCACACAGAGCACACCCATGTAGGTGTAAGCACAGAACCACACATGAACACACTCTGACACACACACACATTCGTGGAACATTGCCCCTTCCCATTATCCCCATCTTGCCACAGCGACAGTCTAACAAGCTGGTCTGTGACCGTGGCCCACACACATGTGCACATGTCTGCGTGCACACCTTCGAGGCCGTGTATCAGGCAGCTGCCTGATCTGCTTCCTTCACCTGAGTGGCGTCAGAGAAGGTGGAGTAGAAGGTACCAGGCAGCCATCCCCCCACCCGCACACCCCTGCACCGGCGGCAGCTGTCTGATAGACATCGTTTGAAGCTCTGGGGTCTGCTGAGGGCTTGCAGCTCCCAGGGAAAGGCCCAGAAGCTGAATCGTGGTCAATGCCAATTGCCTTCAGCTCTCAGCATGGTAGCAGCTGCCCGGCCACGTGCAGGCACTTTGCACACAGCTTGTGGGGTCCAGCGTGGAACATGAGGACCCAGCCCCTAAGGATCACGGATTTGCGTTCTGATTGCGGACCGCTGCTCCCATCTCAGTGGTGCAGGGTCGGGCTGCCACCATCAGCTCGCCTCCTCATGCTGCCACAACTGCTGAGATGTTTAAGTGACTAGTGACAGGTTTATTAATTTTCCTCTTCATGTTTTCCCTTTTCCCCCTTTTGGCAGCCGGACATATAAGAAACGGGACATCCAAAAGCAATCACAAATAGAAGTCACCGCACATTACCGGGGAAAGACTTGGACTTAGAAAAAACCTGATAAAACTTTAATTTTATACCTCAGGCTAATCTCCAGGACAGAGACACCAGCAACAATCACATTTTTTTTTAAAGCAAACCTCCAGGGAGGGGGAGAATCTGATCTTTAGAGTTACCATACGATAAGACTCAAATGTCCATTTCTCAATGACAACTATCACAGAGACACAAACAATCAGGAAAGTATGGCCCATACCTAGGAACCAACACCATTTAACAGACGATCTCCTCAAGAAAGACCAATTGGTGGACACATCAGACAGACACAGATGCTCAAAGAGCACCCAGACAAAACCAAGAGAAGCAAGTGTGAACAAAATGGAACGATCAACCACTAGAAAACAGAAAACAGAACCCAGAAAGGAATTTTGAAACTGGAAAGTATGAGGACTAACTACATGAAAAATTCTGGTCATAGATTGCATGATCTTATGTACATGAAATTCTAACATTCTACCCCAATCCCTTAAAAACTAGTAAATAAATTCAGCAAGGTTGCAAGTTACAAGATCAGCGCACAAAAGTCAGTCACATTTCTATGCATGAGCACTGAATGACCCAAACAGGGAACCGGGACAAGCCTAGTCACAACAGCATAAAAAGAATAAAGTACTTAGGAAATAATGTCACCCAAGGGGTGAGCGACTGCACACTGACAACCACACAGCATTGCTGAAAGAAATTAAAGAACAC
The DNA here is from genome assembly GCF_002007445.2 of Ailuropoda melanoleuca. Classification (NCBI taxonomy): domain Eukaryota; kingdom Metazoa; phylum Chordata; class Mammalia; order Carnivora; family Ursidae; genus Ailuropoda; species Ailuropoda melanoleuca. Next base: position 109,346,830 of record NC_048218.1, read on the forward strand.
ACAAATATGTGGGAAGACACCTGTGTTCGTGGGCTGGAAAACTGACTACTGTACAGGCTGCTGGAGAGTGTCCAAGTTCAGTGCAATCCTGTCCAGGTCCCGGGGTGCCTGGGTGGCACAGCAGTTAAGCGTCTGCCTTCGGCTCAGGGCGTGATCCCGGCGNGTTATGGGATCGAGCCCCACATCAGGCTCCTCCGCTATGAGCCTGCTTCTTCCTCTCCCACTCCCCCTGCTTGTGTTCCCTCTCTCGCTGGCTGTCTCTATCTCTGTTGAATAAATAAATAAAATCTTTAAAAAAAAAAAATCCTGTCCAGGTCCCAATGACGTTTCTTGCATAAATAGAAAAATCCATCTTAGAATTCACAAGGGACTCCGAATACCCAAACAATCTTTAAAAGAGGAATAAAGTTGGGGGACTCGGGGTGCCTGGGTGGCTCAGTGAGTTGGGAGTCCTACTCTTGATTTTGGCTCAGGTCCTGATCTCAGGGTCATGGGATCTGGACTTCCATTGGGCTCCACACTCAACAGGCACTCTGTTTGGCATTCTCTCTCTCTCTCCCTCTACCCTTCCCCACGCGTGCTCTCTCTCTCTCAAATAAATACATAAATCTTTTTTAAAAAAGCTGGAGAACTCACATTTCCTGATTTCAAAACTTACCACAAAAATACAGTCATCAAAGGATTCAGGTGCTAGCACAAAGAAAGACACAGATGAACCGAATGGAAGAGCGAGCCCAGACATAAACCCTGGCATATGTGGTGACATGGCATTCAACAAAGGAGCCAAGGCCATTCAGTGGGGAAAGGGAGTCTCTTCAACAGATGGTGCTGGGACAACAGGACATCCACACACAAAAGAATGAAGTTGGACCTTCAGAAATGTACACAACTATAGCAGCAATGTCCACAATGGCCAAACTGTGGAAGGAGCCCACTGTCCACTGACAGATGAATGGATAAGGAAGATGTGGGGTATATCTATACAATGGAATAGTACTCAGCCATCAAAAAGAATGAAATCTTACCACTTGCAATGACATGGATGGAACTAGAGGGTATTATGCTGACTGAAATAAGTCAATCAGAGAAAGCCAAATACCATACAATCTCACTCCTGTGTGGATTGTAAGAAACAAAACAGGATCATAGGGGAAAGAAGGGAAAAAGAAAACAAGATGAAATCAGAGANCTGGGGGTTTCTGGAGATGAGGTGTGTGGAAGAATGGGGTAACTGGGTGATGGGCATTAAGGAGGGCACTTGATGTAATGAGCACTGTGTGTTATACACAACTAATGAATCGGTTAACTCTATCTCTGGAACTAATAATACACTATAATGTTAACCACATTGAGCTTAAATTTTAAAAATAAAAATATATACATATATATTATATATATGTATATAATTACATAATTTTGGTTATATCCTATTAAATGATTATCAAAATATATGTCTTTATAAATATAGATATATACTCTTTCTAATGCTTTATCTCATTTACATAGTACCTTTTCTTCTGTGATTAGCTTTTACTAATATAAAACTTGCTTTGATTTCTGTGTGCCGCATCCTAGTCAGATAATGAAGTGACTGTGCGCTCTATAAGAAAAACAATTATATAAGGAAGTGTTTGTGACACAGGTATGATAATTTTTTATATTAAAAAGTAATCACAATTAAAAAAAACATACACAACTATGGGGTGCCTGGGCGGCTTGGTCAATTGAGCATCCAACTCTTGACCTTAGCTCAGGTCTTGATCTCAGGGCTGTGAGTTCAAGCCCCACGCTGGGTTCCACACTGGGTGTGGAGCCTACTTAAAAAAAAAAAAAGGAAAGAAAATAATATACATAACTATGTACAAAAATTAACTCAAAATAGATCCAACACTTAAGAGTTGAATTTGTAATCCCCTTAGAGGAAACATACAAGAAAAGCTTCAGAATACTGGATTTGGTGATTATTTCCTGAATAACACCAAAAGCCCAGTTAATAAACAGAAAAATAGGCAAATAGGTACTTTATGAAAATGAAAAACTTTTTTTTAAAGATTTTAATTTATTTATTTGACAGAGATAGAGACAGCCAGTGAGAGAGGGAACACAAGCAGGGGGAGTGGGAGAGGAAGAAGCAGGCTCATAGCAGAGGAGCCAGATGTGGGGCTCGATCCTATAACGCCAGGATCACGCCCTGAGCTGAAGGCAGACGCTTAACCGCTGTGCTGCCCAGGCACCCCGAAAATGAAAAACTTTTTCAAAGGTTTTATTTTTAAGTCATTGCTACACCCAATGTGGGGCCTGAACTCATGACCCTGAGATCAAGAGTCACATGCTCCTCCAACTGAGCCAGCCAGACGCCACAAAAATTAAAAGCTTTTGTTCATCAGAGGACACTACCAATAGAGTAGAAAGGCAACCAATAGAAACGAAGAAAACATCTGGAAATAGTGTATCTGATAAGGGATTACTACCCAGCATATCTAGAGAACTCCCAAAATTCAAAGAAACAAAACAACAACAACAAAAAAGCAAGCTGTTTCAAAAATGGGCAAAAGACTTGAACAGACATTTCTGCAAAGAAGACACAAAATGGCCAAAGAGCCAATGAAAAGATGCTCAGCATCACAGCTCATCAGGGAAAGCAGATCAAAACCTCCCTGAGATGCCCCTTCACACCCGTCAGGATGGCTGCCATCGAAACAGAAAAAGAAAAAAGCCAAAAACAACAAGTTTTGGCATGGACGTGGAGACATCAGACCCCTGGTGCGCCATAGAGGGGAACGTAAAACAGAACATCTGCATGGAAAACAGTATGGTGGTCGTCAAAAAATTGAAATTAGAATTATCATCTGATCCAGCAGTTCCACCTCTGGGAACACATCCGAAAGATTGGGAAGTAGGTTCTGGAAGAGATAGCTGTGCACCCACGTTCACGGCAGCGTCAGTCCCAGCCACGCAAACGTGGAAGGAAACCATGTCCACAGCAGACAAATGATGGAGAAACAAAATGCATGTGTGCATGTGTGTGTGTGTATGAAAATCCTCGGCCTGGAAGAGGAAGGACACTCTGACACCTTCTCCGGCGTGGATGAACCCGGAGGACGCGGTGCTGAGTGGAATGAGCCACACACAAAAGGACACACTGTAGGGTTCCCGTACTGGGAGGGGCTGAGAGGCGTCCAAGCCACAGAGACAGAGAGGAGACTGTGGGCACCAGCGTGGGGGAAGTTTGGTGGGATCCACAGGCAGGTGGGGTCATCCTCACTGCTGTCCTCCTCAGATCCTACACGTGCTTGGGCCCCTCACACCTCCCTTCTACCCAGAGGCTCTCCGACCCCCCGAGCCACAGAGGTCTTGTCTTCCACAGAACCCCCTGACCCTCCGTGTCTGTCGGGGGCCGTGCCACTACTCGGGCTGCTGCGGAGCCTAGGCCTGAGGACGTGGCGTGCCCAGCATGGAGCAGGCACTAGGGGAGCTGCTGGTCACTCTGCCTGGAGGCTTGCCTCACAGGCCAGTAGTCCGTGGCCTGCTTCTCTCCACCCCGGGGCCTGTGCGTTCATACACTGATTCGCCTCTCCCCCCAGGTCCGCACACTGAGCAGCCCTGCGCCGCCCGCCAAGCCCCCGGCCCCTGCCCTTACCAGCGGTGTGCACCGACCCTCACAAACCCCTGGGCAGCCAGGCTACCCACCAGAGGTCACCAGGAGCGGCTCACCTTGGGCAGAGCCAGCTCCTGATCCAGTCCCACGCTGACGTGGCACGTGAAATAGAGCCCCACTCCAAACAGGCCCACGAACAGCAGCAGCTAAGGAGGTAGGGAGGAATATTCTGGAGCTGGGCAGACTTGAATCCCAGCCTCCCCTGTGCGTGAGCCCCGGGGTCCAGGCAAGCTCTCCACCCCTCCGCGGGCAGACCCTGCCAGCCCCCGCTGCCCCGGGGGTGGGAGCCCCCCAGCTGCGCCTCCCGCCCCACTCACCACAACCACGCGCGTGAGCCGGTGCAGCAGGAATGGGACATAGAACTTGCGGAAGAATTGGAGCAGGAACCCCTCGCTTTGGTCAGGTGGGGGCAGCTTCGGGGCACCAACGCAGCAGCAGACATCCAACCGGGAGGCCTGGAAGGAGGCAGTCCCTCGAGGTGGCCCCGAAGCAGCCCCAGGCACTGCCTCCCTCCCGTGGAAGTGCCTCACGTGGGGACGTGCCAGGGTGCCGTGTTGTTTGTTTTTCTATTTTGATTAAACACCTCTAAACTTTGCACTGTCACAGAAACTCTAGCTCCCTGTCAACATCTCCCTTGCATTTTTTTTTCTCGACCTTTTGTACTTTGCAGGTTTGATCGTATTCCCCTAAATCGACTTTTCTCTGGGGCCCTGGGAGCATCCCAGCACGCTGTCCCTGCACCCAGCCCCACTCTCTCATGAGCCTGCGCTGTGACGACGTGAAGCCCCCCCATCCCCGCAGAGATGAGGCCGGGCAGGTCCCCGGGTCCTGCACCACCCCTACCTCCTGCCTCCTGCTGTCCAGAGAAAGCAGGGCAACGAAGGCAGACACCTGGAGCAGGAAGTCGAGGACGACCGCAAAGCCGGAGGTCAGAGCAAAGGTTCTCACAGCTGGCATGGGGGTCAGGGCCCCTGGAGGTGCAGGGGTGAGTCTCAGGGCGTGGCGTCTGCTCAGAAGAGTGGAGGGAAGGGGACTGCCCACACCCAGTGCCCGCCACCCCCCCCCCGAGACCTGGCGAAGAGGGGCTGCCCAGGCTCACCTAGAAAGAAGCAGATGGCCTCAGACAGGCTGCAGAGCAGCATGCTGGGGGCCACTCTGCCCAGCGCACGGCCGATGTGGGCCTCTCGCCGCTCTCCGGGCCTCCGAGGCAGCCTCTGCGTGGGGACATCAAGGACAGCATCCAGAGCCGACCCTGGGCAGGGAGCTGGCCGGTGCCCACGCTTCCCATCAGGAGCAGACCCGGCAAACACTCTGCTCTCTGCCCCGTCCACCTCGAGGGGTCTGGCCCAGAGACATGCTTGACGCGTTTTGGAACATTCCAACATATCCCTGGGTCCCGCAACGTCCACCGACAGGAGAGGCTAAATCAACTCTCACTGTCCGTCCATGGCATGCCACGGATGAGGCCGCGATGCTCTGCAGAGGTCATGGTGGCCTGAGGGAGAGCGAGCATGGGGACACACGCGCCACAAAGATGACACCGCGGACGTGAATGCCTGCACACGAGCAGAGGCGGCCAGAAGCCCAGGGGTGCAGGGCCGCAGCTGCAAGAGGAGGAGAGCCCCGCGCTCTCACCTGGTACTCCAGAACAAAGATGAAGATGTTGTCGGCCCCCACGGCAAGCACCAGGAAAGGCACCACCTGAAGGATCACCAGGGAGGACGGCACGCCCAGGTAGGAGAAGAGGCCCATGGCCGCCGTGACTGCTCCCAGCACCACCGACACTCCGCCCAGACCCAGCGTGACCTTGGAGTCCACCTGCAATGGGACCAGGCTCAGCCTCCGGGCTGCAGGGTGGCCAGTGGTGCCCCTGCCCTGAGCGAGAGAAGGGCATCGGGGCCGGGGGGCCAGGCGTCCAGCCCGCAGGAGCCTGCACCTCTCCCACAGCACGCGCTGTGGGGCATTCTAAAGGTCAGCTCTGCGTCTGCTCCAGGGGGGCCTGTCCAAGAGCAGGACACCTCCAGGAAGCGTTACCCCTTGGGGAGCCCCTGCAGGGAAGGTTCCGGATGTCCTGACAAGCCACCCTGCTGTGCTCCCCCCCCCCGAATTCTCACCGGCACTCGGCGCCAGCTGGAGTAGCTGCCCAGGGCCAGGGCGATGTACAGAAAGATGACGATGTAGCTGACCCCGAAGATGGGCAGGTCCTGGGCCGTGGTGCGGTTGATCTCGTCCTCCAGGGAGCGCTGCGGACGCACACCCCGCCAGCCCCGCTCACCCACGGGCTCCCTGAGGCCCAGCGGGGAGGCGGGGTCCTGTCCTCCCAGACGGGTGGGCCCAGGATCACTCAGGAAAGGGAAAGAACCCACCCGAGCCCCCCCGGGTCCCCCCCCGCAGACCCAGGGACCCCAAAACCTACCTCCGCCATGAATGCGACCTGGAACCTGCCAGCTGTCCGCTCTTGGAAGGCTTTCAACTCCTCCAAGAAGGCCGCCTCCCAGAGCTTAGCCTGTGCCAGCAGGGGGTCCCCAGGGGCGTAGTTGTTGAGGGAGAAGGTCATGATCAGGGCCTCTGCCTCAGAGTAGTCCTTCCCTGGGATGAGAAATGCTCAGCTACCCTCCTTCCTCACCCCTGCTCCCCTCC
>NC_048218.1:109353348-109479727 GCF_002007445.2 Ailuropoda melanoleuca
CTCCAGCAGCACCCCCGGCTCCCCTCCCCCTCTCCAGCCTCACCCCTGCCTCCCCAACCTTCCATCTCCAAGTCATTGTCTAGCCCCTCCACCAGAGTTCCCTCCCTCAGCCAAGGGCAGGGCCTATGAACCCAGGCACAGACCAGAGGACCTGAGCAGGCTGGGAGAAGCTGAAGGAGGTGGCAGGTCTGCAGCCCCTGCCAGTCCCCCCCAAGCCTGGCCACCCCCAGGCAGCGAGAGCCCATCACTACTTCCTCCTGCCACTGCCCCTGCCCCATACTGCCCCTGCCCCATACTGCCCCCTCTCTGACCACCCCTGGGGCCACCCGGCTTACCTTTGTAACCCCCCACGGCAAGGAAGGGGAAGACAGGGCCCCCGTAGTCAGCCATGCAGCTCAGGGATAGGGCCGTGCCATCCTTGAAGGTGAGCGGGGCGCTGGGGGCAGAAGGAAGGACCTTTCCTGGCCCTGTGCCCATTGCTAGGCCCGGCACCCAGCCCCAGGCTGCCAGCACCGGCACCTGACCCCATGGCCAGAACCATTTCTCCCAACAAGATTTCATGCGGCCCAAACCACAATGGAACCTCTCCCCTCACACGTGCCCGAGGCTCCGGGCTCAGAGCCGCATCCCAGACAAGGCGGGTAAGCATCGCATACACCGCCCCCTGCAGGGACACCAGGACTTCACCCCAGGAGTCAGCACAAGACAGCTGCCTGGGCCTCAAGCTGATCAGCCTCCTCCCTCGCCAGCTTGGAACCTCCAGGCCCTGAGTTCAGATCCTTCTTTCTGCAGGCAGGTGACAGCCAGGGACCCTGGGCACCTCTCTACTGAGCCTCTCTGCAAGCACATCCTGGGCGCCTGGACAAAGTGCTCTTGGAGTGAGCACGTCGGTCACCGGCTGTCCTGGGCGTGCTGGTTGCCCTGTGACCTTGAGCAGCTCACTACACCCCTGGGCCTGTTTTCCTGTCTCTGGAACGGGGATCATCAGACCACCCAAGAGCCATTGTGAGCATTCAAAATCAAAATAAAGCCAGCATGAGGACTGGACCTGCGGCCAGAGCTTCCTCCCTGACCCGCCAGTTCCGAGGGCCAGCCAGGGCCAAGCACAGACTCTGGGAAGTGGCCCAAACCGTGGGCTTCCCAAGGGGCAGGGCCCTGGGTCTCTCTCCTCAAATCCAGTGTTCTCAGTGTGGCATCAGGGCCCAGAGTCTGCAAGGCCAAAACTATTTTTATAATAACACGGCAGTGCTGTTTGTTTTTTCCTCTCATTTGCCCTCGGATATAAAGGGTACAGAGGGTCACCAACATGCCTTCAGACTCCATATTGCAATTAACACCTAGGAAAAAACCGCCTGTTGATTCTGGTGTAGTATCAAAGGTAAGCCCAAGTATGTGGAAAGGGGCTGTCACAATACTCCTCCCTCTTCTGGCCACACGGGGCGGGGGGCAAGTATTCTCACTGGGCTCCGACCAACAGACCACACGCAGATGCCAGAATCCAGCTGTCCTCTAGAAACCATGCTCCCTCTGTGGACGTGTAATGGGCTCGTTACTGGTATTTGTAAAGAACCAATACATATTTTTTCATTTCTCAGTTTTGCTTTCTCGTGGGAGATGTCAGTAGATAGAACCTCTCTCTACCCGAGCCAGAGATCTCTGGGGACTTGGGTTTCTCCAGATGCTGAGGGCCTCTGCCCACCGCAGCCTCAGAGAGCCTCGGCCACTGCCTCTGCACCTGCCGCCCCCCAGGCTGTGGTGGCTCGGGAGCCTTCGCTCCAGCCCTGAGGCCCAGAGGCCTCAATAGCATCCTGGTTTGCACCACAGCGGAGTGGAGGCTGCTGGAGACCGAACCCCAAAAGTATCGGGCTGTGTGGCCGCCTCCTGCACAGGGAGGCTGAGACGAGCCGCAGCCCCTGCTCTGGCCCGACGGCACCTCACGGGGTACCCCGCTGGCCTCAGGGGCCCGTACAGAACCCCACGCATGTGTGGGGCCATCACGTTGCTCTGTAACACACAAAGCAAGGACGTGCAAGGAAGCCACTGCTGTGTCCGAGTGGAATCGGAACTGGGGAGGCCAAGACAGCCCTGTGCTGATCTGTGACAGCGAGTGGGAACCCAGGGAAGCAGTGGGGCCTGGGGGAGAGGCATAGAGAGAAAGGGTGTGTTGCAGCCCCTGAGACCGAGATGAGACACGGAGCTCCTCGGGAGCCCAGGCGCTGCGAGACCCTCGCTGCACACAGCAGCCCCGGCTGGAGCCGGCCGCGGGGGACTCACTTGGCACAGTAGAGGAAGTGGTCCCTCCAGTCCACCTGGGAGGTCTGCCCCATGAGCGTCTGGTTGGCCGTAAGCAGCAGGAGCGTGCGGTTGTTCTGGAAATACTGCAGGAGGCTGTTGACGCAGCAGTCGGAGAGACTGGTGTTGCGCGGGTTGAGGGGCGCGAAGCAGATGTCCTGCAGCGAGACGTTGCGCTGCTCGGCGGCCGACCACACCTGCAGGTGCCGCAGTGTCTCCTGCAGCTCCAGCACCTCCAGGAGGAGGTCTGAGACCAGGATCCCGCTGAAGTTCTTGGGCCCGAGCAGCAGGGAGTCGTAGCGGTAGCTGGGCTGGCTGGGAGCCGTCAAGATCACCTGGTTGGTCCGGAAGAAGGGGCCGAAATGCTGGTCGTGGAACGCCTTCTCGCTGCGGGCTTGGCTGCTGGGGGCCGACCACAGCTCCACGGGGTCCGTGGTCAGCTCCACAAAGGCCAGGCCTCCCGACAAGGCCAGCACCACGGCAATGGACAGGAAGAGGATGGTCAGCGGCCACGAGGCCACCCACGTGCCCCAGCCCTGGAAGCACTGGCTAAGGACGGTGTGGGTGGAGAGGCTGAGTCTGTCAGAGAGGCTTGTGCCTGCCTTGGGCTCCGGCATCTTGTCCTGGCGGCAGGATGCAGCCACGCGGGTCCCCACCAGGAAGGCGGTGAGCAGGGCGAGCGCAGAACAGAGGATGATGACGAGGGCCAGCCCACCTGCCATCCGGCCCAGGTAGAAGGTGGCATCCAGGGCCTCAGGCTGGACGATGATGGGGCAGGACGCAGCGCAGTCCTGGCAGGAGCAGGCTGACGTGTCATTCCCCTCGGACTCGTTGCAGGGCCTGATCTCCCCGTTCAGAGGCTGTATCCCACTCCCGGGGGCCTGGCCGGGCTCCAACAGGTGGAAGGTGATGTCCAGGGGAGCCAGGCCGTTCCCTGTGTCCCCCTGGAAATTGAGCCAGCGCTGAGCATTGCAGAGGGCAGAGCCGTACACGCCACACATGGTGCCCACGGCCAGCGTGGCAGCCGCGGGGATGCGCACCCGGCTGCAGGAGTCGTAGGCCCGCTGGGCGAAGCTACTCTGGTAGAAAGCCTCATAGGCCACCACGGCCTGGGGCTGGCCGCCCCCGCCCCCCGCCACGCGGGTCACGTTAATGAAGAGGCTCTGGTTGGGGCTGCACGTGTTGTGGCAGTGCAGGCTCACGAAGTTGTCGGAGCAGGCCGGGCAGCGGGTGAGGAGGGCCTTGGTGACCGCCAGGCTCGCCTCCAGGGACACCAGCTGCTTGGAGGAGCAGCAGGCATAGGTGGCGTCGGGGCCTGCGTAGAGGCGGGGGCAGATGCGCTGGAGGAGGGCCAGGTGGTTGCCTGTGACGTGGACGGCGGGCGTGTTGGACAGGCAGGACACGTTCAACAGCGGGGCCAGGCCCCCGGACAGCTCCGGGTTCTTCCCACACTCATCATAGAAAGCACAGTAGCCAGGCTGGTGGATCGGCGTGTACGGCTGGCCCTGGGCCTACGGGGCAGGGCGACGTCACCACGGGCCCCAGCGCCAGGCGGCAGGCAGTGGGGGTGGAAGGACCCGGAGCAGGGGCAGGCGTGGGGTGGAGGGCTGGGAGACCCAGGGAGAGAGGTGGGGTGCCTCCCGCAACATCTGGGGGCGATGGGTGGGCAGGCACAGCCAGGCTGTCATCCTGAGTAGTGGGGCCAGTGAGACGGAGGTGGCGGACAGATCTGCATTTAGCGAGGTCACGGCGGAGGGTGAGGGAACAGGTGGGGAGAACGGGGTGGGCTGGGAGACCCCTGGAGGCTGCTGCATGGTCCTGCTGGGAAACAGCCCCTGACAGGTTGGGTGCTGAGTCCAGGTGGCCCTGTGGCCACGGGGCATTGGTGCTTCAAAGGTGGCTGCTGTCCGCTCGAGCTGCAGCCCACACCCAGAGGCCCAGGGCCCCTCCTGGAGATTCTGTGCAGTTTCCCCTGCCCTCCCCTGCTTGGGACCGAAAGCCTTCGCCCATCCTCCTGGACATGTGAGTGACGGAGAAACTTGAGGCAAGAGTCCTGGAACTCCCCCCGCCCCCAGATGCTAAATCCTCATCCAGTGATCCCCCTGAGCCCACCCCACAGCATCCCAGGATGGGACCCTCCCTCATTCCTCCGCTCCCCCCTCAGGCCAGGACGTCCATGGCACACCAGGGATGGGAGGCACTCCGTCATCCCCGGTCCCCGGGACCCCCACCTGCTCCCCTCCTGGGGCTGCCTGGGATCCCTCATCCATCCACAGACAGCGCCTCAGACTCTAGGCCCTCCCCGCTGTGGCCACGCAGCCCCCCACACAGGACCCCCACCCGGGGGGAGGCAGGGGCAGAGTGGCCGTGGCCGCCAGCATCGGACTCACCAAGTGCAGGAGCAGCGCCCCCAGCAGCCAGCCCCTCAGGCCAGCCTCCGCCATCCCAGCGCAGGGCAGGGGTCCGAGGGCAGTGGGGCTAGGCCACGGGGACAGCCGGAGACAGCCCAGGCCTGGCTCTTGGGAATGCACAGTGCTTGTCTAGGCAGCTCATGTACTGAAACTGGGGGTGCACACAAGGCAGCCTCCCCATCAGGGACAGCCTGGCCTGACTCGTCTGGGACCAATGGCGCTGAGCCCTGCACCTCCCACGGCTCCCGGCTAGTTAATGATCCACCTTCTCTCGCCCTCCTGCCTTTGTCCCACTCTCTTGATGAGCCCCGGTGAGGGGCTGGGGTCTCCCCTTGGCCTACTTCCCAAACTGAGAGCTGGCCCTCCAAACACCCCCCACCCTCAGCCTGCCGGGCCTCAGACCCCCTCTCTGCCCAGCCCCCTGTTGAGACCAAGCCAGCTGCGGCTGGGACACACCCTTGCACTGTCAACCTTAGCAACAGTTGTTAATTAATATTAACAACCTGATAACAGAGGGGACAGTTAGGGGTGGAGTGACCAGTGACAAATCTCCTCCTCTGGGTGGAGGGGGCAGATCAGCTCCCCCGAGGCCTGACAGCGCTCAGAGATCCCAGATGCGAGAGCCACGGCCCTCCTCTGCCCGCCAGCTCTTCTGCCCCGTCCCCCTCCCTCCTGTCCCCGGCCAGGCCCGTCCCTGCCAACCCTGCGGGCGCAGTGTCACTGGAAGCCCCACGCCAACAGCGCAGGTGCGCGGTACGCACCTTCTGCTCCCTCCCTCGGGCTCTCCCTATCACCGGATGGCCCAGACCTTGGCCCCCACGCCAAGGCTGAGCTGATAAGGGAGCCTGGAGCCTATGCGGAGCACCTTCTGTTTGACTGCCTGCCAGAGACAGCTACAGGAAGGAGCCTGCTATCTCTCAGATCCTGTGTGTCATGGACCCTGCTCTGACTCGGGAGCCACCCTAGACGTGCCAGGGAAGTCAGAAGCCATCGGGGGCTCAGGCCCACCCTGAGTCAGCTCTGAGTCAGCCGCGGGGGGGCGGGGAGAAGAGCCAAGGGCCTGGGGCTGTCTGGGCAGTGTCCACTGTCCGATCCCCCCGGGCCCTGCCGCCATACACCTGGCTGGCCGACGCGGAGACTCCAGCCCCCCCCTCAGGGTTTCCGTCCCGTCCCTGCTTCTGCATCGTCTCCCAGAAGCAGAGCCTGCCACGGGGATTTCACTGCACCTAGTGTATCACAGGTGACGCCAGGTGGCCCCAGCAGGGCATCAGGGATGAGCCGGGGAACAAAAGGAAGCCTGCGTGGTCTGCGGGGTCTTAGCTGAGACACGCCGAGACTGAGAGCAGCGCGTGGACCCTGAGCAGAAGATGCACGTGCCCCCCACCATCCGTGCACTTCCGGCCAGGCTGTGTCCTGTAGAGCGACAGCTCCAGCTCCCGGAGCCGGAGGCCGGCTGGTGCCAGCATGTCATTACGATGCCTTAGTTTTTGGTTCATGTGTTTGTGCCCAGCTGTATTTCCTTGATCTTGCATTGATTCAGACCGAGATCCTGGAGATGAGATTAGTGTGCCAAAAGGCGCCAGCCAGGCTTATGCCCTACGTGCACGGCTCGTGAGCTCTTCCCTTGGGCTAATCTGGAACACGGAGATTATCAAACTCTTGCTGAGTGGTGTCAGGTGAAGGGTTCAGATGCCCTGGGACTGAAATGCTTTCCGCTGACACCAGCAATACCCGAGTGCCCCGGTCAGCAGCCTCGCCTTCACTGTGCGTTGCCTCTGTTGTCAGACAGAGAGGAGGCCTCAGTTTCCATTTTCCTTCGTGACAAGGGAGATAGGGTAGGCCCGCTCCTGCCCAGACAGGAGTGAACGGGAGGGAGCCAGTCTCCCAGCTCAGGAGATGGCTGGGGAGAAGCCTGCTGGGGTCCAGTTTGGCGGATGTCAGGCCATCTGCCCCAGGCAAGTCCTTCCCCCACCCAACCCAGCCTTCGGGGAGTCCGCGGTCTGCGTTGAGAGGCGGGAGTCAGGCTGTGGCGCTCAGCAGCCCGGGCACAACACCTGGCTGGGTGTGCATGCGATGCTCTGACCAGCCCACGTACGCTGTGGGGACTCCCTGGGCGGCCAGCCTACAGGGTGAGATTTGGGGTCTTGTCACCTCGGAGCACCCTTCATCTTCCCTGTTGTCAGAACCCTGCTATTTGCTGAAGGCCCGTATCTGCAGTGCTGGTGAGAGATGTTTCTCCGCTCTCCCAGACTCCTTTGCAGCATGGCAGTGACTCCGTGATCTGGTTCTGGCCAATGTGGAGGCTTTAAAAAAAAAAATAAGTGTCATTTTTTGGAGCAGTCTTCTGTTTACAGGAGTTCCCATACACCCCGTCACATGTCCACAGCCCCTGTTGCATGAGTGGGGCACATTTGCTGCAATTGATAACCCGGTATTGACACATTACTAATAAGTAAAGTCCATGGTTTATGTTAGAGTTCACCCTTGGGGTATATATTCTGTGGGATTTTACAAGCATGTAATGACACATAACCACGATTATAATATCCTACAGAATAGTGTCTCTGCCTAAAAATCCCATGCTCCACCTTACCCGTCCTTCCCTCTTCCCAAACCCCTCACCGCCACAGCTCTCCATGCACACATCAGTTGGCGAGGCAAAATACACACAACACGAAGCTTACCGCCTTCGCCGTCTTCAAGTGCATGTTTCAGCACATTCAGCCTATTCACACTGCTGTGCAGACATCACCACTGTCCATCTTGTAAATAGGAAGCTCTGCGCCTGCCCAACCCCACCTCCCTGGCCCCCCGAGACTACCATTCTCCTTTCTGTCTGCATGATTCTGAGCACTCCAAGTGCCTCCCGTAAGTGCAATCAGACCATCCTTGCCTTTCTTGGGACCTGCTTATTGCCCCGGACAGAAGGTCCTCTTGCTTCATTCCTGCTGGAGCAGGGATCAGAAGTTCCTTTCCTCAGACTGAATGATACTCCGTGGCTGCCAATGGACGCCTGGGTGATTCCACTGTTTGGCTACTGTGAATAATGTCATGAACGTGGGTGTGCAGCTCGCCTTCCAGACCCTGTTGCAAATCTTAGGGGTATGGATCTAGCTGTGGGATTGCTGGGTCAATTGGCAATTCTATGTTTACCCTTTTGAGGAGCCGGCATACTGTGTAGCACAGTGGCTGCGCCCTTTCACACCCCTGCCAGCAGTGCGCTTTCACACGCAGTTTGCTGCTGTTTCGATGGCAGCCGTCCTGAGGGGTGCGCGGTGCTGCCTCACTGAAGTTCTCATCGGCAGTTCCCTGATGATGAGCGATGTCGAGTATCTTTCATGTGGCCATTCAGACATCTTCCCGGGAGAAATGGCTATTCAAGATCCGTGTCCATTTTGTAATCAGACTGGGTGTTTTGTTCGAGTGTTTCTTGTTGTCGTGCTTAGGCGTTGTTTATAAAATCTGAATATTAATCCTTTATCAGGTATGGGGTTTGCAAATATTTTCTCCCATTCTGTAGGTTGCCTTTTTACGCTGTTGACAACGACCTCGGATGCACAAAAATCTAAAACTTTCACGATGTCAAATTTGCCAATTTGCTAACCATGCCTTTAATGTCACAGCCAACGACTCACCAACAATTCCCACGTCACAAAACTTTTGTCCTGGTTTCTTCTATGAATTTATAGTTTTAACTCTTTTTTTTTTAAAGATTTTATTGATTTATTTGACAGAGATAGAGACAGCCAGCGAGAGAGGGAACACAAGCAGGGGGAGTGGGAGAGGAAGGCAGGCTCCTAGCGGAGGAGCCCTGATGTGGGGCTCGATCCCATAACGCCGGGATCACGCCCTGAGCCGAAGGCAGATGCCCAACCGCTGTGCCACCCAGGAGCCCCGAACTCTTTTTTTTTTTTTAAAGTCAGCTGCATGCCCAATGTGGGGCTTGAACTCATGATCCTAAGATTGAGAGTTGCATGCTCCACTGACTGAGCCGGCCAGGTGCCCCTACAATCTATGATCCAGTTAAAGTTAATTTTGGTATATGGTGTTAGTAAGGGTCCAACTTCATTATTTCACAAAATGGATATCCACTTTTCCAAACATTTCATGAAAAGACTGTCCTCTTTCCATTGAACGGTCTTGGCAGGCTTGTCAAAAGTCTTTTCACCATATGTGCAAGGATTTGCTTAGGGGCTGTTTATTCTGTACCATCCCATTGGTCCATATGACTGGCTTATGCCAGCACCACTGTCTTCATTACTGTATTTTTTTTAGAGAGGGAGAGACCGGGGGATGGGCAGAGGGACAGAGAGAATCTTCAGCAGATTCCACACCTAGCATGAAGCCCGACGTGGGGCTCAATCTCAAGACCCCGAGATCATGACCTGAGCCAAAATCAAGAGTCAGATGCTTAACCGACTGAGCCCCTGATGACTATACTTTTGTGGTAAGTTTTAAAGTCAGGAAATGTGATGTCTTCCAACTTCGTTCATTTTTCAAGATTTTTTTTTTAACTATTTGAGGTCCCTTGAATATGAATTTTAGGATAGATTTGAATTTTAGGATAGATTTTTCCATTTTTGCAAAAAATAACATTGGGATTTTGATACGGATTGCATTAAATCAGTAGCTCTCTTTGAATAATAACAATATCAACTATTCCTTTTTCTTTTAAAGATTTTATTTATTTGACAGAGAGAGAGACAGCCAGCAAGAGAGGGAACACAAGCAGGGGGAGTGGGAGAGGAAGAAGCAGGCTCCCAGCAGAGGAGCCTGATGCGGGGCTCGATCCCAGGACCCCGGGATCACACCCTGAGCTGAAGGCAGACACTTAATGACTGAGACACCCAGGTGCCCCCAATATCAACTATTCCAACCCATCTATGAACACGGGGCTCTGTTCCAGTTATATCTCCTTTAATTTCTTTCAGCAATGTTTTCTCGTTTTCAGTGTACAGATCTTACACTTCCTCTGTGAAGTTAATTCCTAAGTATTTTATTCATTTTGATGCTATTGCAAATGGAATTTTTTTTCTTCAATTTCTTTATCAGTTTGTTCATTATTCTTGTATAAAAATGCAATTGATTTTTGGGTGTTGACTTTGCAACTTTGCTAAATAAATTTGTTTCTTTGTTCTAACAGGTATTTTTGTGAAGTCTTTAGGGTTTTTTACATATAAGACAATATCATCTGCAAACAGAGATCATTTTACTTCTTCCTTTCCAATTTGGATGCCTTTTTTTTTCCTTCTTCTCCCCTAACTGTTCTGGCTGTACTAAGCTTGATGGGAGTGGTGATGTGCACATCCCTATCTTATTCTTGATCTTAGCGGAAAATCTCTCAGTCTCACACCACTGAGTATGACATTTGCTGCGGGTTGTTCGTAGGTGACTTTTATTATGTTGAGATATTCCTTCTACTCATAGGCTTTTGAGTATTTTTATCATGAAAGCATGTTGGATTTTATCAAATGCTTTTTCTCCATCAATTGCGACGATGTAAATAGGAAACTTGTTGGGCTTTTCCCCTACATTTTGTTGATGTAGTGTATTACAGTGATTGATCTTTGCATGTTGAACCATCCTTGCGTTTGTTGAACAAATCCTACTTAGTCATGGTGTTTAATCCTGTTAATATGTGCTGAACTCTGTTCCCTAGTATTTTGTTGAGGATTTTTGCATCAATATTCACAAGGGATATTCGTCTGTAGTTTCTTTTCCAGTAGTGTCTGTCTGGCTTTGGCATTAGGGAAATGTCGGCCTTTTAAAATAAGTTAAAAGCGTTTCCGCCTTCTCAATTTTTAAAAAAGATTTTATTTATTCATTTGACAGAGAAAGCCAAAGAGAGAGCATGCAGAAGCAGGGGGAGCAGCAGGCAGAGGGAGAGGGAGAAGCAGACTTCCTGCTGAGCAGGGAGCCCAACACGGGAATCGATCCCAGGACCCTGGATCATGACCTGAGCTGAAGGCAGACACTTAACCCACTGAGTCACCCAGGCAACCCCCCTTCAATTTTTAGGACAAGTTTGAGGAGTATTGGTATTAATTGCTCTTTAAATGTCTGATAGAATTCACTCATGAAGCCATCAGGACCAGGGCTTTCCTTTGTTGGGAGATTTTTTTATTAATGTTTCAATCTCCTTACTAGTGTAGGTCTATTCAGATTGTCTATTCTCTCCTGATTCAGTTTCGATAGGTTTTGTGTTTCAAGGAACTTCTCCATTTTATCTGGGTCATTCAATTTGTTGTCACACAATGGTTCATTGTGCTCTCCTACAACACTTTGTATCCGTAGAACTGGCAGTAATGTCCCCACTTTCACTTCTGATTTTAGTCATTGGAGGCTTCTCTCTTTTTTTTTTCTTAGTCAAACTAGCTAAACATTTGTCAGTTTTGTTGATCTTTTCAAAGAACCAACTTTAGGGTTCATTCATTTTCTAGACTATTTTCCTACTCTCGTATTTCATTGATTTCTGCTCTAATACTTTTTTTTAAAAGATTTTATTTATTCATTTGATAGAGAGAGACAGTCAGCGAGAGAAGGAACACAGGCAGGGGGAGTGGGAGAGGAAGAAGCAGGCTCATAGCGGAGGAGCCTGATGTGGGGCTCGATCCCAGAACGCCGGGATCACGCCCTGAGCTGAAGGCAGACGCTTAACGACTGAGCCACCCAGGAGCCCCTCTGCTCTAATACTTATTGTTAGAGATCTCAATAAAGATAAGTACAGGGGTAATTATAAAGGCTCTTTATTTTATTGTAACAATGGTTTGTACCTTCACTTTTTGTTTTCTACATGATTTGATAAACCGATAAACTTAAATTAAAAAACAATTATTAGTTAACAATTAACAATTGTTAACAGTTAAAAGTCAGAATATCTTGTTTCTTTCCCTTCCACAGAGTTTGTTGGGTTTGTTATTGTTTTTATTGGGGTTTGTTTGTTTGCTTGATTGTTGTAGGCTGTCTCTGTGCCAAGGATCAGCCTGAGGCATGAATGTAATGTCTGCTTAGATCTTTTCTGAGACTTTCCCTGGGCATGTGCACACTTTGTAATTTCCCTGTATATGCACTTGGTTTTGAATGTCCTAATTCTTAACATCTAGTTCCTGAAAGGGGAAAAAGCGGAAAATGAACTGGAGGAATAAAGGTGCCCTGGTCCCTCTAGATCCCCTGGAAGTCACTTCAGCTGGCCCGGAGAGGTTTGCAACAATGGGGGAGGGGTGACAACAGCAGCAGCTGGCAGCCTGGCCCTATGTCTGCACCCCCATGATCAGAAGCATCAATAGCCATCAGAGCAGAGATCCCTGATATTTGGAGGGCAGGGTTCTTTTTGCCCACTGTGGCTCCCACAAGCTGTGTGCAAGCCACTCCAGGATCGTGTGCATAATGCCTGCTGGGGTCTAGGAGTGCAAGATGGATAGAGGCTACTGTGCTGAGAGCTGAAATCGACCAAATTACCTGCAAATTTCCCTTGGAAGTTGCAAGCCTTCAACCAAGTCCAGATTTACGGAACAGTTACATTGGAAAGACACTGCTGGCGCAGTTGTCCAGCTTGGGAGACATTCCTGGTGCTTCCACCTGCACCACCTTCCCAGAGTCCTCTTTTCCTAATGTGAAGACTTTTGTTTTCCTCACTAAAGGGTATGCGTGCAGCTGGCATGGTACTCTAGCCTTCCTCCCTTTTCATGGCCCGACACATAGATGGGATGTCTGAAGCTATAGCAACTGTCTTATCGTCCTAAG
Source organism: Ailuropoda melanoleuca (assembly GCF_002007445.2). Classification (NCBI taxonomy): domain Eukaryota; kingdom Metazoa; phylum Chordata; class Mammalia; order Carnivora; family Ursidae; genus Ailuropoda; species Ailuropoda melanoleuca. The sequence continues at coordinate 109,365,795 of NC_048218.1, forward strand.
GCATCAAACATGAAGAAAATGGCAAGATGCACAAGATTGCAGAGGGAGTGATGTCCGCAAAGTGGTGGACTAGGAAGCTCCAAGCTCTTGTTTCCCCACAGGAACATGGAAAAAGAAAAAAAAAAAAGCAGAGTTGGGGTGCCTGGGTGGCTCAGTCAGTTAAGCACCCAACTCTTGATTTCAGCTCTGCGTTGTGAGATCGAGCCCGTGTTCAGCATGGAGCCCTTTTAAGATTCTCTCTGCCCCTCTCCCTCTGCCCCTCCTCCCCTAAAACAACAATAAACAGAACTATCAGAACCAACCTCACAGGAGCTCTGGAAAACAATCAAAGGTCTAAAGCAAACAGCAAAGGCTCAACCTAGAAAAATCCATCTTCAAAACAGTGGGAAAGCTTTGTGGTGTTTTTACTCACCCGTGCCCCACTCCCTCCCTGGCATGGTGGAGGTCTTGGTTTTGATGGCAGCACAACTGTCTAACTCCCTCCTTCAAATCAGAGGGAGCAGAGCCAGCCTTGTTTGCACATTATTGTTTATATATACGTTCTCCCCTGTCTCAGGAATCTAAAGCACTGATGCAAAGCACTCATCTCTTTCACCTGGTGCAGGACTCACGCGGGCAAAGCAGCAGCCGCTGTTCATAAAAGACACCTGGGGCAAGGGATTATGGGTGGAGACATACAGTAGATTATCTAAGGCCCAGAGGATAAGCCTGGAAATTTAGGACATTCAAAAGTAGCTGTGTATACAGGGGTATTTAGAAAATCCCATGCACGCACAGCAAAAGACAAATATTCAGAGAAGACCTGCAGGGACCTGAAACTTTCACCCTGACTGATCCTGACGCTCAGAGCAAGCCTCACTAAATGTTAAAGGAGGGCTCCAGCACCGAGCCTATCTGAAAAGAATGGGAAAGAAGGGGTTTTTCGGTGTGTTTTCCTGTGTGTGTGTGTGTGTGTGTGTGTGTGTGTGTGTGCACGCACGCATGCACGTGTGCACGCATGTTTTGTTTGCTCAGTTCCTGGTATTCAAGGAACTCTGCCAAATATTAAGGAGCAGAGACCACAGTGAGCACACACAAGGAATAGTCTTTGCGAACATAACTTGGAAGAGTATCAAAATTAACAGACTACTACAGCCTTCAACAATAAAAACAAACAAGCACAAAGCCAATGCTGGAGAAGAATCATCTTATTTCCAGAATTACCACATTATAACAGTCAAATGTCCAGCTCTCAATAACAAAAAAATGACTGCATACAAAGAAATAAAGAAAACAGGCCCATTCAAAGGAACAAAAATAACTTGGTACAAACCATTCCCAAGGAAGCCCATAGACAAAGACTTAAAACAACCATCTAAAATATGCTCAATGAAGCAAAGGGAAAATGTGCAAAGACTAAAGGAAGCCAAGGAAACCACGGATGAATGAAATGACGTTATCAACAAAAGATAGAAAACCGAAAGAGAAACCAAAAAGAAATTCTAGAGCTGAGAAATACATACCTGGAATGAAACCTTCACTACAGGGTTCAATAGCAGGTATGAGCAGGCAGAGCAAAGAATCCATGAGCTCAAAGACAGAACAATTGAAACAATCAAGTCGTGAGGAGCAGAAATTGGGAAAAAAAAAAAAAGCATGAAAAAAGTGAACACAGTCTAAGGGACTTCAGAACACCATCAGGTAAAGTAACATTTGCATCATGAGAGTAGAGGAAGGAGAAGGGGGGCAGAAAGGTTATTCAAAGGAAAAAAACTCCCAAAATTTGATGAAAGATGTGAATGTATAAATCCAAGACACTCAATGAATTCCAAGTAGGATAAATACAGAGACCTACATCATGAAAACACAATATACCAAAACTTATGAGAAACCAGGGCTGAGAATAAATTTTATAGCTATAAATACACACCTTAAACAAAAAGAAGATCTCAAAAGAAAAAAAATATCTCAAATCAATAGCTTAGTTGTATACCCTACGGAGCTCGCAAAACAAGAACAAAATAACCCAAAACTGGCAGAAGGAAGGGAATAATAAAGATTAGAGCAGAAACAAACAAGATAGAGAACAGAAAACAGTAGAGAAAAATCAATGAAACTGAGTTAGGTCTTCAAAAAGAACAACAAAATTGATATAACTTTAGGTAGACTAAGAAAAAAAGAAAGAAGACTTAAATAATTAAATAAAAAACGAGACAAAAACTTACAATGAATTTTAGAGAAATAAAATGGGTAACATGAGGATACTACAAACAACAGATTAAATTAGCTCCATGAAATAAATTCACAGAAACACATAGCCTGCCAGATTGAATCATGAAGAAATAGAAAATCTGAACAAACTTACAACTAGTTAAGAGATTGAATCAGTAACCAGAGCCTTTCCAACAAATAAAAGCCCAGGACCAGACGGCTTTACCGTCGAATTCTAACAAATATTTAAAGAATTATCACCAATTCTACTTAAACTCTTCCAACAAACCAAAGAGGAGGGAACACTTTCTAACTCATTCTATGAGGCCAGCAATACCTAGATAATAAAGCCAAACAAGGACATCACGAGAAAAGAACATTAGGTCAATATTCCTTATAAACACAGATGCAAAAGTTATCAACAAAACACTAGCAAATCAAATGGAACAGCACATTAAGAGAACTGTTACATCATGACCAAGTGGAATTCATCCCATGAATGAACAGGTGGTTCAACATAAGAAAATCAATCGGTATATTACACTAATAGAATAAAAAGGGAAAGCCACAGTTATTTCAATCAAAGCATACAAGGTATTTGACAGAATCAAAGACGCTTTCATCATCAAAAACACTAGGAAATAGGGGGCACCTGGGTGATTCAGTCGGCTAAGCATCTGACTCTTGATTTCGGCTCAGGTCATGATCTCAGGGTCATGAGATCAAGCCTCACGTCGGGCTCTGCACTCAAAGGGGAAGACTCCTTCATGAAATTCTTTCCTCCTCCCTCTCCCTCTCCTTCTCCCCCTACTCTCTCTCTCTCTCTCTAAAATAAATAAATAAAACCTTAAAAAAAAACGACACACACTAGAAAGAGAAGGGAACTTCCTCAACATGATAAAGGACATCTATGAAAATCCCACACCAAACATCATAGTCAGTGGTGAGAGGCTGGGAGTTTCCCTCTAAGATCAGGCACAAGACAAGGAGGACTTTCAGCACTGCTAGCTGACATTGTTCTGAATATTCCAGCCAGATCAGGGAGATAAGAAGAAACAGAAGGCAACCAAACTGGAGAATATGAAGTAAAACTATCTCTATTCACAGATAATATGATCCTGTATAGAAAATCTCAAAGAATCTACAAGACAGTTACCAGAGCTAGTAAACAAATTCAGTGAAGTTATACTGAAAAAATCAGTTACACAAAAATCAGTTCCATTTTTATACACTAATAGTAAACAATCTGAAAAGAAAATTAAGAAAAGAATTCTATTTGCAATAGCATCAAAGAGAATAAAATACTTAGGAATAAATTCAAGGAGGTAAATGACTTTATACACCGAAAACTACAAAACATTGTTGAAAGAAGTTAAAGGAGGCACAAATGACGGAAAGACATCTCATGTTCCTGGAATGGAAGACCTATTGTTAAGATGTCCAGACTACCCAAAGTGACCTACAGATTCAATGCCGTTCCTATCAGAATCCCAAGGACACTTTTCCAGAAATGTGTATGGAAACTCGAGGGACCCCAAATATTCAAAACAAGATGAACATACAAGAGCAAATTTGGAAAACTCATACTTCCTGTTTCAACAATCACTACAAAGTTACAGCTCTCAAAACGAGTGTGGTACTGGAAAGACAGACGCATAGACCAGGGACGGACTTTTCAACCAAGGTACTGGGAAACTGGAGTTCATATACAGAGCAATGAGGTTGGATTGTTACCTCTCACCGCAGACAAAAACTAACTCAAAATGGATCAAGATCTGGGGTGCCTGGGTGGCTCAGTCGTTAAGCATCTGCCTTCGGCTGAGGTCATGATCCCAGGGTCCTGGGATCGAGCCCTACGTCAGGCTCCCTGCTCAGCAGGGAGCCTGCTTCTCCCTCTCCCACTCCCCCGCTTGTGTTCCCTCTCTCGCTGTGTCTCTCTCTGTCAAATAAATAAATAAATAAATAAATAAATAAATAAATAAATAAATAAAATCTTTCCCAAAAAAGGATCAAGATCTAAATGAAAGAAGTAGAACTATAAAACTCTGAGAAGAGCACTTAGGGGACAGTCTTCATGATGTTGAATTTAGCAATGGTTCTATGCTAGGATATCAAAAGCACAGGCAAATGAAAAAATAAATAAATTAGAATTCATCACAGTTGAAGTGCTTTGGGCATCAGAAGACACCATGAAGTAAATGAAAAGGTAACCCACAAAACGGAAGAAAACATTTGCAAAACACGTATCTGGTAAGGGATTCATATCCAGAATATATAAAGAGGACCTAAAATTCAACAAACAACCCACTCAATTTAAAAACAGGCATGGGGCGCCTGGGTGGCGCAGTCATTAAGCATCTGCCTTCAGCCCAGGGTGTGATCCCGGTGTTCTGGGATCGAGCCCCACATCAGGCTCCTCCACTGGGAGCCTGCTTCTTCCTCTCCCACTCCCCCTGCTTGTGTTCCCTCTCTCGCTGGCTGTCTCTCTCTGTCAAATAAATAAATAAAATCTTTAAAAAAAATAAAATAAAATAAAAACAGGCAAAAGACTTGAACAGACTTTTTGCCGGAGAAGATACACAAAAGGCCGCTGAGCACATGAAACGATGGTCAACATCATTAGTCACAGGGATAATGCAAACCCAACCACAGGGTGATACCGCCCCACTCCCATCAGGCTGGCTGTTACCAAAACAATGGAAAATACCAAGCGTTGTCAAGGACATGGAGAAATGGGAGCCCTCACGCACTGCTGGTGGGAACACAGTGTGACAGGTCCTCTCAAAAGGTTAAACATAGAATGTTCATGGCAGCATTATTCACAATAGCCAAAAGCTGGAAACAAGCCAGGTGCCCGTCAACAGATGAGGGGATAAAATGTGCCGTACACATACCACGGACCACTATCCAGCCACAGAACAGAATGAAGTTTGACACCTGCTACAAGTGGATGCGAGGCTGAGTGGAAAGAGCCACACACAGAAGGACACACCGCGTGACTCCACGTGCACGAGGTCCCAAAGCAGTCAAATCCACAGAGGAGAGAGCAGAGTGGGGGGCGCCAGGGGGACAGGACGGGGAGCTGGTGTTTCATGGGGACAGAGCTTCAGTTTGGGGAGATGAGAACGCCCAGGACATGGATGGTGGTGGCAACCGCACAGCAATGTGAGTGTCCTTAATGCTACCAAACCGCACGCTTAAAATGATTAAGATGATACATTTTATATGTATTTTACACCTTCAAAAAAAGAAAAAGAAAGATGGCAAGGGAGGAAAATGGAAGAACATGGGTCTCTAATGGAAAAGTGATGGTCTGCAACCTTCCTGACACCTGAGAAAGAAGCCACCCCTCGTGTCTGCCCGCCATCTGGTTTCTCTCACTGCAGCTGTGCGCACTCCAAAGTCACCTGCTGGGAAACCGCTGCCCCCTCCCACCCGGCTTCCAGCGCACCTGCTACCATCGCCCTGCAGGCCCTCAACCTCCTCGGCCAGGTGACTCTGCATGGGGCTTGCTCTGGGGGTCTGAGGGTTTCAGCAGCATCCCTGGCTTCTGCCCAATATACATTGGTGGCACCGCCCCCCAGAGACCTAAATTGTCTCCACTCCTTGCCAGATACCCTGGGCACATATCGCCCCCAGTTGAGAACCACTGTCCCTTTTTTGAGATTTTATTGGTTGACTGATTTGCCAGAGAGAGAGAGAGAGAGAGAGCACATGCACACAAACAGTGGGAGGAGCAGGCAGAGGGAGAAGTGGGCTCCCTGCTCGATCCCAGGACCCCAGGATCATGACCTGAGATGAAGGAAGACACTTAACCGACTGAGCCACCCAGGCTTCCCAAGAACCACAGGTCTATGGAAACATGTGCTAAGCCCACTAATCTGTTCTCCATGCGCCCTGTTGGTCCCCTCCCAGCTCTGCTGCGACCCCACCAAGGCCCCCTCCAGGTCTTCCCAAATCCTGCCTGTCCTTCACTGCTCACACCAAATCCTTCATTGGTGGGGGGGATGGCAAGGACCTCAACCACCACCCCAGACCCCGGATGGCTCTCCCTGCTCCAGCCATCACGGCACTTGGCCTGTTGCCTTGTGTGTGTGTGTTTTGCTCCCAGAGACGAAGTTCCTGGTTCCAGGGGGCAGGGATCCTTAACGCATATAAGGGTCCAATCGACACATTTCAGTAAACACAGTAGATTGACCTTGGAGCTCAGCAGCAGTCAGGCTGTCTGGCCCTCTGTTCCTGCTTCCTTGTGGGGCAGACACCAGCATCTTGAGAAGCTGCCTGTCCAGGCCCCTGCTGAGGTGGGGAAGGGGCTGCCCGCCCGTGGAGAGGATGACCCAGGCCTGAGGCCAGCAGAGGCCAGCTGTCTGCTTTATAGAACTCCTCCACGGACAAGACCCCAGATCCCTCCCAAGAGCTCCCTGGAAGGGGCAGGTGGGCAGCCCAGGCAACCTGTCCCTCACAACTGCCTCCCTAAGTACCTCCAGCCCACCTCCGGGACCCACAAAAGTCCTTAGGTCTCAACACGCCAAGATGTGGGCAGGGTTAAGAACACAGAAGCCAGGCCACCAAGCCGGGGCTGTTGGGATTGGAGCCCAGGAGTCCAGGCCGAGTGGGGACAAGGCCTGGAAGGTTGAGCCCGGATGCTTATTCTCTACTTGACAAGCATCGTGTGGCTCCTCACATTCTTACCAGCCCCGTGAGCTGGATGCGTGTCTTCACGGGGGCCCCATCCGTGGTGGTCCTCCAGGAACCACCGCCTCCACACTTCCAAATCTGGGGCCGATGAGTCGGAGGGTGAGCTGTAGGGCCCAAAGGGGCCCTGAGATGGGGTCTGAGGCAGGGTCCCCAGGTGGAGGAACCGCCCCTGTCCAAGGAGCAGACAAGGCATAGGAAGGGATGGGCCTCTGACTTCACCAGAAACCCAACACCCTTGGCAACCAGCCCCAGCCTGGGGCAGCCCCACGGGCTCCGCCCTGAGTCACAGAGGGGACATGGAGGGTGCGTCCAGGCCGTTGTGTCAGGGGGCAGAGTCCAGCCTGGTCAGTACATCCTTTTCTTCCACTTTTTTTTTTTTAAAGATTTTATTTATTTATTTGACAGAGATAGAGACAGCCAGCGAGAGAGGGAACACAAGCAGGGGGAGTGGGAGAGGAAGAAGCAAGCTCCTAGCAGAGGAGCCTGGATGTGGGGCTCGATCCCATAACGCCGGGATCACGCCCTGAGCCAAAGGCAGACGCTTAACTGCTGTGCCACCCAGGTGCCCCCTTTTCTTCCACTTTTAACTGGAAATAGTCAAAAGCCTCAGGCACCAGAGATCCTCTCAAGGAAGAGCTTGACCCTTTTAGGAGTCCCCGCTGGGCCGGCAACGCACTTGGCACAGCCCCCGCCTCCAGGCCTCGCAGCCAGGATGGAGAGCAGGCCACAGAGGCGAGCTTCACGGGGTCAAGGCAGTATTAGGGACACATAGAGGAGGGTGCCGGGCCCAGGCGGGAGTCAGCAAAACTTGCTGGAGGCCACGCCCCAGCAGAGCATCCAAATTTAACCAAGAAGCAGCTCACCCACCCAGATTTCAATTTCAGACAATGAATAAGTTTTTAGTGTATCACAAATATTGCATGGGACATACTTATCTTATGCTAAAAAGTGACGCCCTTTGTCATTGCACCTCACAGATGACCAGGCTCAGAGAAGGGATGGGACAGGGCTGAGCCAAACTTGCTCACCTAGGGTTCCAGAGTGGTGTGCACAGATCTGAGCACCTGCCCACTCTGTCCCCTAGCCGGGTAGCACTGGCCTGCCTGGCTTGCTTTCTCCGAGCCTCAGCATTCCAATCTGTAGAATGGGATGTGTGTGGCCATCAAAGCTCACCTCTCAAGGGGTGGTCTTGAGTACAGTGCTGCTGGTCTCCCTGGCAGGGGAGCTGTGGGGAGTATGGGAACCACAGCCCCTGCCCAGGACCTGCTGGCTGGGACCGGCATCGAAGGACAGGGCCTCCGTGACTGGGGCGTGCACTGACGTTCGAGGGGCATCCTGTGCACAGCCACCTGCAGGGGCGCTAAGGCTGCCTGACCTCATGGCCCGTCCCAGCACAGAAACGTTCGCATGCGTCACTTCACCCCGCTCATGGAGGAGACCCCGGGAGGAAGCTGAGACAAGTGAGGGGCCTTCCTTGAAGCCAGGCTAGGCCAGCACACCGAGGGCGCCACAAAGGCAGCTCCCGGAGCTCATCTGACCCGCCGACGTGCCCACTCCCAGCTTGGCCGTGGGGATTGTGGGTGGGCTCATGGGCGAACAGACACCGAGCTGCTGTCCCGAGAGGCTGTCTGCCCAGTGCTGCCTGGCCCCCTCCCCAAGTGGAGGAGCACTGCTTCGTCTTCCAGATACACATGGCTGTGATCCACACTGGGGGACAGCCACAAGACAGGACACCCTGACGCTCCCTCCCCAGGAGGGCGGGGGGGGCAGCATTTGGCAGGAGCGCCTCCCTGCACGTAATCCACCCACTTGCCCGCCACTGCCCCGGAGAGCAAAGTGCCTGGAGCAGTGAGCTCCCGAGTCACGGCTGCCCAGCAGAGCGGGAGCTCGCTGCAGTCGGACACACACCTGAGTGCTTTGTGCTCCGGGTCCAGAGGTTTCCAGGAACACAGTGTTCTCCCACCCGTTATCACCACGACCGCAGGGCTATCTGATCAGGGTCCTGCTCTGTTTGACAACCATCTGCCCGAGTCTTTATCTTTGAATTTTTCACACGCCACTGTGTTATCTCCTAAATAAGTCAATTTTTTGGCCTTCTCCTATTTTGGTGACAACCACTTTCGATTCGTCTTCAGATGTGCCGGACCCCCTCCCACCTGGAGTATTTGTACATGCTGGTCCCCGTCCGCGCCGCCTACAGGCTCCCCACACCCCCCTTGCCCCCGCTCAGAGCTGGCATCTGGCCTGTGGAGCCTCAGTTTGGGTGCATGCAAAGCCTGATTCCCAATCCCCTAAAGGCCCTCGCCTGCCTGGACAGCGGTGCCCACCCACGTGTGGGTGTGACTCTACCAGCAGGGGTGGGGGGAGGAGGTGGTCACCACCAGCCCTCCTACCCAGAGCCTTCCACTTCGAGCTTAGAGCAGGCTCACCCCACCCCTCCCAGGCCCAGGGTGTCCTTCACATGCAAGGCCTGTCCAGCTCTGGTTTGGACGTGAATCAGATGGACACGTCCAGTCCCTGGAGGCCTCAGTTTCCCCATATACAAATTAAGTAAATGGACACAACAGAGCCTACCCCCAGGGTGAGTGGGGATTGAATGAGATGTCTGGGCCTCTGGACACCCTCCCTCTGTGGGGTCAGGGCACAGAGACACACCACACCCTCCACCGCCCCAGCCAGTTCAGACCCTACCAAGCGTCTGGGCCTGCTGTAGCTTGGGGAGGGGGACACAAGCACCGCCCAGCTCCCTAGGGCCTCAGATGGCACCTGCCCACGTTGGTGAGAGTGCAAGCCATGGTGGCTATGCCTCCGCAGGGGTGGACAGCGGGGCCGATACTGACGTCTGTGTCCCGCCCACCAGCCCTCACCTGTCCTGTGAGCCCAATGTGCCAAGGAACTTCTCCAGGCCTAGGAATGTGAGACACCCTTGTCTGGGGCTTGTTGAGGGTGATAGGTACAGGGCCCCAGCTCCATCACTAGGTGGGGACAAAGGCGCAGACCAGTCCCCTTGGACCCTAACTCTCCTGCATCTGGATCCAGGCTGGTTTTGGGACACAAGCCTACTGGCCGGGAGCACCTGGAGGTGGTGGGGTCAGAGGGACTAGAACCAGTAGGGAGAAGGCTGTCCTTGTGGCCAGGCCTCAGCTCCTCGCCTGCCTCAGAGAGCAGGTGGGACATTCCACTGGGAACTGAAGCCCAGCAGCCTGGTGGCTCCAGGCCTGCTGGAACCCCAGTGGCCCACTCGGGCTCACTAGCAGAGCCCCACTGGAGCAACCCCATCGCAAACCGCGGCTACCCAGAAATCCTCAAACAGAGCGGGAGCAGGCAATGTCAAGCCCTCACCCACCCCAAGTGCTACCACATCCGAACGGCAAGCAGAGGCACAGCCTCCTCCCTGCCTGATGTCCTCCCCCAACCAGCCCGGCCTCATGACACTCATAAGCAGGTGACAGTAATACTAGATTCCGCACCCTCGACACCCCTGCTTTCCAACAGCAGCGGAAACCAGGACCTGTTGGGACCCACTGGCTCAGTGGGAAGCACCCAGTAGCAAGTGCACACATCCCACCACCAAGCCCGCACTTACAGGATGCACAAGCGTGCCTACAGAGAGCGGGGGGGAGCTCAGGAGACGGTCCCCCCGGCTTGGGGGCGGAGGCTGAAGTTACAACACGCCCAGATTTGGAAGTGGAGGTACAGGGCTCATAGCTGGGAAGGCCCATCTTCTCTGAGCTGCAGGGGAGGGAGACCAGTCAGTCTGGCCGGCAGTGGGCTGGGTCAGAGACCCAGATGAGCGGCTGCAGTGCCTCACAGCTGACCTCTGCTGGCCAGGTGGCCGCCACACACAGCAGGCAGAGTCAGGCACCACCTCCCGGAAGCAGTTTAATTTCCAAGGTTTCCAGGGAAAAGCATCCTTCCTACTTGCAGGGAGCAAGAGTCAGGACAGCTGCAATCTACCGTCAAGGAGCACAAGGCCAGCCTGGCAGCACCGCGGGCCTGCTCCAGAATCCAGTCCAGCGAGAGTGGGAAACCAGCACCCGCACCCTGCTCGGTGCTCAGCTCTGGAAGGGGCCCCGGCAGACAGCGAGGCTGTGCAGACGACCTCAGGAAGGCACAGCCGTGGGTCTGCGTCTCTCTTTCCTGTGCCGGAAGCTGCGCAGGGGATTCTGGGTCTTGGCCTTCTGCAAGGCAAAGCCGCAGGTTATCTGGGGGCACCGGACGTCTGTCTGCCCAGACTCAGAGAGGTGAGAGGTGTGGCTCCTTGGCAAGGCCCTGCAGGCCACGAGCCAAGGACAGCAGCTGCCGGTCACTGTCTGTGGCCCGCTAAATACCCACCTTCCTCCTCCCACCACCTGGAGTAGAGGCCGGGCAGCAAGGACAGAAAAGCAGACCGTCCTGTGTTCCTGAAGCTGCCCGGAGGTGGGCCAGGGAGAGTGGCCCCCATGACTTTGCCCCTCAACCCAAGAATTTCAGGCCAGGTCTTGGGGCCATTGTCCCCCCTCCGAAAGGCAAGGTGCGTGTGCACCCTGATGACAACGGACGAGGGAGGAGGGGAGCCCTGCGGCATGGCCAAGGCTCTGAAGCACGTACCTTGATCTTCTTGGAGGCCAGCTTCTTCCGCTTCTTGTGAGGGTGGACGAGGCCGCGCAGAGCAGGGGGAACTAGAAGACACACAAACTCAGCAGCGGCCACTCGCCCTCCCAGCCCACACGGCCCGGCCGCCTGCCCACTTGCCCTCTAGCTGGCGCCCACCAGCAGCCCCCATGCTGACCCAGTGCCTGGCACAGCAGTCCCACATCCCGAGTGCCCGGGGCCGCAAGAATGGCCTCCCCTGGGGCGAGGCCGCAGAAACTTGTGCTAAGTCACTCCCCTGCTGTGTTTAAGTCAGCCACAGTAAGCGTGTGGCAAGAAAAAAAAAGAAAAATACACGTTTTTAAGGAAAAAAAATACTGCTAAAATACAAGAGTCTCTGTGTAACTTCTCCATACGTGGCCCATAATCACAAATTCATCCCACGTCGGGGGGCCTCTCCCCCCCACAGCCTTGCGACCCCCATCAGGCCACACTGTCACTGCTGCCACCTGTGGCACGACCCTTGGCCTCTCGTCTCACCTCCACTTGACCTCGACAGGGCCTGGGTTCCTGACAGGCCTCCATACCCCACCACTGCCCTCTCCCAACTCACCCTGACCCCCGACGCCCCCTGGCCTCACACTCCTGCCAGAGACTTTGCTCCTATGGGACAAAGAAGGGGTTCCCCGGTCCCCACAGGGCCAATAGGCCTGTTCTCTCCCAGAAAACAGACTCCAGCTGCCCCGCCCCAGCTCTGCCTGGTGACTGGCCCCCTGTCCTCCGTCAGGGACGGCACCGCCTCCTGCCTGTGACCCCCTCCACACCCCCATGGCTGCTTGGCCAGTTACCAGCTCCTTCCCCCGGGCAGGCGCTACAGCAGGACCACCCGGCCTCCATGCCAGCTCTGCCCGCACCCGGGGCAAGGGGGTCTCCGCACTGCCTGCTTCCCAGGTCCCCAGCAGAGGGGGGAGTTCCTGTCTCCACAGATCCAGGCGCAGCGTGCCCACGTATTTAAGCAGACGTGTCTGTGCGTGTGCTTGTGCGCATGTCGGCTGCCCCGCCTCCGAGGTCCCGTGTCAGCCCAGCGCACACGGCGGTCCCGTCCGCTCACCCAGGTAGTCAGGGACGTGGCCCAGGTGAGGCTTCACCACGGCAGGATGCAAGGGCAGGTCATGCCGCAGCAGCTGGAGGTCCCGGGGGTTGTCTTCAAAGTACGTCTGCGGGGGGACAGGCACACAGCAGGGTCAGTCTGCCTTCCATGGCTCCGTGGGGGCCTTCGGGCAGGTGCGCTGTGCCCTCCCAGAGGCACCACGTCTGCAGGGACACTGTCCCTCCCGAGGCAGCCGTGTCCCACACGCTCTCCCATGCAGGGCCCCCCACGGGCCCCCCCCACATGCATGCCTTGGCCTAACAGGTCCCCAGGTAACCCTCCCCACGGCAATGTGTCCCAAGGACAAACTCCGCAGCAATGATTCTGCATCCCCCGCGGACACTGAGCGTCACCTTGAGCCTCTCTGAATGCAGAAGCTCCTCCTTGATCTCCTTCAGCCTGGCCTCTCGAATGGCCTGTTTGGTCACCGAGCGCATGGCGTCCTGGGCATAGACACCAAAGGTCAGGATGGGGGAGCGGGGCGCTGCCCTGTCCTCCCCTGTGCCTTGATACTCAGCGGCAGGGGTCTGACTTGGGGGACTACCCCCCCCCGCCATGAGCTCCCACTCACCCGGCAGCGATAGCGGAAGCCCTCGATCTCCTCCATGCGGAACTGGTAGGGAAGCAGGACAGGGGCCCCGTTCTCTGTGGAGAGCACGGCAGTGAGGGTCCCCTGAAAGTTCAGGGCAGGTCTACTGGAAGCCACCTGCTCAAAGCCCCCCCCAGCCCCTCCCTGGGGCGAAGCAGCCCGGCACTCGCCTTCCCTGTGAGCAGCACGTACGGTGAAACGCGTGAGTCTTGCGGACAGCCCACGACAGCTGCTCCAGCACGCAGTGGCTGGGACGGCCTGTTGCCCCCTGGTTGCCTGGCACAGCAGCCTCAGAACCTGCCCAGCTACCCTCTCTCCTCCCCCAGGGCCACTCTGGCCATGAGGGCACCAAGATGACAGCCGAGGGCAGCACAGAGCGCCAGCACCTGCAGTCGGAACCCCTCCTGGACAGGAACGGCCGTGCACCAGGACGCTCGACATTCACGACAAGCCAGCATCTCAGCGCAGAACAGCCCTCACGCTCCCGCCAAGCAGCGCCTGGGCCCCTCTTCTACATGAGCCCACAGTGTCTTTCTCAGACCCCCGACACAGGCAGGACCGAGGCCCCTCTAGGGAGCCTCCTGGCTGGTGGGCAGCCCCACCCACGCCTCCTCTGCCAGCCACTGCTCACAGCCTGGAACAGTGCCAGCTACACTGCCACAGCGTCGCCTCTGGAAGGCCCAGCAGGTGCCCAGACCTGGGCCTGGTAACCTGGGAGTCAGGGAAGGAGCCCCCCACACCCCCTGACGAGCTCCCTCTCCCAGGGTCCTCTCCTGAGACACCACCAGCCCCATCTCCGTCCCCGCAAACCTCCTCCCCTCCCTTGGCCCTTCTGCCCCTTGAGTCTGGACTTAGGCTTGCTCATCTGTGGGGGGCCCTGCCTGGCACTCAGGGCGGGATGAGGATGGAACAGGAAGGAAACACCTGGCAGAGATGAGCGGGAGGTGCTGCCATCACCACTGCTGGGCCTGAGGTGCCGTAGGAGGAGAGCACGGGGTTCTCACCTCCTCTGAGAAGCTCCTCAATCGTGTGCAGGTGGGACTGCTCAGTGGGGAGCACGAAGGTCAAAACCATGCCCGGGTTGTTGGCGCGCGCTGTCCTGCAAGAACAGACAGTCCAGCCTGAATCTCTGGCCCAAGGCCCGCGGTCCCAGTGCCTGCCCACCACCCCCAGCTCTCCCACCTGCCAGCTCGATGGATGTAGGCCTCAGGGGTGGGTGGCAGGTCAAAGTTGAGCACAGCAGACACGTGGTGGAAGTCTATGCCCCGGGCCACACCTGCCTCTGGATCAGAGGCCCTGTGGGGACACGTCCCAACATTAGACTGACCCCCTGCCGCCCCCAGGCCGGCAATCTCAAGCCATTTAAACAGCAAAATCTCTCAGTAAAGCCTTCCACGAAATCAGAAACCTCTAATAGATTGAAAACCCTAAAATTAAAACTATTTCAGAAACTGGGGTAGAGGGGGTGGCCAAACCCTCACCCTGACCTCGGTGCTAGGGGAAGGACAGAATTCACCACACCACAGGACAATCTGAGAACCACCCCTGGCCAGACAGCCTGTTGGGCAGAGACTGGGGCTCCCGATCCCTTCGGAAACCTCCTCCTCACGGGTCATAGCTACACGCCCAGCATAGGCTGCATGTCTCCCCTTGCAGGACAACCCCCAACAACCCACTACGTTTGGCCCTTCCTGCTGCCCCGGAGCATGTGCAAGTGCACCCTTCACTCTTCCCCAGTCCCTGGCAGCCGAGCGAGGCCCCGCCAGCAGCCAGGCTGCAACACCGGACTCCCTGCTCTGGGCCTCTGGTTTCACCACCTTCTGAAAGGCTGAGAAACAGTCTCCCTGCAGGGCACCGGGGAAGGGAGACACCAGCACTCACCTGTCCCCCTTGGATCCTCGGCCCCGACGCTTGCCCTTAACCGGGGCCCCCAGGACTTCGGCGTCAGTCGCTATGACGCAGTCGTAGAAGCCCTGGTTGAACTGTGAGATGATGTGGCACCTACAGGCCAAGAAGGAGGGAGGCTCAGCGGCCAGTGCCATTCAGAGGCCTCCTCCCACCCCCGACATCATCATGACCACCGTCCCCACTCTTCCCTCTTCTCTAGCTCTGCTCCTATGTAACCTTCGTGCCTCAGCTCCTCAGCTGAAGACGAAGCGACAGCAGAAACCTCAGAGCCGTGACACAGAAAGTCAGCGAGAATCGGTCGAGCCCACAGCCTGGCCTCCACTTGCCGCTGAAGACACAGGAGCACCCCACCCCCGCCGCCCCTTCCCTGTCTCAGCCGAGGGGTCAGGCTGGGTGCACCTGGAGCATAGCGGGAGCTCTCCGTTGAGCACGCAGGTGGGGATGCTGAACTGCTCCAGGAAGAGACGCAGCCGGTAACTCCTGTCCAGAGTGTTGACAAAGAGCAGGGACTTGCCGCGGACCAACGACAGCTTGAGCAGGGCATACAGCAGCAGGAACTTATCTTCCTCTGTCTGGCAGACCACCTGGAACTGCCGCAGCTGGTCTGGCCCCGGCAGCTGGGACTCCTGCAGCTTGAGAGTCACCTGAAGGAAAAGAGCCCCATGGTCAGGAAAGAGGAGAAGACGGAAGAGCAAACCAGGGCACCCCGCGTCTCCTCCCACTGGGTAACATGACAAGTCAACGCATCCTAGCCGTGCACTATGCTGACCACGTAGAGTTACAATGCGCTGGGGGCACAAGACAAAGAGAAACACACGGTAAGTGACCGCAGTGAGGAGAGCAGCCCTACAGCAGCAAGCTCTCAGGAAACCCAAGTTCATGTACGCAAGAGCTTTGGCCGTGCTGCTCAAAGCAGCCTTTCTGACTCTCAGGGGTCCCTGCTCCGGCCTTTAGATGAAGCATGTTTGAACCACCCCCAGCAGACACCCGCAATAACGTAGCAACTGCAGACTGGTGGATGGGGGGCTACTGATGACTATCAGCCTCTAGTGCCTCAGAACCAGGTGGGCTATGTGTCAGGGCCCCAGATGCTTCCGTAGCGCCCTTACTGGATTATGGAGTACCAGCTCCTTGAGTGCTTGCACGTCCTCGTTAAAGGTAGCTGACATCAAAAAAGCCTGGTAAATCCGGGGCAGGTGACTAGAACAAAACAGAGCCCGTCAGCCTCCAGCTCCAGGCCCCAGTGTCACAGCCACACACCCCCTTCCTTACCAGAGCAGACTCTTGAGTTCTTCCTCAAAGCCAAAGGAGAAGAGAAGGTCGGCCTCATCCAGCACCAGCAGCTCCAGGGAGTCTCGCAGGACCAAACTGTCCTGCTGTAAATGGTTCAAGACACGCGATGGGGTCCCCACAACCATGTCAGGCTTCTCCATCAGCACGGCTCTGCAGGTGGGCAACACCTCCATGTCAGGGAGTATGCAGCAACTCATACCTCACCCGTACCAGCCCTGTTTGCTGCACACAAACCCAGCAAACCCAATCCCGTATCCCTGTGCGCGTTTGCTCCTCTACGACCCTGTGGCTCTCACCCACCGCTGAGAAGCTGAGTCCTCTGCAGCTGAGACATCAGCTACCCGGATGTCTCGAGCACAGTAAGCAGCCAGCTGCTGGATCATGGACCGGGCCTGCCGCGCCAGCTCCTTGGTGGGCACCAGGACGAGCCCTCTTACAGCTTGCTCTACCGCAGGGCCTGTCTGCAAGAGCACGAATGACAGACTTCAGCCAGCCAGCCCGGGTCCTCAGGGCCACCTGAGGCCCCAGGCAATCTGAGGCAACACTGGCGCCTTCCACGCAACACTTAGCTGTGTTCTGACCAACCCCTCACTGACCACCACCCTTCCCAGAACAGAACGGAGAGTAGAACAGAGGGCTCTTTCCCCAGACACTGCCGCTCAAAGGACACAACTCAGCGGTTATACGGTAGTGAAAATACAAAAGTTAAAGCGCTGGACGTTCACGTTAATTCTACAAGCAGGACCGGGAGACGAGCCCAATTTTTACAGCAGGAAAAAGAAAAAGAGATGCGTTCGAAATGACGCAAAGAAAGACGACAGCAACGCCTGGACCGGGACCAGAAGACCCGAACTCCAGCCCGGAGCGCTAAGCACAGCCGCATTCCCGGCCGGCCTTCGGGATGCGAGGCCGGCGGGAGCCCTGGTCCCCCCACCCCGCCGCCGCGACCCACCGCCTTCCTGTGAAGCAGCAGTTGCAGCGCGGGAATGGCATACGCGGCCGTCTTCCCCGAGCCCGTGCGGGCCCGAGCCAGCAAGTCCTTCCCTTCCAGGGCCAGCGGGATGGCCTTTTCCTGGATCAGCGTGGGTCGCGACCAGCCCAGGTCGGCGATGGCCTAGGAGACAGACGCACTGTTCACCGCGCTGCCCCGCCCCCAGCCACGTCGGCCCGGCCGCTCAGCCCTCCTTGGTACCTGCAGGAGCCGGGGGTCGAGACCCATGTGCTCGAAACCCAACGCCTCCGGGTCCGCCATGCCGCGGCTCTGCGGGGACAGCGCACACACACTACAAGAAAGACGCAACGGCGCGTAGGACGCCACCACCAATCAGCTTCGCGGGCACCGCCCCCTCCCGGAAGTGCTGGAGCCTGGGCTTCCGGCGTCCCGGTTGGGCTCTGTGGCTGCGGCGGTGCTCGGGGCGTCCGGCGGTGGTGCTGTCGCTGGCCGCCTCAGCCGCTTGTCCACAGGGGATGCTCACGGCTACCCCTTCAGTCAGCGCTTTCTTTAGCAGCCTCGCCGTAGGAGCTGCGCCGGCACCTGCGGTGACCTCCGTACTTGGGGTTCGCGACGGGGGCGACCGTAGGGGTGCCAGCACGGGATCCAGGGGCACGGGCGGGCGTAGCACGAGAGTGGAAGGTGGGCTGGCCTATGGCTGCCCATCAGTTACCCGGACAGCTTAGCGAACAATAGGGACTTTCGGTCCCTAGCTGGGTCGATTCTCTATCGCTGCCATAACCAATCACCATAAACACAGTGGCATAAAACAGCCCAGCTACTGCGCCGTGGTTCCGCGGCTGTCTCGCAGGGTCTCACTGGGCCGAAATCAGAACGTTGGCAAGACTGCACTCCCTTCTGGAGACTAGAGGGTTGGTTCTTTCCTTGCCTTTCCCTTTGCCTAGTGGCCCACTTCCTTCCTCCACCGAGCCAGCGAAAGAGGCTGGAGTCCTCACATCTCACCAGGGCAACTTTTTGCCTCCACTCTTAATAAATCTTGTGATGGCCCTGCACTCACCCACATAATCCGAAATTATCTATTTTAAAGTCAATCATAGCAATCTTCATTCCCTTTTGCCCAGAGCTGGAGACCAGGCCTCGCCCCCACCCCCCACTACACCCCGTGTTTTGTGGTAAGGATGTCATACAGTCTAAGAAAGCAAGAATTGCAGAATGGAATCAGGGTGGTATTGGGAGGAATATCAGAATTCCCTGAATGTAGCCAAACTGCTTTCTAAAAACTTCTTTAGACCATGAAGTATCTGTGAATGTCACACAGCAGCATGGAAATCCTCCCCACAGCCGCCACCCACTGACCCATCCTCCATCCACCGACATTCTACCTGCCCCATCAGTGGGACAAATGCCTGCCCTGGCTCTTAGCGGTGGTTGCCTGCCCTTCTGCAGCCCAGCAAAACAGCCACAGTAGCAGAGATGTGTTCCCTTCCTGACCTGTCCCATAGTCCCCAGGAACCTCAAGCCAGAGGCCCACATGGCTCACCAGTTCCAGGACCATCTCATTTTCCCTGGGTTCATTCTAATGTAAGAAAACAAAACCATCCTAAATACTCAAACTTTAGAAGTCAATTATGGTATTTCACCTCACTGGACTGTTACACAACCAACCAGAATTAGAAATATGAGAAACACTTAGTTTTAAAAATACTCATGAAGATATTAAATGACAAAGCCCAGAAAACAAACTTGCATGTATTTTTAGAACTAAAAATAGATACATATACAGAACAGTATAGGACATAAAAAGAGAAAGATTTCGCTCTGTAGATCAAATAAGCAACGTATATTAAATAAATATGTATAATAAATAAAACCATGAAGTAAAAAGCCAAGAGCAGGCAAGTTTGATACAGCAGAAGGGCAATGTACTAAGATGCCTCAGCATACTTCGAGGGGCTGATAAACGGGTACTTCCATCTCCTCACGATTCTCTGCTGGTGGGCCTACATGTCTGACCTCTGTGAGTGACCAAGCAACCACCCCAACGGTTCCTGCACCCACGGATGCTCATCAGGCCAAACTCTGGCAGCATGATCCCCCCCAACCCCGGCGCCCACCCACTGCAGGTCAGCACGGCAGCCAGCAGGGCCAGGGGCCTTTTCCACTTCCCTCTGTGCCTCCCCTGTGCCCACAAGCTCTTAGTTCATCGCAAACACAGCTACTACAACACATTTTATTTCACTGGAAAAATCTGTTTGAAGAACCAAATGTGGTTCCTGTGAAGAAAACATTTAGCACAGCTTAAATAAAAGTCAAGAGAAGAGGGAGGGGAGGAGGGCCCTGCCTGTGCTAGCTCCGCCACTACCTCACTCTGGGGCCCCGAGGGTTGGAAATCCCAGGTGTCCCAGGGAAGTCCCTGCTCAGCCCTCCCAGAAGGCCTTGAGAGCACCTGTGGTGTCTGAGAGCTGCTGGGGCCCTTTGCAAAAATGCACGGATACACAGAATGCAGACGAGGCCGCACTGGTGTTTTCACCTAGTCACACACAGGCAGGAACACTTCAACTAGGAAGTAAAATATATATAATTTATCAAAAAATAGTTCTAATATATAGAAAAACATTTCAATCCTCTGAGGCCTCTGCCCCTTATTTACATTCACAAAGCCACTGAGCAAACCCAGGACTAACGAGGGAACAGTGAGGCAGAGCCTCCCTGGTGGGGCATTTCAGCCGCCTACTGCCTAAGTAGACGGAGAGAGAAAAGTTAAAGGAACAGCAGAGACTTTTTTCACTTGCTCTTTTTGTGACAGGATGGAGGGAAATCACTGAAGGTGAAACAAGCAAGGCTTCATCCCAGGTCAGTTTCGACTCTAAACAAACCCCAAAACAGACCTTTGAAAACTCGGACCAATGTCCTGGGTCCTTGAGAACCAGTGTGAGTGAGGGGCTGATGTGAGTGCTTTGTTGCCAAGGAACCAATGTGGCTTATATTTTTTTTCATTTTTTTCCCTCAAAATCCAGGTGGATAAGGTATTGGGTGGGGAAAGTACCAAATAATTGAGGTGACGGGGAGGGATCATATGGAGAGGATACTACACCAGCTTCTTGGCCTCAAAGAAGCTTTTGAGGTGACGCATCTGCCAGATTCCAGTGAGGATGAGGATGACCGTCTGAGCAATTGACCACCACAGGACTCTCTGGTTGGTGCTTTCGCTGGTAAGACGGAAGCGCTCTTCGCGATACTGCGTGGGACAATGGGCCAGGATTAAAGGTGCAGGGAAAAAGGGTCCCAGTTGTTGGGAGGCCCCTCCCTCCTGCACGTAATTCAACTTCAGGACCAAATGCCTTCTGAGACACTGCCTCGGATTCCACTGGGAGTGTCCCAGGAGAGTGCTGTGCTGCCCCTCCACAAGCATCTCTGCTAGGTCGGGAGCTGTGCTCACTTCACTTCAGGCTACAAAGCTTGGAAACAGCCATGTAGACGGACACTCTCCACCCCGTTCTCTGAACAGCTGAGCTCCCAAGCGGGAAAGGCCCTAGACAGAAACTTCCAGTGGGCACAGCGGGCACAAAGGTCAACTGCCACGTCCGAGTACACTCATAGGCATGCTTACCCTCTGGTAATCCTGCTCCTTCTGGATCTGTTCCACCTGATCAAGCAGCTGGCGAGCTCGGAGCTGGAGCTCTGTCAGTTTGTCCTTGGCAGCAATCTCAGGGTAGTTGTTGGCATGCTCCCCAACCTGGATGTCCAGGTGCACACGCTAGAAAGACATGGGGGTAGAGCCCCAAAGTCCTAAAGTCAGAAACCCTCTGACTCACTGTTCCAGGCTGGGAAACCTACTCTCGTCCTCGACTGTGGGACAGAAATGCAACACCTGTGTCTCTGATTGTGACAGTGTCCCGAAGTGTCACAAATGACAGTGGCTATTAAGTCAAAACTCAGCGGAATCAGGGGAAAGATTCCGAGCTGTGGCCAAAGAGACAATCCTCTTACCAATCTGCCACCAGCAAAGAGAGCCATCCTGGTGGAGTTCGAGTGCAGGCAGATCTGATGGTCACCAGGCGTGTGGGAGGTGAAGGTGAAGCGGCCCTCAGAGCCGTACTGCCGGGACAGCACCACCTGCAACGGAACACAGCGTGACAACCCCCACCTGAACGCTGCCCTGTCCTCTGAACCCTGCACGGCCCAGGGAGCTCCCGAGAAGCGGAGGCTTCAGAGCGCCCATGCCACGGCCCGAGAACGACCAGCGGTGGCCCTACCTTGCCTTCAGGGTCCTTCACCTCCACATGCATGCCCAGGCCGGGGGTCGAGGGCAGAAAGACCTCCTTCTGCTTGTCCCACATCTGGGTGCGGTATTTCCCTGCGGAGCAGACAGAGCCGTCACGACCCGCCTGCTCCGGCCGGCTCCCACACTCCGCGGGGCGCCGTGGCCGCGTCTGGGGGACACGCAGGGCCCTGTCCTCCCTCGCCCCGCCTGACCGATGACCATGGTCTCGTCGGGGATCTCCTCGATGAAGCAGCGCTTCTCGGTCTCGCCGATGTGGAAGTAGAGTCCCCGAGCGCCGCCTGCGCACAGCGCGAGCAGCAGCAGCACCGATAGTCCCATCGCCCGCCGCCACCCGCCCCGACACCTGCCAACGCGCGCCCTTGGCCCGTCGCGCATGCGCGCGCCTGCGCCCCAATCCAGGCGACGGAGCAGCGCCGAGCGCAGAGCGCGCATGCGCTATGACTCCCGCCCTGCGTCCGTCTCGCTCCGCCGGTCTTCCAAGCCAGGCAGCCTGGCCGAGAGGAGAGTGCGCATGCGGGGGACGCCCGGACCTCCTTTCCGCTTGCGGGAGACGATACCTTCTCCGACGTCTACTTACGCGCTTCCTCCGCCCTGCGCGCATGCGCAATCCTGCGCCCCGCTTCCCGGAGACACTGCGCGGCCGAGCTCGGACTGCGCATGTGCCGGTTAGTTCGCAACCTGCTCCTCAGCGGGCTGGACGTGGTGGTGGTCTCGCACTGGAGACGGGGCGTGGGGACGAGGGGTGTCAGGCGGGGGACGGGGACTGGGGTCCCGCGCAGGGGAAGGAGCGTAGGGGCGTGGGGTCCAGTGCGGGGTACAGGGCAAGGAGATGAGGGGTCCCGTGCAGGGGAAGGGTAGTGGGGTCCCGCGCGGGGGAAGGAGCGTGGGGGCCGGCGGGGGGGAGAGTCTCGCGAGGGGGAAGGGGCGTAGGGGCGGGGAATGGGAGGTGGGGACAAGAGGTCCAGTACTGGGGAAGGAGCTTGGGGAGGAGGAGTCCCGCATGGAAGGCGGGGTGGAGGCTGCCCGAGCTGGTGGCTCTGTGTGGTGGACTAGGGAATGGTGACCGCCAGGCGTGACCTGTGACCCCGCGGTTGTGCTTGGGTTTCCTGACCCTTGCGTGGGAGGCACTCTGGGTGCGGGGCGGGGGACGCCACGGAGTGTGCTGACCCCGGGAAGGAGATGCAGTGGGCGTGGCACGGGAACTAATGGGAAAAGGATCCTTTGGTCAAGTTTTTACTAGACTCCGCAGGGTGAGGCATGGCGTGGCGTGGGCCTCCCTTTGTTCCCGCGGTTTCCTGCCAACTTGTCAGATTGGACTGCTCTTTGATTCCTAGGTGATGGCCTAGGACCTGGGGGCCCCTGGGAGTTGCACTTGGGGTTCATCCCACCTCTGCTGAGAGTCATCCTTGTAGAGAAACCCTGTAGCAGCGCTCTGGGTGCTCTAGGCATGGTGTTGTGTATGCTGCTGTTTATCCTTAAGTGCTGGTTCTGAGCCAACCCAAATATCCTGGGGATCAAAGAAAGTCATTTGAAAGGCAAGCTTCCCCAGCAGCAGTTCTGTGTAAGGACCCAAAGCCTCTGTTTAAAGCTCTCTTCTTCAGAAGCTGGAAATTGGGGTTTGCATGAAACCCCCTGATTTTTAAATATGGGCCTTTAGCTCACTTCTAATGCAATGGACAATAACTCTGGCCACCTTCCAGTCTGATCTCAGTTCCAATCTGGGGGACAGGCTTGGGTTAACTGACTCAACCTGTGTGTTTTTGCAGCTCCTCCCCTCACTTCATTGAACAAAATGGTGCAAAAGGAGACTGAAAATCTGGGCTAAGAAAACGGAGGGAGAGTATGAGGAAAAGAGACTGAGTAGGGTCACATGTTGTGTTTGCCTCTCCTAGTCACAGCCCCTTCTCTGGGACAGAGGAAGATGAACACCAAGTCAGAACGTTGTTACTGGGCATAGAATCACAGCAGAGCATGGTTGAAAACTTTGTTTTTAATTTTTTTAAAGAGAATTTCCAAACACACATAAAGAGGGAATAGTTACAATGAACTTTGATATACTCATCACCCGCCTTCAACAAAAATCAGGTTTTGCCTGCCTTGTTTCTTTTGGCGTGTTTTCCCTGAAGTATATTAAAGTGTATTTTTTCTGGATGTACGTCATTTCACCTATATGTACTTGAGTGTGTGTTTCTAGCAGACAAGGACTTTTAAAATACCATTATCACATCCAGCAAAATTAAACAATTCTTTAATGTCATCTAATACTTAGCATATGTTCAGTTTCCCCTCATTGTCTCAAAAAAACACTTTAGATTGCTTAATCAGGGTCCAAACAAGGTAAAGTTACTGCATTCAGGGACACAGCTCCTAAATCTCTTTGTTGTTGATGATGATGGTGCTATTTCTTACTGAAGCACCTTGATCTCTGGACCAGCAGAATCCTCCACATTCTGGATTGGGTGGGTTGTATCTTAACACATCATTTCACATGTGTCTCTGTCACTGCTGTATCCTGTAAACCATTAGATCCACAGCCAGGGAGGATTGGCAGTAAATCTAAATGTGCCTCCATACATTACAATCATTATCCCTTTTTAATGTTCAAATCATCTCATAAGACTTCCAAATTCTCTGTGCCCTTTTAACACAATTCCAGTAGTCTTCAGTGGCTTCCTTGCTTTCCATTTTGTACATCGCCTGCCCTACGCACAAAATCTGTTTAGGGCCACCTGGGTGGCTCAGTAGGTTGGGTGTGTGCTTTTGGCTCAGGTCATGATCCCGGAGGCCTGGGATCAGGCCTCGATTCAGGCTCCCTGCTCAGTGGGAAGTCTGCTTCTCTTTCTGCCCCTCCCCATGCTCATGCTTGCTCTCAGAGCTCTAATAAATAAATCTTTTAAATCTGCTGTTTATCCAAGGAATCTTGATTCACTCTAGTGAGAAATGGTATTTCTATTTCTAATTTTGTATTTTTTTTCTTCAAGAGGACCCTAAAATGTATTCTAATTGATGGGTAATCTTAAAGAGATTGCATTACCCACAGTAGAAAACCTATGTTAGGTAATCTAAATCCCCAGGCCTGAAAACTTTTCCCCTCAAAGGTGGTGGGCAATTTCTTCCAACATTTACCTAAGCCAGCTGCCCCTTCATTCAACCAATATTATGAGCAGCTACTGTGCCGCTGTTCTAAACCCTGGGGAAAAAACGGTGAACAAAACACAAAAATCCTTGTCCTCATGGGTTTATTTTGATTATCGCCCTTCGATACATACTCTATAGCATGCCAGAGGGAGACAGGTGTCAAGGAGAAAAATGAAGCAGGGAAGAGGTTAAGGAATGTAATGGGTTGAATGGTGCCCCCACCCCAAAGACATATCATCGATATTGAAATCCCTGAAACCTGTGAATGTGACCTGACTTGGAGTCTTTCCAAATGTAATTAAGGATCTGATGCGATAATCCTGAATTATCCACGTGGGCCCTAAATCCAGTGACCAGTGTCTTTATAAGCGATGCAGAGACACCCACACACCTATAGGATGACTGCTACAAAAACCAAATAGAAAATAAGGATTGGGGCGCCTGGGTGGCTCAATCGTTAAGCATCTGCCTTCGGCTCAGGGCGTGATCCCAGCGTTCTGGGATCAAGCCCCACATCAGGCTCCTCCGCTGGGAGCCTGCTTCTTCCTCTCCCACTCCCTCTGCCTGTGTTCCCTCCCTCTCTGGCTGTCTCTCTCTCTCAAATATATAAATAAAATCTTTAAAAAAAAAAAAAAGAAAATAAGTATTGGTGAGGATGTGGAGAAATCAGAACCTTGTGAACTGTGGATGCAACCACTATGGAAAAATAACATGGAGGTACCTCAAGAAATTAAAACCAGAACTACCATATCACCAAACAATCCCACTGCTGGGTAGATCTCTAAAAGTACTGAAGACAGGACCTTGAAAAGACACTTGCATGCCCATGCTCACAGAAGTACTATTCACAACGGCCAAGAGTGGAAGCAACCCAAATGTCCATCAATGGATGAACAGACAAGAGACCAAAAGTGGTACATACACACGACTGAACATCATTCAGCCTTGAAGGAAATCCTGTAGTGTGCCACAGCACGGATGGACCCTGAGGACAGTAAGCTAAGTGAAATAAGCCTGTCACAAAAGACAAATACTGCATGATTCCACTTATAAGAAAGGTATCTAAGGTAGTCAAACTAGTAGAGACAGAGAGTAGAATGGTGCTAGGGGAGGATGGGGAGTTGTCTAATGGATACAGAGTTTCAGATTTCTAAGATGAAAAAGTTCTGGAGATCTGTTCCATAAGGTAAATGTCACTGAACTGTAAACTTAGAAAAGACAGAAATGCACAGATAAAAGGACTCAGCCATGTGATCACAGAGGTAGACACTGGAGGGAATGCAGTGACAAGCCAAGGAATGCCTGGAGCCACCAGAAACTGGGAGATAAGCAAGAAAATCTCTCCTAGAGTCTCTGGAGGGAGCACAACTCAGCTGACATCTTGATTTTGGACTTCTCCTCTCTAGAATTGTAAGAGGATAAATTTCTGTTGCTTTAATCCCCATGTTTGTGGTAATTTGTTATGGAGACCAGTATAGGAAGTGTCTGGTTAGAGGCGGGGTCAGGTACCGTGGAGTGGCCAAAGAAGGCTCACAGTGAAGATGCTGTGCAAAAGAGGTAAGGGGGGCGGGGGGGGGGGGGGGGTCATGTGGCTACCTGAGGAAAGAGCAAGAGTCCCAAGGCTGGCATGAGTTGGAGAAGGTCAAGGAGGCC
Source organism: Ailuropoda melanoleuca (assembly GCF_002007445.2). NCBI lineage: Eukaryota > Metazoa > Chordata > Mammalia > Carnivora > Ursidae > Ailuropoda > Ailuropoda melanoleuca. The sequence continues at coordinate 109,392,223 of NC_048218.1, forward strand.
AGTGTATCAGAAGGCACAGGCATGGGAGGGAAGTAGGAGGAAATGAGGTATAACTGGGGGTGGGAGAATTGGGTGGGCCTGTTAGACCACTTTAAGGACCTTGGCAAATGAGTGAGAACCCTTTAAGGGATTCTGAGTGAAGAGTAACTTGATTTGACTCCGATTTTAAAATTCTGGTCCTGTCCAGGCAGCAGATAATCACTGTAAAATAATAGGATCATCAATGGATCAAAGGATCAAAATGCTGTTGTAAGTAATGTTTAATCTAAATCAGGTCTTTTGGGGGCACCTGGGTTGGTTCAGCATCTGCCTTCGGCTCAGATCATGATCCCGGGGTCCTGGGATCAAGCACCGCATTGAGCTCCCTGCTCAGCAGGGAGCCTGCTTCTCCCTCTCTCTCTTCCTATTGCTTCCCCTGCTTGTGCCCTCTCTCTCTCACTCTCTGTCAAATAAATAGATAAACTCTTTTAAAAATCAATCAGGTCTTTTGTCCCATCTTGCAGTTCACAGGAAATTCAAAAGTTCAAGGATGCCATGAGGAAACAACAAGGCAAATCCAGAATATGGAGCAACTGGCTTCTTCCAAATACTGAAGTCAAGAAGAGAAACAGAAGAGGGGAAAATGTACTTAAAAACTGAGCTGAAAAGGACTAGAGGTGTGCAATAGTACACAAGGTCTGTGACCACCCCTGGGCCTTGGTATGCTAGAATTGATGCAGGAACCAAAGGCAGATGAAAAATTATTAAATTTCCTTACTACCTACAGCCCACTGACAAGTCCTTGAAACAGGCAGAGTGACCTTCGTCTGGGGACTCAACTGTCTCGATGTTGACAATTCGCTAAGGGCAAAGGCAATCTTAGGTCCAACCCCCAGGATCCTGTAAGTCTACTTTAACATATAAAAATTCCTTTGGAAACTTCCTTTATCTCTAAACCCAAGATACTGTTGGTAATCAGCCCACTGATATACATCTGAAGGGTCTCATGACTAGGTTTTATTAGATGGTAATAAATTACCTTTTCACAAAAATAGCTAGCCCCTCAAGGCCCTGGAAACCTTGCTTCGAAATTCCTTAGAGACTCATGCTATCCCTAACCCCCTCCCAGCTGGAAAGTATATAATGGGCCACTTCTCCTGACCCCATTGCAGCTCCTTCTGCCCACGGTTCCTCTCCCCCTACTTTAATAAAATCACCTTTTTGCACCAAAGACGTCCCAAGAATTCTTTCTTGGCCATTGGCTTTGAACCCTAACATTCTTTCCTACATCAGAATGGCTGCAAAGACCCACACCAAGCACCCCTCCCACCGCCTAGTCTGCACGCTGCTCCTCCTGTGAAGAGGTGACGTGTGTCCCAACCCCCACCCCACGCCCTGCCACAGGAACCTGACCTGGCCCTGTGGCTTGCTCTGCCCAACTCAGTGTAGTGCAGGGCTGCACGGCCCCCACTTTCCCTCTGTGGGAACCTGGCAGACATGAGGCTCAGGGTGTCCCAAGCAGCCAGCAGTCACTGGAAGGAAGCAGTTGGATCCTCCCATCCCAGAGGGGCTGCCCTGGCCAATACCACAGGGAACAAAAATGAGCTACCCCCCCAGGACCATGCTATGCAATTATGCAACTGGCAAAAAATGAGGACGCTCTCTATGAACTGATACAGGGAGATATCCAGCATGCATTTGCTAAGTTAAGAAAGTGAGTGTGCAGTAAGCTTCTAATGTCAGCGGTTACTCACATTAACGCAGGTACTTGGCAGTATGGTTGTACTGGCTGAAATACAGAAATACTTCTTTCCTGGCTGCTACATGGCCACACCCCACGCTCCTGGATTCCCTCCACCTCTACTGTCTACCCCACCTGATTGCCCCGTGATCCAGTGAATACAGAGCTGCCCCGGGCAGGAATGGGGTCTGGCAGGCCAGTAGATACTGAAGTGGATGGTACCAGAGGAGTGAGGGAGACATTGCAAACTAGACCTTTTAATATCTTACTGATTGAGCTATGTGAATATGGCACCTATTTAATAACATAAAATTCAAAACCTGAAGCAGTTCTTCCACTATTATCTGTTTTCTGGATTCCAGTGGCTGTCAATTGCTAGCTTATTGGTTTGTCCTAGAATGTCAGCTCCGTGACAACACAGATCCTACCCGTCTCCAGAACCTCTTATCTCCAGAACTTCAGGCCAAACTAGTATAAATTTTTTTGAATGAAGGCAAAATGTACAGATGATGAAAAAGCACACTGAGCAAAAGCCATGGAATGCAGCGAAGGCAGTGTGCAGAGGAAAACGTACAGCTGCAAATGTCTACATTAAAGCAAAAGAAAGATAGCAAATCAATAACCTAACTTTAGAGAAACTAAAAAAGAGAAAAGAAGAGCAAACTACCCCCAAAGATAGAGGAACAACAATGAAGATTCAAATAGAGATAAATTAAACAGAGACTAGAAGAATAATAGTCCATGGAAGCAAAAGTTGGTTCTTGGAAAAGATCAACAACACTGATAAATGTTTAGTTAGGTTGACAAAGAAAAAAAGAGAGAAGACAAAAATCACTAATACCAGAGATGGGAAATAGAGACATGACCACTGACTTGACAGAAATAAAAAGGATAAAAGTGTACTCTGACCTTCTCACCAACAAGTACAGTAACTTAGATGAAATCCCTAGAACACACCAAAAGTCTCAGGCCCAGATGCTTTACTGTTGAATTCTACAAATATTTAAAGATTTATCACCATTCCTACTTAAACTCTCCTGACAAACTAAGGAGGAGGGAACACTTCCCAATTCATTCTGTGAGGCTAGCATCACACTGATACTAGAGCCAGACAAAAGTATCCCAATAAAAGAAAATTAGAACAATTTCACTTATGAATATAGATGAAAAAAAAAAAAAAAACCTCAACAAAATACTAGCAAATCCAAGAGCACATTAAGAGGACTGTACATCATGACCAGGTGTGATTAGTCCCATGCAGGCAATGGTGGTTCAACATAAGAAAATCAATGGGATAAATCACATTAATAAAATGGAAGGGAGAAAAACACATGATTACCTCAACTGATGCAGAAAAGGCACTTAACAAAATCAAACACCCTTTCACCACCAAAAACACTCAGAAAACTAGAAATAGAAGGGAACTTTCTCAACATGATAAAGGGCATCTACAAAAATCACACAGCAAACATCATACTCAGTGGTGAGAGGCTGAAGCTTTTCCCCTAAGATCAGGAACAAGACAAGGAGGCCCATGTCCACCACTGCCATTCAAGATTGGCCCAGATGTTCTGGCTAGGATCAATTAAATAAGAAACAGAAGGCATCCAGGGGCGCCTGGGTGGCACAGCGGTTAAGCGTCTGCCTTCGGCTCAGGGCGTGATCCCGGCGTTATGGGATCGAGCCCCACGTCAGGCTCCTCTGCTATGAGCCTGCTTCTTCCTCTCCCACTCCCCCTGCTTGTGTTCCCTCTCTCGCTGGCTGTCTCTATCTCTGTCGAATAAAAAATAAAATCTTTAAAAAAAAAAAAAAAAAAAGAAACAGAAGGCATCCAAACTGGAAAGGAAGAAAAACTATAGTCACAGATGACACGATCCTATATATGGAAAAAAACCCCAAAGAATCCAAGAGAAAGCTGCCAGACCTCATAAATGAATTCAGTGGGGGCATCTGGGTGGCTCAGCTGGTTAAGCGTCTGCCTTCTGCTCAGGTCACACCTTCAGCCCCACATGACTGAGCCCCAACATCAGGCTCCCTGCAGCCTGCTTCTCCCTCTCCCTCTGCTTGCTGCTCCACCTGCTTGTGCTCTCCCTCTGTCAAAAAAATAAATAAAATCTTAAAAAAAAAAATGAATTCAGTGAAGTTGCAGGGCCCAATATCGGCACACAAAAATCAATATACCAGGAATGAACAATCAGGAAAAGAAATTAAGGGAGCAATTTCACCTACAGATGCTTCCCAAAGCAAACACACTAGTAATAACTTTAACCAAGGTACAAGGCTTGTACGCTGAAAAGTAAAAATAATGCTAAAGGAAATTAAAGAAGACACAAATAAATGGCAAGATATCCTTGGACTGGAAGACCTGATATAGTTAGGATGCCAGTACTACCCAAAGTGGTCAACTGATTCAACACAGTCCCGATCAAAATTCCAACATTTTTTTTTTTTTTTTTTTGCAAAAATGGAAAAACTAATCCTTGTATTTATATGGACTTACAAGGGGTCCCAAATAGCCAAAACAATCTTGAAAAAAAAAAAGTTGGAGAACGCAAACCTACGATTTCAAAACTTACTACAAAGCTAGTGTTCAAAACAGTGTGGTACTGGCATAAAGACACATAGACCAATAGAATAGAATTGAGAGTCCAGAAATAAACCCAACATGTGTAGCCAATGGATTTTCAAAGAGGGTGCCAGGTCCATTCAATTTGGAAAGAATCATCTCTTCAATAGATGGTGCTGGAACATCTGGAGTTCCACAAGTAAAAAGATGAAGGCGAACCCTTACCACACATCAAACACAAAAATTAACTCAAAATGGATAAACAACCTAAATATAAAGGCTAAAACCAGCCAATGGACACATGAAAAGATGCTTAACATCACTGATCTGGGAAATGCAAATCAACAACATGATGAGATGCCCCTTCACACCCGTCAGGTTAGCTATTATCACAAAGTCAATAAACAACAGGAGTTGGTGAGGATGTGGAGAAAGGGAAATCCTCGTGCACTGTTGGTGCAGCCACTGTGGAAGACAGTATGGAAGTTCCTAAAAAAATTAAAAATAAAACCACCCTATGATCCAGCAATTCTGGGTATTTATCCAAAGACAACAAAAGCACCAATCTGAAGAGACAGACATACCCCCTACATTCATTGAATCATTATTCACAACAGCCAAGATACAATACACACACACACGAATATTATTTGGCCATTAAAAAGAATGAAATCCTACCATTTGCAACAACATGGATAGATCTACAGGTACTATGCTAAGTGCAGTTAGTCAGACAGAGCAAGATGATTACTGTATGATTTCACTCCCATGTGGAATCTAAAAAAACAAAGGAACATGGGACACCTGGGTGGCTCAGTCGGTTAAGTGTCTGCCTTCAGCTCGGGTCATGATCCCGGAGTCCTGGGACTGAGTCCCTGCTGAGCAGGGAGCCTGCTTCTCCCTCTGCCTGCCATTCCCCCTGCTTGTGCTCTCTCTCTCCCTGACAAATAAATAAACAAAATAAAATAAAAAATAAAAAAACCAAAGGAACAAACAAAACAGAAACAGACTCAAAGACACAGGAAACAAACTGTTGGTTACCAGAGGTGGAAGGGGTTGGGAGCGGGCACAAGTGAAGGGGATTAAGAGGCACAGACTTTCAGCCATAAAATAAGTGGGGGGGGGGTACAGCACAGGGCGTACAGGCAGCGATACCTTAGCTTGACAATAGAGGGTAACTAGACTTATTGTGGGGATCGTTTCTTAAGATTTTATTTATTTATTTATTTGAGAGAGAGAGCAAGGGGGGCGGGGGGCAGAGGGAGAGGGAGAAGCAGACTCCCTGATGAGCAAGGAGCCTGATGCAGGGCTCAATCCCAGGACCCTGGAATCAGGACCTGAGCCAAAGACAGATGCTTAACTGACTGAGCCACTCAGGTGCTCCTGTGGGGATCATTTCTTTTTTTTTTTTTTTTTTAAAGTTTTTTTTTNGATTTTATTTATTTATTCGACAGAGATAGAGACAGCCAGCGAGAGAGGGAACACAAGCAGGGGGAGAGGGAGAGGAAGAAGCAGGCTCATAGCAGAGGAGCCCGACGTGGGGCTCGATCCCACAATGCCGGGATCACGCCCTGAGCCAAAGGCAGACGCCCAACCGCTGTGCCACCCAGGCGCCCCTGTGGGGATCATTTTTTAGTGTATAAAAATATCAAATCACTATGATGTACGCCTGAAACTAATGCTACACTAACTCAACTGTACTTCAATTAAAAAAAGATAATCATCCAATTTTTTTTAAAAAAAAGCTAAAATTACAACACACTCAGAAGGAACATGAGGGTAAATCTTCATGATCTTGGGTTTGGCAATGGGTTTTTAGTTGTGACAGGAGAAAGTAAAAACAAACACGGATAAAGTGGACTTCTTCAAAATTAAGTTTTTGTTCATCAAAGAACATTATAAAGAAAGCGAAGACAACCTATGGAATGGGAGAAAATATGTGTAAATCATAGACCTGATGAGGGATTATAGTCTAGATTATATATTAAAAAAAAAATCCACCACTAAACAATGAGCCAACAACCCAATTCAAAAACAGGCAGAGTCTCCAATAAACTTTTCTCCAACAAAGATATAAATGGCCAAAAAGCATATGGGAAGCTGTTCATCACTGGTCACTAGGGAAATGCAGACCGATTGAATGATGAGAATACCTGACACATACTAGGATGGCTATAGTAAAAAAAAATTTTAAGATTTTATTTATTTATTTCACAGAGAGAGAGACAGCCAGTGAGAGAGGGAACACAAGCAGGAGGAGTGGGAGAGGAAGAAGCAGGCTCCCAGCAGAGCAGGGAGCCCAATGTAGGGCTCGATCCCAGAACTCTGGGATCACGCCCTGAGCCGAAGGCAGACGCTTAATGACTGAGCCACCCAGGCACCCCTATAGTAAGATTTTTAAAAGGAAATATTAACCACAATGTAAAGAAATTGAAAGCCTCACATATTGCTAGTAGGGACATAAAATGATGTGGCTGCTGTGGAAAATCTAGCATGGTTACCACTGACGCACCAATTCCACTTAGGCACACTCAGATACAATTATAAACATGTACTGTGCTCCACAGATACTTGTAACCCAACGGTCACAGTAGCGCTAGTCACAGGACCCAAAATGTGGGAACAGTCCAAATGAGGAAGGGATAGACAAGGTGCAGGATATCCACAAGATAGACTATTACCTGCTCATAAAAAGGGAATCCTGACACCTGCTACAACGTGGATGAACCTTGAAAACATTATACTCAGTGAACTAAGCAGGGCCAAAAGAACGAATACTGTATGATTTCACACTTATATGAGGTACCTAGACTCCTCAACTTACAGCGAAAGAAGGCATAGTAGAGGTTACCAAGGGAGAAGGGAGAGGGGAAGGGAACTCACAGAATGGGAGGTTATTATTGAAAGGGTACAGAGTTTCTGTTGGGAGCCGTGAGGAAGTTTCAGAAATAGAAGGGTGATGGTTGCACAATATTGTGAATGTAATTAATGCTACTGAATGCACACTTTTGAAAGACAGCATTTTTCCTTATGTATATTTTACCACAATTTTAAAAAAAAAAAGCATACTGAGGTTTGCACCCTGGTTCCTTCACCTTCTCCCAGTCTCCAGATCCTTATCCCACACACCTGCCCAACTTTGCTCTTATGAGTACTTATACCCCTGCTCAAACAAAACAAAACAAAAATAAATCCCAAAAACCCGCCTACTTTGCCCTTCCCTTCTAAACACTACTCTAAGACTATACCACATCCACGAGTGGGTGGCATAGTCCTCGCCCTGAATTCCAGCCCAGATTCAGATATTTGTATCCTTTATAGAAATACCAGGGTCAGCGGGCTGCTCCTGGTCACCCAGTGGCTTCTGCTGTGTCACAGGACACAGTCCTTGTCTTCAAGACGTTGGGAACACTCAAGGAAAAGAAGGCAGCGTGGCCCAGTGTTTCCGGGATGTCAGTCACCCGGACGCTACCTTCCCACCCTAATATCCAGCTCTCACACAGCCTTTAAACGCAACCGTCTATTGGAAAACAAAACTTTTTATCGTTGCCGTACAGGGAGCCAGCACTCGCCAGAAGCATCACAGATAAGCTGTCGGGCATCAGGAAGACAGAACAGCTCCGGTTCCAGCTCCGTGACTGCCCGCCGGGGGGCTGGTCAACAAGGGGCCGCGGAGCGGCGCCCGCTGTCCCCACACCCCCCCCACGGCCGCCCAGGTGTCCCGCACAGCGCTCTTCCTTCCTCAGGGAAGCGGCCTCTGGAAGCCGCGGCGCCCCCGCAGTCGGGGCGCGCAGAAAAGCGTCCAACGCCCACTCGCCGCCTCGCCGCCTCGCCGCCTCGCCGCCCCGCCGCCCGTGGGAAACCCTGGCGTCCACGACCGCCTCCACACAAACTCGCCCTGCGCCGAGGCCTCCGGTCCGACTAGCTTCTTCCGCTCTGGCCATACGGGTCCGGTCCGCGAAGCCCCCCGAAGGCGACACCAATGGCCACGCGCCGAACCCCCGCCCATCGAAGCGCCCCAAACTAACCCGCCCACAGCCGACCACAAACACCGGCAGCCCCAACGCTGGCGCAGCTCTATGACGCCAGGCCACGCCCACAGGGCATGGGCGGGCCTTCGCCTCCATGGGCGGGGCTGCGTGCTGACGCCACACGCCGAGGCGGGGTCAAGAGTTTGGTGCCCCGGAGTGGGGTGTCGGCGCCTCATTCGGGTGGAGCTGAGCCGGGGACAGGTAAGCGCGCGCTGCCGCCGGGCCTGGCCCGGTGCAGGAAGATCCGCGGCCTCGGGTAGGAGGCGGGGATTGCGGCACAGGGCGAGGGCGCCGCGTCCTCGTCGCTGGCGCCGCGGTGACAGGGAGTGAAGCCGGATGGAGCAGGGCTGACTGAGGGAGGTGGGCGGGACGGGGCCTGACGGACGGGCGTGACAGCCAATGGCGGGAAGAGCGCCGCCTGACGGGCGGAGATTGGCGGGTGCGGGCGCGCGGGGACGTCGCGGGGGGCGCGCAGTGGCGCGCCATTGGTTGTGGCGGGCGTGGGGCGGCCCGCACAGCGGATGTGAGGGAACGGGTGCCGAGGCCCGGGTGACCCCCAAGGTCGAGGAGGCGTCACGAGGGAGCCGCCCGGCGCTGTCCTCTGCCGGGTCGGAAGGGTGGCGCGCCCTTGATGGAGCCGCTGCGGACTGTGGGCCGTAGGCCGTGTTCCACCCGCGCCTGTCCTAGCTGCGCGTCAGGGGAGACGCCCTTGAGCGGACTTGCCGCAGCACCCCTTGTTCAGTACTTCTCCGAACTCACTACCTCCGGACTCAGTACCCCGGCTTACCCATCTTTCTCTATGCGCTCTTGGGGGGTTACGCCCTTGAGCGGACCACCCCGAGCACCCTGTATACTCAGTACCCCTCCGGACTCAGCACCCCATTTTACCCATCCTTCTGTCTGCGCTCCTGGGGGGACGCTCTTGAGTGGACCACCCTCGGCACCCCGTGGACTCAGTACTCCTCCGGAGTTAGTACCTCGCATACCCATCCTCCCTGCACTCTTGGGGAGACGCCTTTTAGCGGACCACCCCGGCACCCATATGGACTCAATATCTCTCTGGACTGAGTACCCCGCCTCGCCCATTCTCCCTGCACTCCTGGGGGGATGCCCTTGAACTATTTAATCTCCACAGCACCCTGTGTACTCAGTACTCCTCCAGACTCAGTACCCCTTCTTACCCATCCTTCTTCCTGCTCTGCTGGGGCAATGTCCTTGAGCATGTTTGATCTCCACAGCACCCCGTGTACTCAGTGCTCCACCATACTTAGTATTCTGCCATACTCATCCCTCTTCCTTTGCTGGGGGGGGGGTGAAGCCCTTGAATGGGACACTCTGCAGCATCGCGAGTACTCAGTACTCTGCCATACTCAGCACTCCCTCATATCCATCCTCCCTGTTTTCTTGGAGTGACATCCTTGAGTGTATTTAACCTCTGCAGCACTCTTTGTAGTCAGTACCCCGCCGTACTCAGCATCCTGCCATACCCATCCTTCTTGTTCTCTTGGGGTGACACCCTTGAGCATATTTAACCTCCACGTCATCCCGTGTACTCAGTACCTCTCCAGACTCCACACCCTGCCTTACTCATCCTTCTCCCTGAGCTCCTGGGGTGATGTTCTTGAGCGTATTTCATCTCCACACCACCCTGTGTACTCAGTACTCCTCTGTACTCACTACTCTGCCCTACTCAGTACCCCACATACTCATCCTTCCTGTGCTTCTGGGGTGACATGCTTGAACAGACCACCGCACAGCACTCTATGTGCTCAGTAGTCCTCTATCCTTGGTACCGCTCTATCCCCATAACTTCTTCCTGTGCTCCTGGAGAGATACCCTCGAGCATATTTAGCCTCCGCATCACACGGTGTGCTCAGTACTCCTCCAGACCCAGCACCCGGCCTTCTCCTTGAGCCCCTGGGGAGACCCCTTGAGTGGACAACCCTGAAGCACCTGTATACTCAGTGCTCCTCTGGACTCAGCACCCTGCCTTACCCATCCTTCTCCCTGTGCTCGTGGGAAGACACCCTTGGCGGGCCACCCTGAGCACCCTACCGTACTCGTCCTTTTTCCAGAGGTCTGATAGCTCATGTTGAGATAAAGTGCATTTCTTGGAGCAGCACACCAGTCATGCACCTCTTCTGCTTCCCAGAGCTACCAGACAGAAGTGTAAGTAGTGTGCCCAGACTCAGTAGGACACTGGTGGTTGCAGAACGGAGGAGAGAGATTCCGAGGCCTGAGATGTGACCTCTGTCTTGGCGATCCTCTGCCTTGTTCTGCAGTCCTGGACTGTGGAGCAGGGACTGGGGGGCATGTTTCCAGGCTCACTGCTCTGAACAGCTTCAGGACAAATGGCCTTGGAATGGAGCCTCGTTTGCACAGTGGCAGGAGCTGCGACAGTCAAGTCATAGTGTTTTTGTGTGGACACGTTTCTTATGAAAATATGCAGTACTCTTTTAGCTTTGCAAAGTAGCCGAGGACTGGATCTTGGAAAGTTGGAGAAAGATCAGTTTCCTGATGATTGAGAGCACTTTCCATATTTCAGGTTTTTTTTCCTTTGCAACACTTTTGAGATACAATTCATGTGCTGTACCATTCACCCACTTAAAATACACAATTAAATGATTTGGAGTGTGTTCACAGTATGCAACCATCACCACAGTTCAGTTACTTTTATAAACTAATTTCAGAAGCATGAATTTCTGTGGGTTTCATTTAAATTTGCACAGTTTATTAAATACCATTTACTGTGTTTATTGTGTGTCTGTCACACCTACACGTGTGCTTATGTGCATATCAGATCTACTTTTAACTGATCGCACTCCCCACTCCCCATTTTTTGAAAAAAAAATACTGTACCTTTTAAATAGTTTTTTTTTATTTTGGGATAACTGCCATTATCGAAATTTATTTCAATAATTGTACATATAAATTTGTTATATGCAGTTACAACAAATAGTACAGAGAGATGCCAGTGTCCCTTTGCCTAGTTTCCTCAAATGGTAACATTTTGCAGAAACTGGAGTATGATATCACAACCAGGTACTGGCATTGATAACAGCCAAGATACAGAATATTTTCCTCATCACAAGAATCCCTCCTCTTGTATAGCCACACATTCTTTCCTCCTGCCTCCATCTCCTTAGCTCATGGCAGCCACTAATCTGCTCTCCATTTCTATGAATTTGGCAAATGAAGCGTGTTACATAAAGAGAATCATAAGGTATGTAACCTTTTGGGATTGGCTTTTTGCACTCCTCAGTTCTCTGAATATGAATGCAGCTTGCTGCCGTCATGTCATGTCGCTCCTTTTATGCCTCCAGGCCTTGAATGCAACACCACTGGCTCACACGTTAAAGGACATCTGAGTTGTTTCCATTCTTTGGCTATTATGAATAAGGCTCCTAGAAGAATTCACATGCAGGTTTTTATGTGAATATAAGTTTTTGTCTCTCTGGGATAGATGCCTAGGAGTGCAGTTACGAGGTCATATGGTGGTTGCATATCTAGTACTTCAAGAAATAGCCAAACTTTTCCATAGGTCTGTGCCATTTTACCTTCCCACTAGTAATGTGTTTGAGGTCCACTTTCTCCACATTCTCGCCAGCATTTCATGATGTCACTTTTTTTTTTTTTTAATTTTAGCCATTCTAATAGTTATGTAGTGATATGTCATTGTGGTTTCCATTTGCATTTCCCTGATGGCTACTGATATTGAACACGTTTTCATGTGCTTATTTGCTGTCTGTATATCCGCTTGAGTTATGCCCCTTTTTTGGTCTTTTGCCCATTTCATGATAGTTGTTGTTTTTTTTTTTTAATGTTGAGTTTTGAGAATTCCTTATATATTCTAGCTCTTTGTTGGGTATGTGGTTTGCAAATATTTTCTCATCTGTAGCTTGTCATCTTCTTAACAAGATATTTTGCAGGGCCAGAGTTTTTAATTTTGATGAAGTGTCCAGTTTATCAATTTTGTCTTTTATGGATCCTGCTTCTGGTGTCAGATTTAAGAATTCTCTAGCTCTAATACGCAACTAATGAAGCATCAAACTTTACATCGGAATCTGGGGATGTACTGTATGGTGATTAACATAATATAATAAAATAAAAAAAAAAAGAATTCTCTAGCTCTAGTTCCTAAAGATTTCCTGTTATGTACTTTTCTATAAGTTGCATAGTTTTGTGTTGTACATTTAAATCTCTGATTCATTTTCAGTTAATTTCCATATAAAGCGTGAAGTCTAATTTGAGATGTGCTTGTTTTGTTTTGGGGGGAGGGGGTTGCCTATGAATCTCCAGTCAATACTGTTTGTTGAAAAGATGGTTCTTCCTCCATTGAATTGCTTTTGCACTTTTGTCAGAGATCAGTTGTGTTTATGTGGGTCTGTTTCAGAGTTCTCTGTTCTGTTCCATTGGACTTTTTGTCCATCTTACCATCAGTACCACACAATCTTGATTACCGCAGGTACATGATAAATCTTGAAATCGGGTAGATTGGTTCTTCCCACTTTAGTCTTCTTTTTCAAAATTGTTTTGGCTAATCTAGTTCCTTTGCCTTCTCATTTAAATTTTAGAATAATCTTATCTCTATGTACAAAAAAAATTACTGGGATTTTGATAAGAATTGTGTTTTATCTATATATTAATTTGGAGGTAATATCTTTACCATGTTCAGCGTGCCAATCTATGAACACAGTATGTCTTTCCATTTACTTAGATTTTTATTTTTTTCATCAGTGTTTTGTAGTTTTCAGCCTACAGCGCCTGCATATGTTTTGTTGGACTTAAACTATTTATTTTTAAAACTTTTTGGTTTTCATGTGTTTGTTAGTAGCATGTAGAAACACTGTTGATTTTTGTGTATTTATCTTGTATTCTGTGACCCTGCTCAATTCATTTATTCTGTGAGTGTTTTTGTAGATTCCTTGAGATTTTATATAAAGACAATCATGTCATCTGCAAATAGGGGTAGTTTTCTTTCTTAATCTCTGACCTGTATGTTTTTCAGTTCCTTTTCTTGTTTTGGCGACAATTCTCGGTCCTATGTTGAATAGTAGACATGAGAGTAGACATCCTTGTGTTGCTCCCAATTTTAGAAAGAAGCACTCAGTGTTTCATTATTAAGTTTAATGTTTGCTCTATGTTTTTGTGGATGCTCTAGATCAAATTGACGTCCCCCTCTAATCCTACCTTTCTGAGGGTTTTTATCATGAGTGGGTGTTGAATTTTGTCAAGTGTTTTATCAGCATCTATTGATATAATCATGTGATTTTTCTTCTCTAGCTTGTCAGTATGGTGGGTTACATTGTTTTTGTTTTTTAATATCAAACAAGCTTTGCATCCCTACAGTAAACCCCACTAGAGTATAATTGTGTCTGTGTGTTGCTTAATTCTATTTGCTGAATTTTAAGGATGGAGATACAGATATAGGTATAGGTATAGATATATATAGATATAGATAGTATCTGTATTCATGAGGAAGGAATATTTAAAGCTTTTTCTTTCTTTTTCTTTTTTTTAACTGTCTTTGGGTTTGGTTTCAGGGAAATATTAGCTCCATAAAATGAATTGTTGTCTTCTCATATTTTCTGGAATAGATTGTGTAGGATTGGAATTAATTGATGTTTAAACATTTGGTGGGACTCCCCAGTGAACTCATCTGGGCCTGAAAATTACTTTTTGAGATTTTTAATTACACATTAAATTTCTCTAATAATTGTGGAGTTATAAAATTATTTATTTCAATTGGGTTAGTTGTGGCAGTTTGTACTTCCGTTAAGTTCCTTATGTCTAGCTGTTCTATCCCTTGTTGAAAGAGGGCACTTGAAGTCTCCAACTATAACTGACTTTGTCTTCTTCCCTTTTATTAGTTTGGTTAACGTATTTTGCACTTATGTTGTTTGATGCACACACACTTAGGATTGCTATATCTTCTTAGTGGATTGATCTGTTATCATTATGTAATGTTTTTGTCTTGTATTTTTTTTTTTTGCTCTGATGTCTACTTTATCTGATAATAATATTGCACTCCTGCTTTCTTTTGATTAATTTTTGCATAATATGTAATTTTTCACCTTTTCACTTTCAATCTTTATCATTTTTGTTTGAATTGAGTTTCTTGTGGACTTGCATATAGTTGGATCTTGTTGTTTTATCCATTTTGCCAATATCTGTCTTCTAATTGGTGTATTTAGATCTTTTAACTTAATGTAATTGTTGATACATTAGGAGTTAAGTACCATTTTCTTTATTTTCTGTTTTTCATTTCCCTGCTTTCTTTTCCCTGACTTCTTGTGGATTATTTGAACATGTTAAAATTTTACTTTTTTCTATATGGAGTGAATTTGAGTATATTTCTTTGAATAGCCTTTTTAGTGGTTGTCTGGTATTACATTATATGTATGTAATTTATTGTCTATAGGTGTCATTGTTCTATCAGTTTGAGGGAAGTGTAGAAACCATACCTCCACTTACATCTCTTTACCCTTCTTCAATTAAAATTGTCTTAAATATTACCTTTATATATGTTTAGAATCAAATCAGACACGTTGCAATTTTTGTTTCCTCTATCACACATAATTAGAGGATTCAAGAGGAGAAGGAAAGTATATTTACCCGTATATTGTTTTCTTATTTCACGATGTTGCAGGATTTCTTATTTTATCATTTCATTTCTGTTCAGAGAATTTCATTTAGCCATTCATTTAAGGTAGGTCTGCTGGTGGTATATTCTTTTAATTTTTCTTCATCCTTTCATTCCTGAAGGATACTTTCACTGGATGTACGATTCTGGGTTCACAGTGATTCTCTTTCAGCCACTTTCTCTTGGCCTCCATAGTTTCTGGTGGGACATATGCTCTTCATACTGTTTGTAGCTTTCAGATTTGATTATGGTGTGTCTTGCGTGGATTTCTTTAAGTTTATTCCTTTGGGTTCACTAAGCTTCTCAGATCTGTAGGTGTTTGTCATTTGCCAAATTTGAGAAGTTTTTGCCATTATTTTTTTGAATACTGTTTCAGCCCCTCCCTCTTTTTTTCTTGAGATTCTGATGACATTTTCATGTAATCAGTAATATGATGGCATTCATATTCATCATGAAATCTTGTGTTATGGTCCTACGTGTCACTGAGGCCCTCAAATAATTTTTCTTTCAGTGTGTATTCCCTGTTGTTCAACTTGAGTAATTTTTTTGTTCTGTGTTTGTTCACTGAGTTTTTTCTGTCCCTTTCATTGTGCAATTTAACGCATCCGTCAATTTTTTTTTTCAGTTTTTGTTGTTGTATTTCTCAGTTCTGAATTTCCATTTGGTTCTTCTTTATGTCCTTCATTTCTTTGTTGAGGCTTTTAATTTTTTTTTTTTCACTTGTTTTCAGGCATGTTCATAGTTGCTCAAGGAAGCATTTTGAACCTGGCTCCCTTAAACTTTTTGTTAGATAATTCTAACATTTCTATCTTCTTGGTGTCTATAGATTGTCTTTTTGGGGGGTTTTGGTTGAGATCATCCTGGTTCTTGATGTGGTGAGTGATCTTTGGTTATGTCTTGGACATTTGGGGTGTTACATTATGAGACTTGAATCTTAAATGTTTGAGCACAGAGAACAGGTTTCTGCTGACGCTGCTGGAGGTCAGTGGGTGCTGCCTGGTTACTACTGGGCAGGGGTGGAATCTAGGCTCCCCACCCAGCCTCCTTGGTATCTGTGGGGAGGGACTCCTTGTTATTGCTCTGTGGGTGTAAGTTCCCCATTAAGCCTTTATGATTCAACCCTGCCTGGGAAGGGAGGGGTGCTGCCCTGTTACTGCTGGGCACAGGTGGAATGCAGGCTCCCTGCTGGCCTCCACTGTCCTTGGGGTCACCTGGTGGGGATGGAAGTCCCTGATCTTCTCTGACACCACCAGTTGGGGTAGAGGTGGGTCACAGTGTTTTCTGTAGGGTTGGCTTTAGGCTGCAGTAGAGCAATGATTGTCTACAAATGTTCTGTCCTACTGTGCAACCCTTTTCTGGTCCTTTGACCAGAGAGAGCAGACTTTGTTTGCAGCTTTGTCTACATCAGTCAGCATTTCTTGGTTTCCAGCTTCTTCAGCACCTAGTCTGGGATATATGAAGCAGAAAGAAAATTGAGGACTTGCTGCTGTGTCTTTTTGGGCCCCCAGATCCCTTCCCAGTCTGCCTCCTTCTCTCCACCTTTCAGAGTCTTATGTTTTGTTTGGTTTAAATGTAACGTCTTATTTCTTTAGATGCATTTAGTGGGAAACAGAAGTCCTATATATGCCTTTATATATATATTTTTAAATGTATTTATTTTAGTGGGGAGGGGCAGAGGGAGAGGAAGAAAGAAACCCAAGCAGACTCCACGCTAAGTGCAGAGCCTGTTGTGGGGCTTGATCTCATGATCCTGCGATCATGACCTGAGCCAAAACCAAGATTCGGATGCTTGACCGACTATGCCACCCTGACACCCACTGTACGTACCTTTAAATTTTTTAATAAATACTGACAATGGCCTTTTTTTCCATTAATACTTAATAATTTATAGTCTGATCAACACCCTTGAAGAATGTCTGTCTAGATACGCCCCAGAGTCCTGCACAGTGGCAGTCTGGGTGAGGACAGGTCAGACTTCAGACCCACACACTGAAGCTTGTTGGGGGTTCCAACTCCCGAGGTGGAAGCCCCTTGCAGTTATCTGGTCAGCTGGCCATTCCACATTAATTTGTGTTCAGGTTTTCCTTGGGAACTTAAGCTCTTGAAGAGATATCATTAGTTGGTCTTTTTTCTCCTGCTGGTAAGCGGTAATTCTTTAGTCATAGGACACTCTCAGAGTGTACAAAGTGCTCTCATGTTTGTACCATAATCATAAAAAGTGATGGGCGGGAGCAGGAGTGATCGCTGCCTTCACTTCTGGCAAAGGAACCTGAACGCAGAGCCAGTGACGTGTTTGAGGCTCATGTAGCAACCGAGAGCCCCTTTGCCTGTTTGCCCTGCAGGCTCGACCATATTTCTACCTATTAATGGCGAGATACCTTTGCATTTTGAAAGTGATCCTAACTACCTCCCTGTCCTTCAGTTTATGCTTGATGAGGCATCACAAGTGAAAGGCATTGAATTCTTTGAGATTTTCCACCAGGAAGGGGAGAGTTCCTATTTGTGCCCTCTCCGTGCATGTCCTTGTGTCACTGCCTGTAGTACAGTAAGTGCAGCCATGGAAGCACAGCTATAGGCATGTAGCAGACCTGGTCATCTTGATTCATCGTGAGACTCTCAACGAGTCTGAAACCAGAAAAGAAAAAGAGAAAGGAGAATGTCTTCAAGATCAGTTGTACCTTTTAAATGGTTGTCAGGCAGTACACACGGGGAAACAGTCACTTAACTATGCGGGCTCTTTTCCTCAGACTCGTTGCCTGAGGAGCTGCCTGGGTTGTTTTTGCTAGACCTTGCCTCCGTAATTGCACCTCTGCCTCCTCGATGTGACTTTGATAGTGTCAGGAGTCAGTTATCTCTGCATTCTGTGTATTTGGAGGTGGCTTTGGGTGAAGTGTGTGTCCAATGGGGGAAGGTCCAGGCACAGATAAAGTCCTGTTCTATGTCAGCATATAGATTTCTAAGGGCAGTATACCAAATCCTTAATTACATATTTTGCCTTGGTTTTTGCTTATCTTAAATGTTCTTTTTCTCAGAGGTACAGGTCTATACCTGCATCTTGAAATTAATGAGTTAACAAATAGTGTCATTTTATGTACTTTACTGATACCAACAGATTTTCATTTTTTCTTAGACATAGTTTTTTTTAAAAAAAAAACAATGTCTTTGATACAGTTTACACACCATACAATTCACCCATGTAAGTTTCACAATTGGATGTTTCCCAGTATATTGGAAGGTTGTGCAGCCATCAGCATAATCTAGTTGTAGAGTATCTTCATCCCCCTCTAAAGGAAACCCACACCCATTAGCAGACATGTGTCCTCTCTGCCCCCAGCCCCATGCAGCTACCAGCAGGCTCTCTCTGTAGAGATTTGCCTGTACTGAACATTTTACGTGAGTGAAATCATCTGATCTGTTGTTTTTGTGGATGACATAACACTCTCGAGGTTTGTCTGTGTCGCAGCACACATCTGTATTGCATCCCTTTTTATTGCCCACTGCTGTCATATTGTGTGGTTGTAACACGTTCTGTACCTTTCCCATCAGTTGATGGACACTTGGGTTGTTACCGTGTTTTGGCGACTATGAATAATGCCACTGTGAACGTTCATTTACAAAGGTTTGTATAGACATATGTTTTCGTTTCTCTTGGTTATGTACCTAGGAATGGAATTGCTGAGTCATGCAGTAGCTCTATCTTTAACTTTCTGAGGACCTGCCACACTGCATTCCCCCACTGCACCAGCTTGTGTTCCCACCAGCAGTGCTCCCATTTCTCCACATCCTCCACAGCACCTATTTTCTCTTTGATCGTATCTAGTCTAGTGGGCATCAAGTGCCCACTTACAGTTTTGATTTGAAGTTCCTGAATGAATAATGATTCTGAACATCTTTTAGTGTGTTTGTTGGCAATTTGTGTATCTTTTTTGGAGAAACGTCTACTCGTATCTTATGGTGGTTGTTTTACTTGGTTATTTTTCTCTTTACCGTTGAATAGTAAGAGGGTTTTTAAATGTATTCTGTATATAATCGTGTGGTTTGTAAATGTTTTTCCCTATTTTGTATTAGGGAAACACAAAGGTTCGTGATGACACACAAAGGTGTTTATTTCGATGGGGTCCAGTTTATCTGTTTATTCGTTCGTTTAACTAAGAATCCATTACCTGACTCAGGGCCACAAAGATTTACTACATTGTAACTTGAAAGTTATAAAACTTCTGAGAGTGTTACAGGGTTTTTTAGCTCTTGTATTTAGGTCTTTGATCCATTTTGAGTTAATTTTCTATATGGTGTGAGATAGGGATCTAATTTCATGTTGTTTTTTGTGGAACTGTGGTTGTCTCACCACTATTTGTTGAAAGGACTACTTTTTGGCATCCAAAACCAAACCAAAGTCAGAACACATGGACTTTTTGGATAACCCAAGGTTTTCATGAAAGTGTTTGAACAATTGAATGTCTCTACCAAATGATGCACTTCTTATAGTGACTTGGAATTAGAAAGATGGAATATGGTTCTTCCAAAATCTGGAATGTAAACCCAGTGTCTGCTCAGGTCCATCAGATCATGGGGATCTTTGGGTGGGGCCATCCACTGAGGAGCAGTCTTTCTGATGAGTCGTGTTAAGGGGATTTTGACAGTGACTGGGCAGCCCTGAGCTGTGTGTCAGATGCAGTGACTGCAGGCAGCAGCTAGATAACACGGGCTATCTGCAGCGTGGTGTTGGAAGGACTGCTTTTGGCAGAACCAAAGGAATGAGTGGTTTTGTGGTTGTCAGTGTGGTACCTGTGTCCCTGGGCCTCACAGCAGCTCAGTAATGACAGTTAGTGGAGGTGAGACTACTGCATCCTGGGAGGAGAGCCCAACGCCAGACCGTGGCATGGCTCAGGAGGCCCAGATGACAGTGAGGCTGGAGGGGAAACATGAGCATTTTCCTCTGGATCTACGTCCTAAAAAGCAGCGGTGGTGGTTTCTGCCGTCCCTGTGTTGGCAGGCGCTCGGTGGAGAGATGTGTAGTGAGGGGCAGGGAGAGCGGACGTGACGTGGAGCGTGTGACTCCTGAGGTGAAAATAGCACAGGCCGAGATTGCGTTCTGTGCCCACATTCGAAACCCCGCGGCCTGCCCGTCTTGAACCTGTGAGGGGCAGTTTTCATTGGTTGTTTAGTTGGTTTCGGAACACCTGCTCTGCATCTTCCTTGTGCTGGCCTGTCTTTCCCAAGCAGCAGGGCAGGCCGGCGCTCTCTGCACCCGAGACCTCGTGTGGATTCTGAGCATAGTTGGGCCAAGAGGAAGAGCTCCTATAAACAGTACCCAGGGTAGTTTACCCAACTATTATTTCTGGGAAATTCTCACCACGATTCAGGGCTTGGACCTCCTTCAGGTGGGTGTGGAGGTGGGTGTGATTCCAGCCAGGGCGCCTGCTTCGAGGCATGGGCGTGAGCAAGGCCTTAGGCCAGCACACATGGCAGCCTGAGGCAGAGGGCTGTGGTATGAGCCTTGCTCCACTCCTCTCCTCTCTTTTTCCCTCCCCTCCCTGAGCAGCTAGGATTCTTGGGGAGGAGGAGCAGCACCGTGTCCTTGTCGTGCTGGGTTCTCTGGCATGGTTGGAGTTGCTTCAAGATACTCTGGAAGAGTCTGAACTCTTGCACGGTCTGGCGGCTACAGCCGCTTGTTTATAACATGGCTGTGTTTGATACAGGTACGTGTTAAATTTAGTAAAGTTATGACCATCAAGCACAAGGTCCACTCAGAAGCAAATAAGTGCATGCCTGCCCTCCCCCACCGCCCGCAGTCCTTTCCTTCTCGCCCTGGCCTCTCCCTGCCTCTCCCTTCCTCTCCAGCCACTGAAGGGCCAGGCAGAACCGGAAGATGGTCATTGCATTCTGGCCCTGCTGTTAATGGCCCTATGACCTTAGGGACTTTCTTTCAAGAAAGAAACTAAAACTCAGAAAGGCAGTCTGTAAACAGAAGAACTGGTGCCTGCCTTTTAGGGGGTTTGCGGGGTTTGTGAGGTGTCCTAACGTGTCACAGGGTAGGTAAACATTTCTGTCACGATTGCTGTGTGGACTTCCCCTTGGAACCTGTTCAGAGCGCAGCCCCAGCCCTGTCAGGCCTCCCCGGGGCCCCGGTGCTTATGAAGTGTGGCCACGCTCTGTGGGTGGCGTCAGGACCCTCCATGTGGTCCTGTCCAGCTCACCCCCTTCTCCCTGTCTAGCGTCATATAATTCTTGCTCTTCCTCCGTTCCTTCACACTTTACCCACCTCTCTGTCTTTCCCCTCCTGATTCTTTGGCTTAGAATACCTCCTCCCCTTCATGGCTAAATCCTTCCTCGAGGCCTGAAAACCGCAGCCTTCCCAAAGCTTCCCTTGGCTGCTCTTTCCTCCCACCTGGAAGGAATGGGCCTTTCCAGGAGTTTTGTTGGCATTTTTGGTGCCACTCAAGTACTCAGTGTTTTCTCTGCAGTGTTTTTTTGTTTGTTTGTTTGTTTGTTTGTCTTTTTCTCTTCTGCCTGATGATAAATTATTTGAGGGTGACCAAAATATTTTTCCAGTTTCTCTGTATGTTCCAGAACACTCCGAGTCCAGTAGGTGCTTAATAGTTTCAGGACAGATTAGAAATGTCTTTCTCATTTTATGGTTAACCCTAATCTAATCCTCATGAAGTAATCCTTGCTGCCTTTTCTGTGATTGTCTTACACACCCATAAGCTTAAAGAGCTTCCCACGTGTGGTGTGTTGTTGGCCTCCCATCCCTCCAACGAGACTGCAGCTGCATCCTTGCCTCCGTGTCGTGTGGAGCACAGGCCCCGTGCCTAGAAGATGGGTTTAGGTGGGTGCACATGCTCTGTCATGTCCTCTGCGCCCCCGATGTGGCACTCACGGCCATGAGTCTCTGCCAGCCACAGTGTGCACGGGTTTTCCCTGACAAGTTACCCTTTCTAACTTTTCTTCTTTTTTTTGTGCAGACAGTCGTGAGAGACGTCAGGACAAGAATGTTTCACTTAAGGACTTGTGCTGCTAAGTTGAGGCCGTTGACGGCCTCCCAGACTGTGAAGACATTTTCACAAAACAGACCAGCAGCAGCCAGGACGTTGGGGCAGATTCGGTGCTTTACCGCCCCCGTTGCTGCTGAGC
This sequence comes from Ailuropoda melanoleuca, assembly GCF_002007445.2. Classification (NCBI taxonomy): domain Eukaryota; kingdom Metazoa; phylum Chordata; class Mammalia; order Carnivora; family Ursidae; genus Ailuropoda; species Ailuropoda melanoleuca. Next base: position 109,414,317 of record NC_048218.1, read on the forward strand.
CCTTCCTCAGCGGGACTAGTTCCAACTATGTGGAAGAAATGTACTATGCTTGGTTGGAAAACCCCAAAAGCGTACACAAGGTAAGGCTCCCAGGAGCGGATGTCTTCGTGTGTTTGGAGTCTTGGCCTGATGTTGGCCGGCCATCCAGGTAAGTGCCTGTGTCCGAGGAGCCTTCTGGAAGGCAGGCCGGCCAGCAGGCGGCAGAAAACCCCACCGAGCGGAGTCTTCTGCATTGGCAGCTTGGCCGTCATCCGGGCCCCACAGTGACCACCTCTCCGGAGGCGTGCTCCCCTCTCGCTTGATGCAGCGCACGCTTGAGACCCACTCCCAGGAGCAGAAGGCCTGTTGGACCTGCAGGGGTCTGAAGAGGCTCGTGCATCAGTTCCAGGGCCTCCCCAAGGATGCTATGGGATACAGACACCGAAGACAGGAGGCAAACAGAAGCGACCACCCCGCAGACTGCTCCTCCATCCCATCTTCCTGAGAAACCCTAAAATCATCGCATGTGAATGCTGTGTAAATGGCATTTTCGATCAATATGCTCCTGTATTTGAAAGTAAAGTCCGTCCGGGCTTCTTTCTAATTCCCCTCTGTTGCCTGTAAGGCATGTCCCCAAGAGCCCCTGTGTGCAAGTGTTTGCTTGATACAGGGCATGCCTGGCAGTCGAGTTTCTTCCTAGCATTCCGTCCGTGATGTTTACGGGTTTTCAGGCTGGGCAGCTGGCCCAGTTGCAGGAACTGGAGGGTGGGTCTCCAAGTTGCAGTCTGTGCCCTGTTTGCAGGCTGTGGGAGGTTCGGAGGAGACGGTACATGTGAGGTGCCCAGGGTCTGCACAAAGGAGTGCCCGGTGGAGGCTGGCCAGCATTAGCTGTTGTTTTGGCCTTTTCCTTACTCGTGAATCTTGGGGTCTCTTCATCAAAAGGCAGCCTGCTTCCACTGGGCCCCTGAGAATAAGCTTTACTCTGAAATGTTCATGACATTTAAGGGTGAATATGTGCGTGTGGCTGCTGGAGCCACTGGCCCTGTTTCATCCTGGTTTGTTTGAGCCTCAACAAAGGAGGGCATCCGGCTGGGTCCTTCCCTGTTCCCTTGGCAACCTGGAGGCCACGTGGCTCCCTGAGTAAGGTGAGATCTGGTTTCCTGTGAGAGTAGATGTTTCCCTGACCTGTAAACAAAGGGACCGTCTGGAGGTGTCCCACGAAAGCGGCCCTGCCTACAGTTCTGGCTGTCAGACACTCTGAAGACAGGCCCTGTGCTGTGGGCTCTGGACTAAACCTCGCCAGGCCTGTCCCTCGGCCTTCCTCTCCCCAAACATAATCTCTTCATGGACCCAACCACATCTTCTGTTCTCTGGGCTGTCGCAGTGCGTTGACTCTGGGCACAGTGACATGTGTCTTTTCACTGTGCAGTGTCCTGACTTCATTCCCATTCCCGGGGAACGCAGCACAGTGACGGCTCCACTGATGGGCCAGGTGCAGCAGGTGCAGCCAGGGGTCGGGGGGAGGAGTCCAGGGTGGGGACTGGGTCCTTAGGCTCTGCTGGTCAGAGTGAACACTCACAGAGACGCTGCAGAGCGGGTTGGAGGATATCAGAAAGGGGCTTGCCAGGTGAATACGAGAATCCACACAGGTTCGCATCCTTGGGCCAGATTGTATGTGTTGGCTTCTGTTGCAGGGACTCTCCAGGGGGTACCACATCTTCTAGAGAAGGGGAGGGGCAGGGCAGCGTAAATCGGGGTGCCCCCGTCCACAGTGCCAACCATGGGGAGTCGATTGCCTCTCCAAATTGGGATAGGCTTCCTACCTGACGTGTCTGTGTTTTTTCAGAGACACAATCCAAAGCTTGCATTGGATTCCAGAGGACTCTGTGACTCAGGGAAGTCCTTAGAAATATTGACTTTGCTAAGAACACTTCGTTTGTGCTTGTGTTTTAGAACATATAGTTCAAGCAGAAATGATAAATTAGATTTGAAGATTGAGATCGATTGGCATTCAGATCCCCCACGTGTGTGTTGTTGTGCAGTGTGGGCTCCGTGCCCTGAGGCCTGGTCCTGTGCTCGCTCTCCTCTGTTGGCACAGAACTTGTTCATATCCGGCAGAAACAGAACAATTTTAGGATCTCCCCTCCCTGCCCTGTTACACTCAGCTTTCCAATTATTTTTTTAACTCTTTATGATATTTTCAAACAAACAGTAGAGAATAAAACGAGCCACTGCAAGGAGACCCACGTCCAGCTTCAACAGCACTTCACAGTTTGCCAGTTTCTAAAACCTCTTCCTGCCCCACTCTTTTTTGCTTGTTGGTTTCACTTGGGTGGGGGCTCAGGGGAGCGTTTGAAGCAAATCCAGACCTGCGTCATTTCGGCGCGACTGTCACTAACGGGAATGTTGTCTTCACCACACCTAACACAGTTCACAGATAACTCTCCAGCGTCTGCTTCTCAGCCTCAGCCAGCTGTGCCTCTCTTAAAGAGTATGCCCCTGAAAGGCAGATGCCTAACCCACAGAGCCACCCAGGCGCCCCGTGTGTGCCTGTTTTTAAAGAGCGCTTGTATTTCTAAATGTTTCACTGTGAACATTGTTTGCGGTGATGTACGTGAGCAATTCGGAGCTGGAGCCCCTCGTGCTCCTGGTGCCCGGGCAGGTGGCTGGCCCCGACTGCACCCCCTCCCTGTCGTCACCTCCAGTCTAAACGCCTTGTCAAGCACAGCCCACTGCTGGACCCCATTAGGAACCCTCAACGGAGGCCTGTTGTGTCAGCACGTGAAGCCTCCCTCATCAGGGTCTCAGGTGTGTTGGGGACAAGTCAGATGGCAGCATCTTATTTTTACTTAAATCTTAGAAACACTTAGAATGAAAGCTAGATTGCCCCGTCAGTATTTAAGACAAGCAGGTATTGGGCACTACTGGGCCCCTACCGGGCCCCATTTGTGTGCAGTGGCACGCGCCCCCCCCCCAACAGGCGGAGCCGTGGTGTCAGCCCCACCTGGGAGGACCCTGGCTTGCTCCCAGTGCTGGAGCTGGAGGGAGGGACTTCTCTGCCTGTGGCCTTCCCCAGAGCCTCAGAGCTTGCTTCCCCTGCCAGACCTTCTTAGTGGCCTTAGCCCACTTCCGAAATATTGTCTTCCTCTTCCTGTTAACCACACCCATTTCTTACACCATCTGGGGGGCCGCTCCAAGCGTAGTGACAGCTCTGGTCCCCCGTGGTCGCTGCATCCAAGGGGGAGTCTTTAGACTCAGTCCCACCTCCCGGGGCCTGGGCCTGGGCCTGGGCCATTCTGCCTCTTCCTTCCGTGCTCGTGAGACACAATCCTGTCGTTTTGTGTAAGGGAGCCAGACAAGCAGAGAACAAAACACATCATCCCCAATTCATGGTGACATGTGCCTTTTCACTGCACGGTTTTGAAACCACCCTGGCTGTGCTTGGAGAACTCTGCAGGCTTTAGCGGACAGACGCACGTGTAGTGCAGGTCCGTGGGGTACTTTGTGGGATTTCGGTGACGGAGGCTGTGAAGCAGCGGTGACACTCTGCTTCCAACATCAGAAGGTATCTCAACCACGGTGATTTGTGTATGGAATCACCCAGTAGGCGGAGTACCTTCCCGAACGTCAGCACGGTACCTCCAGGGGGCTTCACTTGCAGGTTTAGATGTGAGATAGGGTTCACACGTCTGAAGGGTGCAGGAAACAGGAGGCGGTTTGCAGCCCGTGGCTGTCCGGTCTGAGTGCGGTGGTGCGGGGCTGCGGGAGATGTGCTGGTGCAGGGTCCCTGTGTGCACGGGCCTGGGCACCACCTCTCAGCCCTGGGGCCGCGGGTCTGCCTCTCCTGGAGGGGGCTGTGATGAGCCAAACCCCGAACCGTCTGAAGGTCTGCGGGCTCTTGGCTCTGCCGTCCTCGGGGCTTGGAAAGGAGGCCTCTCCTCTACGTGGTCATGACTCCCAGACTCAGATTCTCTTGGAATCTGTGGGGGGGCGTGCTGCAGGCGTAGGGGGACCTGAGGCCACCAGACGGGTCCTCTCTGTCACGGTCTAAAGGGGTCCCAGCCTCCATCTCGAGCAGAGGCCGGGGAGCGGCGGTCACGGTCAGCAGATTGCACAGGGCAGAGCTGAGGCAGCGTTCTTTGCTCGTCTTGGGGGGTGGTTGAGGTTCTGCTCCCACGCCGTCACAGAGGAAAGGTAGCTGAGGTCGTCTGCAGACATGCCCTCGCCGGTGCTGTGCTTTCAGCATGACCGTGTGGCTCTGACTGAGCATGTATTTTCTCAGTTTCTGTGACGGAGGGGTACCCAGGCAGAACCTCCAATTTTAACTGCTTGCAGTATAAAAAGCTCCATGGCACAAAGTCAGGCAGACCCGAACCCCAGGGCACTGCCAGTCCCTGCCTCCCAGACGTGTGCTGGGCCGGGCGCGGCCTTGCCAGTGGATGGAAGGGTCAGAGCCTCACAGTGGGACCTTGGGGTGGGCACACAACGGTGTTTTGAGGGAAGGCTGGGTCCCAGCAGTTGGCACGAAGAGTGCGCTTCGGGCGAGTGTGGGGACTGTCCCGTACAGCCTTTTCATGCACAGCAGGGACACAAGACACATGGACACATGCCGTGGCTGGGCCTCTGGGCACAGTAACCTGAATGCATAGGGCACAGTGCAGAGCTTCCAGCACACCTTCTAAACTGGAGGAGCCCGTGTGCAGGGGGCTGGGGAGGACGGAGCCTCAGAGCAGCACCCGGCGGCCGGCCAGCCTTCCGCAACCACCCTTACCCTTGGGTTCAGGAGCCGCTGCCTGTCCATCTGTTTGGCAGAATTAGCCTGGAGCCGCCAAACCCTTGCTCAGGATGGCCACTGGCTACTTAACTGCCCTGACTTTTGTGCAGGCAGCACTTAAGAAGCACTGTTAATACAGGACCTTAATAATGTGGTTGTCCGTCAAGGCACTGGGGTCCGACCCGGACCCGCAGTTCATCAACCTCGGGCTGGCCTCTGCGCCCAGGGTTTGGTCAAGTCCAGAGGCTGCTTACCCACTCCCCAGGCTGGTTTGACGTTAGGGTCCTTGGCAGGGCACCGGCAGAGGGCGGTGGTGGCATTGGGTAACGTGCCAGAGCGAGATGCGTCGTGTGGGCGGGTAGGCCTAAGGCGGAGCAGCATCTGAAAGAGACTTTGAACAGGAAGAAAATGGGGTGGTCAGCCCAGGACCAGCGGCGTGGAATTGGGTGGCTAGAGTACACGGTAACCGCAGGGTTGAGTGTTGATCCTCAGTTTCTGGAACAAATCCAAATATCCCGTGGCTGCTTTTCAAAGTGTGAGAAGGTGTGCCAGTACGGGGTGACTCCCTCTGCAGGCCAGGTTCTGGCGCGCACACACGCGCAGCTGAAGCGGCTTCTCTGGCCCCGTCCAGCCCCTGGGAGACAGACTCGCCACCACCATGCGCTTGCTGTGCGTCGGGCCCTTAAGTCACGCACTCGCACTGGCCGCAGTGTCTGACACACCCTGGGGGGCTTTCCAGGCAGGTGAAAAGGGTGGTGTGTTTGCCGCCCCTCCGACACTGAAGCACTCCGTGAACGGTCTCTGATGGGAACTCAATGGCCAGGAACTTGGCCCTGAGGTGCCTGTGATCTGCTGACAGTAGATAATTGAGGACAGAGTCCACTTGCCTCACTGACTGCTCACACCCATGTGCCCTGGTGAGCACTGCCGCGCTCACCAGCGTCAGCAACTTTTCCAGGTGAGGTGGAGCCTCTGGATTTTCGAGGCTGCAGGTGTCAGCAGCTGGCACCCCACCTACCACCGCACCTGACACCCTGGTGACACCATACCTAGCACCACAGCTGACTTGTCAGGCTGTTCACCCTGTGGAGGAGTCTGAACCTGTCTGAGTTTGACTCAAGTGTGTTGAGCACCTACTGTGTCAAAGCCTAGAGTAGCTTCCTTAGGGTGTTGCAGAGGAAAAGGGACGTGTGCACAGCTTTCAAAGGGCTTCCTCTGCTTAGGGCAGAGAGGGTGTGTGATGGCTGGGAGAGTCCGTCGTCGTTACAGGAGGTCTGGGAGGTTGGCGGGGGCTTGGGGGTGATGGCTTTTGGAACAGAGTTTCATAAGCTATAGGTGAATGCTTTCGTTGATCTAAAATTGAAAGTAAGAATTCTGGTGTTGTTTCGACCAGAATACTGTACTTATTTATACTCAAAACCTACCGTGTTTTGGTAAGGTCCATTTTGGCAACAAGTGAGGGTCTCAGCCCCACTCTTGGGAGGGGGGTGGCAGTCCACACCTCCACTGATGGCTGTCCTCTCTTCCCGCGTGGCCTGTCGCCTGGCTTCTGCCGACTCTCCAGTCTTGTCTCTACCTGGTCACCCTGTCCCACAGGGCTCATGGCACTGGCTGCCCCCGAAGTGCCATCTTCTTCCACCGCCACCCTTGTGCCTGCTCTGAATTCCCACACTCACTCATGTTCCTGCCATTCCTGAGAGAGGGGCCCTTTGTGGTCGTTCACCTGTCCCTAAACCTGAAAGCGGGCTGCGCAGAGGCAGCCTCAGTGGGTGTCCGTGGGATTGAACTCGTGAGTGACAGTGCTCACACCTTGTCACGGAACACTACCTGCGTACGACCTGTGGGCCTTTGGGAATACCGTTCTGCCAGGAACGTCACCGGAAGCCTCCTGTCCTGCTGGGCGGAGGATCTGGCCTCCCAGGGGCAGGTGCCTTCTCTGGTCCTCCCTGCAGGCAACCACTGCCTCTCCAGCGGTGGATAGAGGACAGAGTGTCTGTCAGTGTCCCCTGGTAAGTTCAGGGGCAGGCAGGAGGACAGAGAGTTTCCTCGGTGGGTTAGTTGTGCACCAGAGGCAGAAGAAGAGGTTGGAGGCTGGGGCGTTGGTGACGGGGTGTCTGGACCCTCGGCGTGAGTCTGTGGTGGCTGGTGGCTTATGTCGCACTTGGAGGAGGCGGTGAGCTCATGGCCATGTGGCAGGGTTGGGACTCTCGCCTGGCTCCATCTGACACAGAAAGCCACCCTCTGGCCCAGGTACCGCAGCCCGAGACAACAGTCAGGGTCCGCTGTGCCTTGTTGGTTGTGGGTGTTCCAGAGACTTCTCCAGAGGCGCTGTTAGAGTCCGTGCTATGAAATCACCCCCACCCTCACCGGTCCCTGGGCTTCCTCCCTTTCACTTCTGCTTTGTTGCCACAGTTACTGCTGGAGGCACAGGTCACCACACCATAGGGCTGGGGTGTCCAGACAAGAGGAGGAGTTTGGCTCCGAGAGGAACGTGAATGTGGCGCATGTGTGCGCACACACGCAGGGTTTTTCTCACTCAGTAAGAAGCCTAGGGCCACTTGCCTCAATGGCATGACAGCCTCACACCGCCAGGCTTGAGCAGATGGGCAGGGGCAGGCATCCTCTTCTGGAAGCTTCCTCCTCACAGAGGGGAGGGGCCCCCCGACCGGCCGCTGCAGCCTCGCGGTCACCTCTTCACAGAGTGTGGCAGCCGGTGAGCACACAGTTCTATAAAACCTCCTGCCAGGGTGTGTACCAGCAAGGGCTGTGCTCCTCAGACAGGAAGCCCTCTCCGGGAGGGGACAAGGCCCAGTATTCAGGGTCCAGGGATGAGAGAAAGAGAGGCTGCTTGGGGAGCGGAAACTATTGGATGGGGTACTGAGGCCTGCAGCCAAAACATGACCTCCGCTTGCAGAGACTTTTTTTTCGGTCAGCTTTTGTGAGGTCTGACTGACATTGAAACGTGCCCGTTTTAAGTTGCAGGGCACTGGGCGTGCAAGTCACCGGACTCCGCTTGCAGAGGTCCGCGCATGAAAGCCTCCCTCGTCTCGGTGGAAGGGGGCTCGCTGCTGCTGTGGGGGCGGCTCACCGGAGCGCGGGTGCCCAGCCCCACCGGGTGTAGGGGTGAGCGACAGGGGGAGGCGGGCGCTGCATTGCTGCCCTGGTCCTGCTGAACCCCCTGTCTGCAGGACTGGTGTGAACCAGTTTCTTCTGAGTGCCTCCAGCACCAGCAGGGCTTGCGGCTGTGCATTTGTCCTCAGCCAATTAGAAATCACCTGGAGTTTTATTCCGAGCACAAAAGAAGGTCAGAGGGAGGAGGCCCGATGGTGGTGATCGACACCCTGCCCCCCCTTCACAGGCTGGCCTGGACAGGGCCCCTGCAGCTTTTGTCTCCTGGCTGTGCCCTCTGCGTCCGCGGGAGAGGCCTTTCATTTCTGCGTTTCCTTGGCAGGGTGGGCTGGTGAGCGATGCTGTTTATGTGAGGGCTGCCTGCTGACCCATGTCCCTGTGGCCATCCCGTGGCGTGGCTGTCCTGGCACTCAGGGTGGCGTACTCTTGCCTTTTGCCTCGCTGCCGCCTCAGAGGGGCTCCTTCTGGGCCAAGTCCTCGGTCACTGGAGGCCTGGACAGAGGCCTGGGAGAGCCCAGGGCCAGAGCCACTCCCCAGATGCAGGGGCTCACTCAGACATTCTGGCAAGGCTCCACAAAGTCAGAAGTATGTGGGGGGGGCGGTGTCCAGTGTGTTAGCTGTTTGTGTCCTTATAGTGAACCAGGTGGGAGCAGGGAGGCAGCCTTACCTTCCCTTAGGAGTCGACACCCAGGTGGCCTCTCTTTCCCCCCAGAGACAAGGGCAGCTGCCTTCCCTTGTGGACACACTGCCTTTCACCGGTGTCAGAGGAATGCCAGAGTGTTGGTGGCACTAGTTTGACGGGAGGGGTGAGGAGATGGCCCTGGGCCCCCGAGTCCTGGATTGCAGAGGGTGCCCCCACTGTCCAGTTTTGTGGCACAAGGGGCTTTTCATCGGCGTTAAGGCAGGTGCCAGGAGAGAGCCCCGCATCCCGTCTACCGTCAGCTGTCACACTGAAAATTAACCAGAGAGGTAAAAACAGTAAAACCTGGACTAATGAGCTAAAACGTTTTAAAATTGTTATTGAGACGCAAAATCATGTGAAGTGTACAACTCAGTGTTGGACGATCATCCTGCTAACGTGATTTTTAAAAATTACCTTTTCTGAATACAAAAGAAATGCATTCTTATCGTAGAATGATTTAAACGTTCTGCAAAGCTCCCTCCAAAGCAGTTGTAAGGAGAAGCCAGACTGCCCCATGTGAGGCAGAGCTCCAGGCCTTTGCCGGTGACGAGCTTGTGACCAGTCGCTCAGGGGCCCCGAACAGCCCTGAATGGCGCCTGCCTGAGAAAGCCAGAAGACTGTGAGGACCGACACCATGGCGTCAGTCCGCATACGGACCACCCGTGTGATGCCCACTGAGTCCTGGCCGAGCTCCTCTGGATGGCATCCCGGTAGTTCTTCCTGCGATGGCGAACGCAAAAGTCCAGCGATGTTTGTCCTGAATCTAAATCAGCTTACTGACGGAAGAACCTCAGACAGCGAGGAAAGACAACAAACATTTTTGTCTATCTGAACCTGCTGGTTTTCAATAGTGTTCTCCTTTGCAGAGGAATGCTATTAAGCCTTCCTCTCTATGAGCTCAGCAGTATTTTTTTTGAAACCTCACATCTTTGCATGAGATGATAAACTATTAAAGTTCACGGTATCTCCGTAAATTGTAAATTGAACCTTCCAAGCACGGAATACTGAGAACAGAAGGACAGAAGGAAACAAGATCATTCATGTTAGCACAGGGGAAATAGGGAGCAGCGGTAATGCCAGTGAGGTTCTCCACATGTCAGAGCTGAGATCCCATATTCTGTCTCTGAGCATGCACCTGCCATGGCTCTTTAGTGGCCCTCCTGAATTATGGACAAGGCTGTTTCTCCAGCGGTCAGTGAGGGAGCACGGCAGGCTTGCAGATATGAGCCTTGGGCCCCTTACAGAGGCCCGGATTCCATCTTGCTCCTGGGAACACAAGCATGAGCAAGGCCAGCCCAGACCCCCCCAAGACTATGCCTAGCCTCTGGATCTAGAGAGATACTTGGAATGCTCGGTCCCCCTCAGATGGTACCGTTGGGGCAGCTGCAGACCTACAGACAAGGGCCAGGAGCTCTGGTCTTCCAGATGACTGGGCTGGGGCCAGATGGGGTGGGAAGGCCTCTGTTCACCTGCCTCCTGGGCCTCCCACCATGGAAGCGGTAGGCATGCCACTGGAGTGCAGCAGAGCTGCATGACCTTGGGCCTTCGGGGTTTTGATGGAAGGGCAGCCTCATGTCATCTGCGTCTTAGGGGTGGGGGTAAGAGAGGGCATCCCGAGGGAGTAATGGAAGCAGGGCCCCACCTTTCAGGGGTGGAATTGGGCTGTCCAGCGTAGGAGCAAGTCAGCCGAACCAGCCTGCTGGTGGGCGAATATAACCGGGACGTGACTTGCCTGCCAAGAACACTGCTAAAAATGAGTCCTACGTTCTGGGTGAGCCATGGGGTAATGCGAGTTCCTTCTTTGTCTTTAGTCGTGGGACATTTTTTTCCGAAACACCAATGCCGGAGCGCCGCCAGGCACCGCCTACCAGAGCCCGCTCCCCCTGAGCCCGGGCTCCCTGTCTGCCATGGCACGAGCACAGCCCCTGGTGGCCGCACAGCCCAACGTGGACAAGCTGGTGGAGGACCACTTGGCAGTGCAGTCTCTCATCAGAGCCTACCAGGTAAGGCCGCACCTGCCGGCCGGCAGCACATCAATGACAAAGGGCCCCCAAGTGATGTGTCATGTAACCAGGAGCCTGGGGAGGCAAAAACAAAATATGCCAGAAGCAAAGGAGCCGGGTCTGACCCAGTCTGACCCTGCTTGAGCACATCCTTGCTGCCTGGAGCACCTGCCCTATAAATAGCTCCTGTTTCTTTCCATAAGTTGACAAGAAAAACTCATGGGCAGGGAAAAACAGTCCTTGCTGGGGTGTCGAGGGGGCTGCTGATCACCTGGAGGGAGCAGTGACCGGAAGGGGTGCGCCCCCCGTCTCATTCGCCAGCACCCATGTACGACAAGAGGAAATGAACCCGTAGAGTTTGAGACAGAAGCAGAGCCCCCGGTGCGTGAGAGGCGGGTGAGGGGCAGGGCAGTCTCCAGGAGCCTCCCAGTTAGCGGTCCACACTGTCAGAGGCTGCTAGGCAGGACACGTGGGGCTCCTCTGAACTTTCTCCACGTGGCAGGGAAGAGTCCAGAATTCAGACCCAAACACCTGAGAGTAGCTCTGAGATTAAGAGGAGAAATCAGGCCTGGGGGTGGGGTGTCCCTTCTGGGATCCCTGGGCTCCCCTGCCACCACCTCTTCCGTGGATCACACGGAGGTCTCATCTCTCCTGGGCATATTTCCAAGAGACGCCACGGGTTGGGGCAGGGCAATGGGTCCTGGCGAGTGGACAGATGCTCCGAGCCATGTGGCCGGCATGGCCGTGTGCTCTGGAGTGTTGTTCCGTGGGCACATCTGGAGGAAGGAGGTGCATCTGATGGCTTCTGACCGTTGCCTGCCTCCTGCAGCCTCGTAACATCACACAGTCCCAGGTTCCCCTCCGCAACCACCCCTTCTCAAGCTGCTAGCCAACAGTCGTGGGTCAAATAGCCAAGACTTGAAGTTGGGAGGAATTTTCTTCCTCCTTTTGCTTCTTAGGCAGTTCAGATCAGATGCCGAAGCCCCTGCGCCCCCTCGGCAGGGCCTGCGCTCCCCAAGCCAGCACCTGCACTCCCCTCCTTGGGGGCACTGACATGCTGAGCGGCACGGCCCCACACGGGCATTAACCCCCCAGCGTGTCCCGCTTCGTTTATCCAAGGAAACGGCAAGGATCCCCAGAACTGCCAAGTTTACTGTGACCTGAGTTTCTCTCTTTTACAAGCACAAGAGCGCTTTCACGATAAATATTCGAAGGCTTTTTTTTTTTTTTTTTAATAATTTTGTTACTTTGGGTTCAGGTTTGACCAAGTGTAACTTTTCCCCCCCACAGCCCGCGGGTCCTGCTTAATGACTGCTTGTGTTATTGCTTCCAGGTCAGGGGTCACCACATTGCAAAACTTGATCCTCTCGGAATTAGTTGTGTAAATTTTGATGATGCTCCGGTAACTGTTTCTTCAAACGTGGGTGAGAATTAATCTGTAAACGCTAATTTTAATGTAATTTTACTTTTTTTTACCCCTTCCCTCTTTTTTTTCTCCTGTCCTTTTGTGTGTGTCCCCCTCCCTCGCTGGCCCGTCCGTAGATACGAGGGCACCATGTAGCGCAGCTGGACCCCCTGGGGATTTTGGACGCCGATCTGGACTCGTCCGTGCCCGCTGACATTATCTCCTCCACAGACAAACTTGGTGAGGGTCTGGGAGCGGCCAGCGCTGCGCTGCTTAGCTGCTCTGCGTCACAGCTGTGACGGCCAGGACATCCTCAGACGGAAGGGAGAGGCTCTTAAGTTTCCTTCGTTTTGATCACTTGAAATTTAGTGTGTTTGGGGCAAGTTACTTTTATCCCAGCTTCTTAGCCAGACGCTATCTATGAGCTCAATTGTCTAAGTCTCCAAATTGGAGAGTAAAATTTGGGTCAGACAAGGTTTGTGGCACCGAGGAAAAGATGACCTCCCAGACAGGCGGGTCACATGACATTCCAGAGGTCGGCTCTGCTGGCTTGGGTTGCAAATCCCGGTGCGGCACGGCCTCCACCCGACACGGCCTCGCTTGGGACCGTTGTCGCGCGCTGTGCTCTTTGGCGCTTGGGACAGCCTGCCTTTAACGGGCGAGTTCCAGAGCACACTGTGCACTGAGTGTTGATTCCTAAATGCTGGTGATCACACTGAGGAAGGAAACTTTGGAAGGCATCCCGGCACACGGGGAGGTGCGTGGCGCTCGGGCAGTCACTGTCACGAGTCCCCACTACCTCTTCTGCCGCTGTGAAGCACACACAGGGGCGTGGCTGGGCTCACCCTGCAGCTGCTTTCTCAAGTTAATCTGCTCTCGGTCCCCGTGCCGCTAACCTGTGCTGAGATGACTGACCCGGAAATGGCCAGGTGTCCACCAGACACACTGTGCATGCTAATAAAACTCACGATTGCCTACCTGTCTAATGCTGCTCTCTGGGTGGGGACGGAACTCACCTCCCTGAGCGATGGTCTCTAACACTCTGTGATACCGCAGCACCCCTTAGGCATCGCTGGGCTCTGATGTGGGTGGTCAGGCTCGAGCCAGGTAAGGCGAGGTTCCAGAGAGCATTGGCTCCAGGGTCCATGTTAGCTAGCAGTCTGTCACCGCCGTCTTCACTGGAGAGACACTACTGGGGGGTCCAGGGGCTTCTTCCCTTTTCTTCCCCCTCCCCACTCAGCCCTGGGAACACCCTGGCCCCATCAACCTGTGCTCGCCTGTCCTGAAGCCCCTCGGTGGCCCCTCCAGGTGTTGAAGGCCTGGGGCTTCTCTCCAGAGAGGGGTGAGGGCCTGGACATCGTGAGGCATTCCAACAAGAAGGGGGCACAGGATGTAGGGGTCGTCCTCTCCCACCCCAAACTGCATCACCCCAGTGGTGCATTCATGGTCGCCAGTTTCTTGGTATTAAAATGGATGGTTTTTGGTGGTTCTCAGCTCTCATTCGAACTTGGCGGGGTCGGGGGGGTGAAGCTCTGCTCTGTCCCACGTGAGACTGGTCAGGGCAGGACAGTGCTTAGAGATCCCCCAACACTCCCAGACCAGCTGGTCCATGCAGGATGGGATGCCTGGTGACGCTCCAGTGTCTCTGTCCCTGTGCCAGTCGAGGGCAGAGGCAGGGGTAGGGGCCTGTCATTCTTCCCAGTTCGCTCCCGGCTACCATGACCTCACCCTATATTCCCTCCCAGAGGAGTGTCCCCGAGCATTTGTGATACACCAGGAGAGCCACACAGATGTGGCCCTGGAGCCCTCTGGGCTCTTTGGAGGAAGAGATGCTGCCTCTCCTGGCCAGGAGCCCTTCAGAACCACCAGGAGCAAGTCAGGGAGCAGTCCCCGCTTTGCAGAGGGAAGTGCATTTTCATCCTGAGAATTTGAAATAGTTGTGATAAGTTCGTTCTTTAGGTGCAAAAAATGGAAATAGTGAATCTGCAGGAAAGTTAGTTTGAATTGTGTCGCCTTTGGTGCGTGCATGTCTTCAGGAAAACAGCTGGTCCACCCCGACCACTGCTCGTGGACCTGGACACTTCTGGGTGCTTCCATGCTCCTCACCTCCTCTGGGCCACGGGCCTGGCCTCAGAGGCAGCTCCCTGCGTGGGACCCCTGGCTCGGCCAGGAGCAGTTGTGTCTACACCTCCTCATCCATTAGGCTGTTTGAGAATTGAATAAGCTCCGTAGAACAGTGCCTGGAGCTTCCTAAGCTCCACGAAGCCGTGAACTAGTGCAATTGTTAACAGTCTTTCGAGCTAGGTTGCTGCCAGGCCCTCTGGTAAGGAGGTAAATTCAGAAACCGAGGGATGGAGCAAGCAGTCCGGGGCCACACCAGGGTTGGTCATGGTCGGGGAGCCCTGGAGCTGGGGCCAGAGCAGAGTGGCCTACGTGTTCCCCGTGGAGCCGGGGTCCCTCTTGTGCCTCCTCTGGGCTGACCTCCCCTTCTCCCTGTGGATGCAGACAGTTTCTCCATCCTCTTGTGGGGAACCCAGGCTTGGGAGATGCTCGCTCCCCACACATCTGAGAGTGCATTGCGCTGCTGGGTAAGCAGGCAGGTGGAGGGGCAGCAGTGGGCAGGCGTGAGCCGAGGGCGCAGGCGGCAGGCTGTCTGCAAGGGCCAATGATGCTGGTCTGCAGTGCCGGCGGGGCTATGTCCACTCCCCATTTTTTAAATAAAGTAGATTGTGTGAAATAGTTTCCATTAAGCTTTTGACCTTTGACTGGTTTGGGAAGGTTGGGAATTGATGGCCTAAGTTTCCTATCCTGACGTCACACGCATTCCCCTGGCCCCCGAAGTGACGGGTGGAGAGAGAATTCACGGGCAGGCTCTGTCCTGTCACGGCAGATGCAGTGGGTATGCAGGGCTCATGGGTGGCCAGGATGAGGGGGTTACCAGATGTGACGCACACACGGAGCATACTGCCTACCACCAGTGCAGCAGAAACATTGTTGAGAGGTGATGATTATAATTAAGATTGTAAATTTAAATTAATATTAGCATCATTTCTCAACTAGTCCATAATCAGGTGGATGATTACTAGCAACGGGGCACCTTTACCAAGGTGTGTTTTGTCAGGAGCCGGGTTCTAGGTGGGCTCCAGAAACATATCCTCATCTGTACCCGGTTTTCCCGTCGACCCCCACGCCCGTGGAGGAGGGTGGGGGGCACTGACATGAGATGCCCAGGCACGTGTTCCATCTTCAATTCCTCAGAGGATCCGGACAGGATAGGGTTTCCTAGTGAGGCCTTTCTGCTTGGCCCTAAATTAGGGTCAGGCTGTGGCTTTCGATGTAAAGGGCCAGACAAGAGAGTCCTGTGGGGTCAGGGTCATCGCCGTCTTCACTACAAACAATGTGGATGTAATTACACCCATGTCCCGTACAGGCGTGCAGTATTTGCTTCATAAGGCTAAACTTCATAAGGTGGGGAGGGAGCTGAACCACTCTCGACTGGTCTGGGACGTGCAGAAAGGTCCCACTGACCTGCCTTCCATGTCTTGCTTTCACATGCGGTGCGTAAGTTAGACCCCAGCTTTGAAGTGCCCGCTCCTGCGGTTCTGTGTAGATGGGCACTGTGGTTGCTCACGGCGACAGGGGTGATGGACGTTTACTGTGCCGTGAGATTTAAACATAATTATGGGGAACTTGAAACAAATTCTGTAGATCACAGGGAGGAAACCATGATGCCTCTCCTGTTTGCCATCAGTGTTTGCACACTGCCTGTCCCGAGAAATGAGCTTGAGCTGGGGTCCTGGAGGCTCAGCTCCAGACCAGTTCAGGAGAGCCAGCGCGGCCATAAAGCGAGCCCCGGGAGCTCTTTGGTTTCCCGGTGCACCCAAGAGGGGGGTTTGCACCGTCTCCGAGCAAGCGTGAGGTAGCAGCACTGTGTCTGAGTAAAGACGGCGTGCACACCTTCATGCTAACTGTCCTCTGAGCTCTCAGGAAGTCATCACATCGCAGCACCCTGGCAGGTAGGATAAGAGTGAAAAGTTTGGAATATTGAGAGAATTACCAAAACGCGACACAGAGACAGGAAGTGAGCAAATCCTGTTGGGGAAATGGGGCCGGTGGGTGTGCTGGATACAGGGCTGCCACAAAGTTGTAAATTCCTAAAATTCGTGAAAAAAAAAACACACAAAACTCAGTATCTGTGAAGTGCGGTATAACAAAGGGTGCCTCTAGTTAAAAAGCCAATTCAGAAGTCCGAAATCCGGGCAACACTTTGACCACATCAGTGGGTTAGCTCCTTCTGGCGTGGCCGGGGCTGGAGTCTCGCTGCCGTCCTGCTGACCTTCCAGAGCACTCCGTGTCCACCACGGCCACTTTTGCTCCCTTGACGTCTGGGGAGAATAACTAAAACTAGGGGTGATCTTGTCAGCTTTCCTAATTTCGGAGCAACACAGAGCAGTTTACTTGACATCTGCGGGTTGCCGTGTGCTGGGGGTCAGGCTCGCGCCGAGCCAAGCTCCCAGGGGTCGTGCCGTGCAGAGATGTCCTCCCAGATGCGCAGGCAGGCCGGGGGGGCACCGTGGCCGACTCCCGGCCGCTCTGTTTCTCCAGCAGCGTCGTGTGCGCATCAAGGAGTAACGTACAGATTGCAGGGACCCCCGTGTGCTCTCTGCAGGGAAAGCCACCACACCGGCTGTTCCTGTCTTCTGTTAAATCCAACCAGAAAGTACAGATAAGAATGAAAGCCTCCACCAGTACGCAGGGTGAACAGATGTCAATATTTTAAGACATTCCATGTGTTGCCTGTGGAGTTTCTGATGGCTCGCTTGCGGTTCTCTGTTGGGGTGGGGCGGGGTCTTCTGTCTCAATTCTGAGGCTTGAAGGAGAAAAAGGAAGATCTTCCTTCTTGCCCTTAAGCAGAGTGTCCACAATTCTTTGCAGAACTTAGATGATCTGCTGTCTTAAGAGCCACCGGCTCTGTGGTCTTTACTGGGTACTGCTCTCTCCACGGGCCAGGAGGCGGGCTTACCCACCCAGAGCAGTGGGCCCTGCCTCCTCTGACTCCGAGTTTTTGCTCTCCACCTCCAAGGCAGCGTCCGCTGGGCTTCCTCTGCACTCCCGGGGCAGGGAGCAGCTGCGCTGACTGACCGTGAGCACGCCCCCACTCAGCCGCCAGCCCTTGCGCGCCCTGCCACCACGACCCTCCCTGACCCCAGCCACCCGGCTCAGGCTCATGCTCCCAGGGGACCGGGGTCAGGAGAAGGAAGTGCTTTGTGTGTCCAGATGAACACTTGGCTTTCACCAGCAGCCCAGAAAGCATCCAGGAATGGTACAGGGCCCTGAAAAGCTTGCCGTAGGAGGACCGTGGGCATCGCTCGGGCAGTTCTGTGCAGCAGAGCTCCCTCCCAGTTCTGCCTTGTTGCTGAGGGGGGACTGAGGCCCCACCTCTGTCTTTTAGAACCCATCAGAATCTGGAGGTTTACGGTCTAGTCCATTACCTGCTGCTCCATTTGTGAGGACGGTCTGCTAGAAATAGGCCTTTTCATTTTCTGTTCCCTGGTTTTGTCACCCTGAAGTGGGCTAGGTGGGGTGGGTTCCATTTCCCAGGAGAGCTCTGTGTCAGCCCCTTCTTCAGGACGGGGAAGCGAGGAGGTCTTTCCCGCGTCAGGAAGTGACCTTTCCCTCCTTTAGGCTCACCTCATTCCAGCTGTTTCTGAGCAGTTCCCACGTGTACCCCAGTAGCTGTCGGCCCCCCCAGCCCCACCCTATTCCCCTTTGGTGTCTGTCTGTGTGGCAGTGTCTGTGCCCCCCCCCGTGACTGCGGTGACGGTGCAGGGTTGGGATGTCTGGGTCTTTAACTAACTCTCGCTGTCTTTTTCCTTCTGCGCTCACCCACGCCACCTCACTCTGCCTCTCAGACCTTGCAGTGTTCAAGGAACGACTCCGAATGCTAACAGTAGGAGGTAGGAAAATAACGTGCCTTTCACCTTTCTGGAGCTGAGGACCTCATTTGAACAGGGTGTGCAACTTTTCCCAGCATGCAATTTGGGGAAAGTTGACTGTTAATTGTACTGAAGTGTGTTGTCCCGTCATTCAGCTGTCACCCAGCAGGGAGAGCCACTTCTGTGTCATTTCTGTTTCCGTCCATTCTCATCTCCCGTGTGTCTCGCCGCTGCTTCGCTGAGCTTGTCTCTAGTGCAGGCTGCTTGGAGCTCCTGCCAAGCCGGCGGGGGGCGGAGGCCACACGGCATTCTGCATGTTGGCACACCCTTTCCTCCACCTTCTGCACTGTGCCTTCGACTGGGCTCTGGATTCTTTCAAATTCTGCTTCCTGGGTTATTTGGGACGAGATTTCTCTGTTGATCTTCCCATGTTTGAAGGACAACTGAAGTATTCATAAAGACTTACTTCATGAAGTAAGGAATCCTCAGTGACCCGTGGTTCTGGGCAAAGCACCTTTGAAGAATCCAGAGTGAGGTGCTGGGGGCCATCTGCCTGTTGTCACTCTCCCAGTGGCTAGTCTTCCTTCCATGCCAGGTGGCCCTGAGATGTTCTCTTTTCCCACCATCTTATCATAGCTGTGACACCTCAGTTTTGATTACATTTTTTGTTTTGTGACCATTATTGATTCATACGCAGTTGTAAGAATTCACAGGGATCCTCATGCCTCGCAGCCCATGGTGGTAATGTCTTGTAAACCATAGTACATCCCACCAGGGTGCTGGCCAGGCCACATTCACCCCCCGGGGGTCCTTCCTGCAGCCTTCCTTAGCCACACCTGCTTCCCCTCCATCCTGTTCCCATTTAACCCCTGGCAGCCACTATCCTGGGCTCCACTTCTATAATTCGTCCATGCAAGAATGTTATGCAAATGGAATCATAGTATGTAACATCTTGGAATTGGCCATTTTCAATCAACCTGATTTTTCTGGAATTCGAGCCAGGTGGCTTTGTAACACTGGTTTGCCCCTTCTTGCTGAGTAGAACTCCTTGCCGTTCGTGTCCCACGCTTGCTTCCATTATTCACTTGGAGGACTTTTGCATTGTTCCCATTCTTTGGCTAATGGGCTCTTTTGCCGGGCAAAATTTTAAATTCTGATGAAGTCTAGTTTGTCACAGTTTTCCGTTTTATGGATTGTGCTTTTGTTTCCAAACCTAAGAACCCAGAGATTTTCTCCTATGCATTTTAAGATGTATTTATTTTAGAGAAGGAGTGTGAGTGGGGAGAGGGGCAGAGGCAGAGGGAGAGAGAGAATCTTAAGCAGGCTCCACACTGAGTGCATAGCCTGATGCTGGGCTCCATCTCACAACCTGGAGATCATGACCTGAGCCAAAATCAAGAGTTGGCCGCTTAACCTTGAGCCACCCAGGTGCCCCTCCTATGTATTTTTCTAATGGTTCTCTAGTTTCGCATTTTACATTTAAATCTACGATCTATTTTGAGTTATTTCTGTATAAAACCTGAAGTTTAGGTCAACGGTTTTTTTGTTTTTTGCCTGTGGATGTCCAGTTGCCCCAACACGTGGAAAGTTTGTCTTCCCTCTGTTGAATTGCTTTTGCATTTTTATAAAAAATCAGTTGAATTGACTTGCGCCAATCTGTTCCTGAATTCTCGATCTTTTCCTTTAGTCCGTGTGGCGGTTCCCCAACCACTATCACTCTCTTGGTTACCGTAGCTGCTGGGCTTTATTTTCCTGCTTCAGAACTGTTGTGGCTGTTCTAGGGCTTTTCTCTTTCCAGATGAATCTGAGAGAAGGCTTGTCTGTGTTTACAAAACAACTTGCTGACATTTTGGTAACAATGGTACTAAACCTACAGATCCATTTAAGAGAATTGGTTTACATACCCCATTGCTTCCCAGTCGATGAACATAGTATGCCTCTCCATTTCTTTAGATCTTTGTTGATTTCTTTTGTCCGCTTTTTGTAGTTTTCAGTGTCCAAGTCCTATACATGTTTTGTTAGATTTATACCCAAGATTCTTTTTCTTTTTAATTTTAGTGTCTACATATTATTACTAATACCTAGAAATACAGTTGTTTTTTGTGTTTATGTTGTATCCTGTGGACTTGCTGAGCTCACTTATTCTAGGACTTAGTGTGTGTGTGTGTGTGTGTGTGTGGTAATTTCCCTAGGATTTTTTGTGTAGATAATCATGTCATCTGACAAAAGGAACAGTTATTTCTTCCTTTTTAACCTTTGTGCCTTTTATTTCCTTTCCATGCCTAATTGCCGTGGCTAGAACTTTTAGCACTATGTGGAGTGTGAGTGCTGAGAATGTACATCTTTCTGATCTTAGGGGGAAAGCTCTCAGTCTTTCATCACCAAGTATAATATTAGCTATAGATTTTTTGTAGATGTTCCTTATCAAGTTGAAGTAGTTCCCTTCTACTCCTTTCTTTTGTTAGTTTTTATTTGGAAGAAGTGTGACAGTTTTTTGCATCTATTGATACAGTTGGGCGATTTTTCTTCTTTAACCTGATAGTATGACAGATTACACGTATTGATTTTCAAATATTGAACCAACCTTGTATCACTGGAATAAACTTCACTTGGTTGTAGTGTTGAATTCTTTCTAAATATTGCTGCGACTGTATATTTCTTGCATCTATATTAATGAGGGATATTGTTCTGTAATTTTTTTTTAATCGTCTTTGCTATTTGTATCAAGTTAGTTCTACCCTCATAAAATGAGTTGTTGTTGGTTTTTTTCCTTTTCTGTTTTCTATTTTGAAAGAGATTATGTAGAACTGGTGTTAATTCTTCTTTAAGCATTTGGTAGAATTCTCCAACAAAACCATGTGGGTTTGGAGATTTCTTTTTCAGAAGCTTTTTATTTGGGAATTTAATGTCCTTAATAGTTGTAGAGCTATTGCAAATTATCTGTTTCATACTGGGTGAGTAGTTGCAGTTTGTATTGTTCTAGGAATGGTTTGTTTCATCCGAGTTGTCAAGTGTATATATAGAGAGAGAGAGTTGTTCATAGCATTCCCTTAGTGTCTTATTGATATCTGTGGGGTCTGTATTGCTATCCTGTTTTGTTCCTGATATTGGTAATTTGTGTCTTTTTTAGTGTTGTTGTTGTTTTTTTTTAAGATTTTATTTTTGAGAGAGAGAGAGAGAGCACGCATGCACAGAGGGAGAGGGAGAGGGAGAAGAAGACTCCCTGCTGAGCGGAGAGCTCGATGCAGGGCTCAAACCCAGGACCCCAGGATCATGACCCCAGCCAAAGGCAGACACTTAACTGACTGAGGCACCCTGGTGCCCCTTTTCCTTTGTTAGTCTTGTTACAGGTTTGTCAGTGTTACTGATCTTTTCAGAGAACCAGCTCCTTGTTTCATTGACTTTTCTCTGTTTTGCTGTTTTCAGTTTCAGCTGATTTAAATAGATTTCTCCTCTTATCTTTATTATTTCCTTACTTCTCTTTTCTGTTGGTTTTTCCCCTTCCTTTTCTAGATTCTTGTGGTGGGAGCTTAGATTACTGATTTGAGATTTTTCCCTCTTTTTTTTTTTTTTAAGATTTTATTTATTTAGAAAGAGAGAGGGAGAGAGGGGGAGAGAGAGAGAGTGCACAGGGGGAGGAGCCAAGGGAGAATTCCAGGTGGACTCCGTCCTCAGCATGGAGCCTGACGCAGAGCCGATCTCAAGACCTGAGCTGAATTCAAGAGTCAGATGCTTAACTGACTGAGCCACTCAGGCACCCTGAAACGTTTCCTCTTTTGTAATGTGTGCCTTTAGTGCTGTAAATTTCCCTCTGGGAATTGCTTTAGCTGCCCCACAAATTTTGATATGTCTTCTTTTCATTTTCATTCAGTTCAGTATATTGATACCTTTAATACTTCCTCTGTCATCCATGGATTATTTAGGAGTGTGTTGTTTCATTTCCAATAATTAGGAGATTTTCCTTTTATCTTTCTGTTGTTAATTTCTAGTCTGATTCCATTGTGGTTAGAGAATGCACTCTGTATGATTTCAGTTCTGCTAAATTTGTTGAGGACTTTTTATGGCCCAGTAAATTGTTTTTCTTGGCATATATTCCATGGGCACTTGGGAAGAACACGTATTCTGCTATTGTTGGGTGAAGTGTTCTGTAAATGCCCATTAGATCCTGTTGGTTGGTGGCTGTTGAGTCCTTCTATATCCTTGGCGATTTTCTATGTACTGCTTCGATGAATTATTGAGAGAGAAGAGTTGAAGTCTCCAACTATACCTGTGGATTTCTTGTTTCTCCTTTCCTTTTTTTTCTTTTTTAAGATTTTATTTATTTATTTGACAGAGAGATAGAGCCAGAGAGCACAAGTGGAGGGAATGGCAGAAGGAAAGGAAGAAGCAGGCTCCCCACTGAGCAGAGAGCCCAATGAGGGGCCTGATCCTGGGATCATGACGTGAGCCGAAGGCAGACACTTAACCATCTGAGTCACCCACGCGCCTCTCTCTGTTTCTCCTTTCTGTCCTTAGTTTTTGGTTCACGTTATTTGTAGCTCCATCACTGTGTGCACGGTTGGGATTCCTCTGTCTTCTAGGTGGATTGACCTGTCATGTAATGGTTCTCTCTCTGTGTCTAGTAATTTTCTTTGCTCTGATGTCTCCTTCATCTGATAATAATGGAGCCACCTGTGCTTTTGATTGTGTTTACGTGATATATCTTTTTCTGCCCTTTTACTTTTAATCTGTCAATGTCATTAGTGGGTTTCTCGTAGACAAGCATATAGTTGGGTCCTTTTTTATTTTTTTAATCCACTTTGCCAATCTCTGTCTTCTAGTTGGCATATTTCGATCATTTATGTGTAACGTAATTATTGATATGCTGGGGCATAAGTCTAACATCTTGTTCTTTATTTTCTGTTTGTTCTCTTTTTCATTTCTCTGCCCTCTTTTTTCTGACTTCAGATGAGTTTTTAAGCCTATATTTTAGAATTTCAATTTTATTTATATTTATTTGTATTTTTGGTCATATCTTTGTGTTTTTAGTAGTTGTTTTTTCAGCCTTTTTTGTGGCTGTCTAGGTGTGATATTATATATACAGATTATCACAATCTACTGGTGTCATTGTTTTATGAGTTCAGATGAAGTGTAGAAACTGTACCTCCCTCTATATCCCTTTACCATCCTCATTTAAAATAAAATTGTCTTTGGGGCGCCTGGGTGGCACAGCGGTTAAGCGTCTGCCTTCAGCTCAGGGCGTGATCCCGGCGTTATGGGATCGAGCCCCACATCAGGCTCCTCTTCTGTGAGCCTGCTTCTTCCTCTCCCACTCCCCCTGCTTGTGTTCCCTCTCTCACTGGCTGTCTCTATCTCTGTCAAATAAATAAATAAAAATCTTAAAAAATAAAATAAAATAAAATTGTCTTAAATATTTTCTTTACATGTTTAGAACCACATCAGACAGTGTCATAAGCTTGGCCTTGACCATCAACGCTAAGTTAGAAGAAGGAGGAGAAGGGAAGTCTACTTTATTACCCCGTACTTTTTATTCCGTGTTCCGTCTTCCTTCCTAATGTCTAAGATCCCTTCTGATGTCACTTCCTTTCTCTGTAGCCATTCCTGTAGGTGACAGGCTCTCTCTATTCCTTGCAACTGAGAATGCCTCATTTCCCCTTCGTTCCTAAAGGGTGTCATCCCTGGAACACGGAGCCCTGGAAAAGTGTGCACCCCTGTTCTGCCCCCCCCCCAATTCCAGATGAGAAACCCTCTGCCTTCAAGTGGTTTTTCTCTCCTTTTACTCTGGCTGCTTTCAGGATTTTTTCTTCATCCTTAATTTTGAGAAGTGTAATTATGCTGTGTTTTGGCGTGGTGGTGTTTGGGTTTCTCCTATGGGTTCACGCTGCTTCTTCAATCTGTGGGTTGAAGTCTCTGGCCGTATTTGGGGCATTTCAGCCATTATTTTCCAGGTCCCTTTTTTCATCTTCCTTCTCCCCCTCTGGGATTCGTGGGCACAAACATGAAGGCTTTTGTTTTATGTTACGTGTCCTGAGGCTTTCTTCATTTCTCTCTGTTGTTCGGATTGGTTCATCTCTATTCTGTCTTCAGGGTCCCTGGTCCTCTGACCACTACTTCTGCCTTTGAGCCCACCTGCCCGACTTTAATTCAGGTGATTACATTCTGCAGTTTCAGATTTCCCCGTTCAGTCCTTTTCTGCATCTTCACTTTTTGTAGATCCTTGGCTTCCCACCGTCCCTGTCACATTCTGAGTGCTCACTGAAGTCGTCTGAGGACGGCTCTTGGAGAGCCCCAAGCGGCAGTTCCAGGGGTCCGTGCTGCTGTGAGCTGGTGTCTGTCTGTTGGTTGTCTTTCCCCATTCAGTCTGAGGGATTCCTGGTTCTTGTTGTGAGGGATTCTTTTACTGAAACCAGGATGTTTGGGTATCATCAGACTTGGAATCATACTCCGATCTCTATTAGAGCAGGGCCCGTCTGAACACTGCCGTGGCAGGGAGGGGCCACGGTCCCCATGGACTCCGCTGACGCTGGGATGGGGAAGTAGGCTGGTGCATCCCCTCCTGGAGGGAGCAAAGTCTGGAGTCCCTGTTGGGCCCTCCCTGAAACCCCAGGATGGGGCTGGACACTGGAGTGCCTCGCAGCCTGCAGGGTGTGGCTGGGCTGCAGTGTGTACTGCGTGTTTGGGTGGGATAGAGTGGTCATTATCCGACGTCTCTGCCCTAGTCGGCTGCCCCTCCTGACCCTGTAGACCAGCTTTCCTTGCGCTTTTTCGTCTGCATCTGGAGGAGTTCTCAGATTGCTTGTTCTTTGCCCCAAGTTTGGGAAATGGGAGCCCAGAAGGAAATCCAGGGGACTCACTGACTGGTCAGCCTTCTTCTCCACCTTCTGGCATTGTCTTATGTTCATTTTACCTATGATGTCTGGGCTCTGTAGTTGCAGTTAGTGGGGAATAGATAACAATACGTCTGCTCCGCCTTCCTGGAAGCAGGTGTCCAAGATTTAATTTCTCGTGTGACTAAAGAACATAGCAGCAGAGCTGGCCGTTTGGAGGCTCACCAGGACAGCCCAGGAGTGGTCAGCACAGGGTGACAGAGCCGAAGAGCTGCACACATGCCGAGGCTGGGTCCTGCCAAGCTGAGGTTCCCTGGATCAGCGCATTCCCAGCGGAGCGTGCACGCCTCTTCTCATCATCTAGGAAAATGCCCTCCACAGAATTCTGGCTGTCCTCCATAAATACCACGAGCGGGGCAGTGAGTGCCCGGAGTCTCACCAGACCTGTTCGGTGCCCCGTCCTCATTCTGGATAGAAGAGCAGCAGGAAAGGGGTGCGTGCGTTTCCCCAAGCTGCCGCTGCTGTCACTGCCTCCACATGAAAAAGCCGGCTGGGTTGCTTTTGTTCCAAGAAAGCCAGAAGGGTTTGGAAAACATAGAATTTGCTTTTAAGACTTAAAAAATGTGTGCTGAGTGTTCAATGCATAAAGGCTGTGGTCCCCACGGCAGCTTGGATGGGCACACCTGGGCATTCCCGGCCCCCACGTGACCAGGGAGGCAGCGCTGGGGTGAGGCCTGCAAATGTGCGCCTTTTCAGACCTCCCAGCCGTTCAGACACACAGCTGTGCCTCTCTCTGCCCGCTCCCGGCCCTGCTGTGCCGGCGACGCTTAGTTAGGCCGACCCGAGGACAGAGTGTGGCCTTGCGCAGCCGGGCATCCCGGGTCACGCATGCTGGCCTTGGTGTGACGTGGCGCCTCCGCCTCGCCCATCTGAGCTCTCAGAGCCGGTGGGAGCCCAGTCTTATGTGTCACCCAAAAGTCCTCCTAGCCTCTCCCCGTGACAGTCACCGTGACGGGAAACTCAAGAAAGAGCCTTTCATTCGCGTTTGTGTCCGTTTGAACTATGCGTCCGAGGAGGAGGCGTCTTGCGTGGCGGGTCCTGCGGGAAATGCTAGTGACTAGGCAGTAGATCTGTGTCAGCGGGGGCACCCTGTGCAGGACGGGTGCAGACGGGCGGTTCGGAGAAGGCGCGGCCGTCACCCCTGCCTCAGTGCCCCAGCTCCTGTCACCTCCTCACACAGGACACGGGGCTCTTCTCCACCAGTTCCTCGGTCTCTGCTTGCATTCCCTCCTTACTGCCTCTCATTCGCTTTCCGATGAACTTACCCAGTGCCTTTTCAAGTCAAAATTTGTGTCTCTGGGACCTTGAAATACGTTTATTTCTAAATTATGAATAATTGGTGCACTGGACTAGTACACGCATAATATGAATTCTATTCTTGTTTAGCTGTGATGCTAGTAATATTCTCAGCTTCTGTTTGTTGCTAAAGTTTGTGTTTCTGGCTGTAAAATATTACCTATTTTCACGTATATCAGAGATTTTTATGATTTTTTTCCTCTTCTCTTTTCTCTCCTCTGGGGAGTCCCTTCCCCTTTCCATAAACTGTGGCCTCCGTGTGGCTGTGCCCGTCTCTCCTCACCCCTGCAGGGTTCTATGGCCTGGATGAGTCCGACCTGGACAAAGTCTTCCACCTGCCCACCACCACATTCATCGGGGGGCAGGAGTCAGCTCTTCCTCTGCGGGAGATCATCCGGCGGCTGGAGGTAAGGGGACGCGCCGGCATCCACAGAAATCTCGTGCACTTGCCCAAAACCTGTGTTGGCAGGAGGCCTCCCGACAGGGCGGTTATTGCTCTTGGTACTCCGTTGTTTTCAAGTGTAAGAAAGAGGGGAGCTTTTTTGCTATTTTGTAGATAAAAATTCATGCTTTTCATTTTTACCATCAACCGTAAGGGAGAAAAAGCGTCCCTGTGCGTTTCGTTCTCCGTGGGAGCTTATTTCAGGTGCGGAGGTCCCCCGGAACCCACGGTCTGCCAGCAGGGACCAGGAGCCTTGGGCTGTGGCTAGAGCGGGACTCCCCACCCCAGACAGAGGTCTCTCTGCTCGCCCGCCCTTCTGCTATTTTCTCTTCCTTCTCCTTTCTGGACCTGGTTCACACGGAGCACACTGGGCGCCGCACACATGCGCAGCGGCTACACGGGGCTCCGCTGCCACCTGCCTGTGTCCAGCTCCTCGTCCGTACAGGGTGGGGGGTCCATGCTGACGCTGCCCATGAAGACAGATGGAGGAAACAAGTACTCTGGAATGGGGTTCCCCAGAAAGGACCATGCCGTCACCTGGGGTGCTGTCAGGCACGCACGTCTGGATTGCGGGGGCACCTGGTGTCCCTGGCAAGCCCCAGCTTCATGACACCCAGTAGCAGGGCCCTCCAAGCCGGGCACTGGCATTGCTGCTCACACCCCCATCTGTGACTTGGGTGTGATGAAGGGGGTCCTGCTCCAGCCAGTGGGTTCTGATCAGAATGCTCCCATTGCTGAACAGAATGCTCACATGTGGCTGTGGTGGCCCAGAAAGGTCTGAGCGTCTGTTGGTGACATTGTCTTTAACTTGTGACAAGTGTCCTGTGGTGTCAGCATTTCAGCTTGGCCTTCATCACTTCCCCACAGGCTGTTGGGAAAGTGTGGACACTCGGTGACATGGTGCCAACATGAGGGTGTGGACACGAGGCTGGGTGTGCGCATCAGGG
The DNA here is from genome assembly GCF_002007445.2 of Ailuropoda melanoleuca. Lineage (NCBI taxonomy): Eukaryota > Metazoa > Chordata > Mammalia > Carnivora > Ursidae > Ailuropoda > Ailuropoda melanoleuca. The sequence continues at coordinate 109,441,797 of NC_048218.1, forward strand.
AGGGATGGGGAGGGGTGTGACCATGGGGGTGGGTGGGGAGGGATAAAAAAAAAAAAAAAAAAANCAAGGAGGGGAGGGGGAGGGGTGTGGACATCAGGGAGGGTTGGGGAGGGGGGTGGGCATTGAGGAGGGGATGAGGAGGGGTGTGAACATCAGGGAGGGAAGGGGGAAAGGTTGTAAGCATCAGGGAGGGGTGGGGAGGGGTGGGCAGGATTAGCCAGTGGATCAACCCAGGACCTAGGTGGTCCTTTTCCTCCATTTGCACTGGCCTCACAACTGACTTCAGTGTCTAGACCCGCTCTATCCCAATGTAGCCAGCAGCCCCATGGGGCCGTTGAGTTCTGAAAGAGTGCAAATTATCCGAGTCACTTAAGTATTGAAGAGAGAATGTGTTGATAAATTGACCAAATAGAGTCTGAGAGTTAATTCATCTCTATTAGAAAAATTAAAATTCCTCCTGTGGTCATGTTTTGTTTCTCTGGGATATTACTGACCTAGGGTTTCCCCTGGTCTGAACCCCAGAAACAGCACTCCTTGTAGACCAGTCCTTCTCCAGATGAACCTGTTCACGTCAGGCTCAGAGCCCAGGGCGCCTGTGTCCACCTGCGGGTGTCCCGGGCACCTGGGGCTGGTCTGCTTCAAAGCAGAGATTGGAGCAGTCTGCATGAGAGCTGGCTCAATGCACCTGCCCCTCCTTCCCTTCCCCTACACGGTCTCCAGTGGGGAGCTCAGCCCTCCTCCCAAGCCAGAAAACTTGCAGCCATGCCGGCCCCCTCCTCTCAGGGCACCTTCAGCACCTTCCCTCCCGTAGAGCGGAGTCGGGGTGTGCAGAGCCCCACGCTTGACCTCCTCAGCCTTGAGTCCCCCGTGGCCCTGAGCCCGGCATTTGGAGGGGCAGAGCCCAGCAGCTCTGACTCCGGCTGTGGGACCTTAGCTCCCCCTGACCAGGGCACCCACATCCCAGCCTGTGTGCTGTGCACGTGGCTTCCGGGTATTTGGACAAAGTTGCTGACAGTGGTGTGTACCTCCACACACATGTGTGCACACCAGATTGCTGGCATGAGCCGCCAGGACCACGGGCCGGCCCAGGACAGCATGGCCCCTGAGAAGCTGGAGCAGGAGCAGCTTCGAGACGCCTTCACGCTGTCTCCAGCTAGACAGAGAAGCTAAGAACCAGCCTCTGGAAAGTCATGGCCTTTTCTCCTGGGGATTGAGCCAAGAACAGGAAAAACAACACGTGATCCAGGGCCCGGTAACCACAAGTCCAAGTTAAAGCCAAACTCATGCTCGTGGTGATGGAGACTCGCTAGTTTCTGGAGTTTCCACCTAGTTGTTTCCTTCCAGCTCTTAAGTTGTTCAAGTCAGGGAAATAGTGACCCTGGGGTGCAAGGAGCCTTGTTTTCCTCCCTCCCCACCTCTGTGCAGAGACCTCCCCTCCCTCCCTGCCTACCCCTGTCCTCTCCCCTCCCTTCTTTTCCCTCCCTCCCCTCTTCCCTACTTCCTCCTCCCTCCCTCCCTTCTCTCCTCCCCTCCCTTCCCCTCCCTCCCTTCTCTCCTCCCCTCCCTCCTTCCCCCATGTCCTCTCCCTTCCCCTCCCTCCTCTCCTTCCTTTCCTCCCTCCCCCATCCTCTTCCCTCCCTTCCTCTGCTTTCCTCTCCATCTCTCCCCTTCACCCTCCCCCTCCCTCTTCCCTCCCCTTGCCCTTTTCCCTTTCCCCCATCCCCCTTCCCCTTCATCTCTCCCTCCCTCCCCTCCTCTCCTTCTTCCCTCTCTCCCTTCTGCTCCCTCTCCCCATTCCCCTCCCTCCTTTCTTCCCTCCCCCTCTCCTCCTCCTCCCCCTCTCCTCCTCTCCCCCTGTCTCCCCTCCTCTCCTCCTTCTGTCCCTTCCCTTCCCCTCCCCCTCTTCTTCCAGCCTCCCTCTGCTCTCCCCTACAACTCACTCCCTTCCATCCTGGCCTTGCAACTCAGATTTAGGTCCCAGGAAAACCTTTTTTAAGCTGACAGAGGAGGAGGGTTCCTGTGAACAGGCAGTCTGGTTGGGCCATGTGACTTGTTCTGTGGCTTAGCACATTTGGGACCATGAAGCTCAGGCAGAAGCAGGGGCTGGTGCGGACTCTGCAGTCAGGGAAGACAGCGCAGCAGGCCTATCCCCAGGCTTCTTGCATTCCCCGTTTATCACCTGAGATGCTGTCGTCATAGAAGCACCAAGGCCCTTCCCAGCATGCTTCCTCTTCATCCTTAGGCAAGATCTTCCTCTCTTGGCCAGGACGATGGCGCACGTAGTGCTTGGCGGTTACTGTGAGCTCAGGCAGACCTTCCTTTGTTTTGTAATCATGGAGCTCCGTGCAGAAATGCCCACCCCTGCTCTGAAGACAGGAGTAAGGGGTCCAGGGCACATCCACGCCCTGCACCTTGCCAACCGGTTCCATGTCCGTTGTGGAAACCAATGGAGCATGCATGGAAGCTCTGAGCAGAGCCTGGTGGTCTGAGTGCTTGGACGCTGTGGCTGCTGGAGATGGTTTTGGGGTCTATAAATCCTCCCTGTGCCACGGCAGGGTGCTTCCTTCTTTAACTCCGGTGCTGATTTGGGGTTTACTGTCACCCTGGACAGCTGGTGGGTGGAGGAAGAAGAAGGGCCCTGGTCACCTGCCTCAGGAAGGCGCTGGCCCTTGCGAAGGCCCGCACCCTGAGGCCGGGCCCTCCTGTGGCCTTCCTGCCCTCTCCCACTCCAACTTCCTTTCCGTTGAGCCCATGCTTCCCACAGGACACACGGCCTCCCTCCCAGCTGTAACGTGAGTGCCGTGGATGGGACACACCTGCTCTGTCCAGGGCCCTCTGCTTTGTAATGTGTGCAGTCACACTTCTGTAGGACGCAGTCTTCCCAGGAGGGGTCATTTAATAAAAGCAGAATTTAAAATCTAAGCACCTGCGAGTCTTAAGTGGCCATTGAGCTCTGTCACCCACCAGTAGCACGGTCCCTTCTCTCTCGTGGCACTGGCCGCAGTCGAAACCTTGAGGTCAGGGAAGCTGGCTTCCCAGAAGTGTCCATCCCCTGGCTGGTGCCTCCATTTTCCTGCCACAAAGGAAAGTGCCTTGGCCTCACAGTTCTTGCTGTCCCCTCCCTGCTCTCTGGGCTCAGCGCGACCCGCACAAAGCATCTTGTGGGCCCGCTGGGAGTGAGGGGGCTGTGGGCCTGGCCTGGCACCACAGCTGGCTCCGCTGTCTTTGAGAGGGAGACCCCTGTTCCTGCCAGCTTTCTGGCTGGATAGGCAGTCGACACCCGGGGTGAGCAGCCCTTGATGGGGTGTGTGTGTGTGAAACAGATGGCCTACTGTCAGCACATCGGGGTGGAGTTCATGTTCATCAATGACCTGGAGCAGTGCCAGTGGATCCGGCAGAAGTTTGAGACGCCCGGGATCATGCAGTTCACCAACGAGGAGAAGCGGACCCTGCTGGCCAGGCTCGTGCGGTCCACCAGGTGCGGGCTGCGTGCAGGGCAGGCCGGGGCTGGGGAGCGTACTGTCCCGTCTCTCCGCGGGAGGTCAGGGTGCCACCGACCCTGGCAGTGGCACTGGCCCAGGTGACATGGCGGTCCCTGGCCAGGTTTGAGGACTTCCTGCAGCGAAAGTGGTCATCCGAGAAGCGCTTTGGTCTGGAAGGGTGCGAGGTGCTGATCCCTGCGCTCAAGACCATCATCGACAAGTCCAGCGAGAATGGGGTGGACTACGTGATCATGGGGATGCCCCACAGGTGTGTGCCCACCGCCCCGGTACCCGTGCCCCTAACCACCCCCGCCCTGTGGGGCCTCAGCAGAGGGGGTTAGCAGAGCAGAGGCTGAGGGCAGAGTGCTCCCCACGGGCCACGGCCTTTCTGTTTTCCACCTGCCCTCCTCCCACCGCCGTAGCCTCGGGCTCACCTGCCTCTGTGTCCCAGGGGGCGGCTCAACGTGCTTGCCAACGTCATCAGGAAGGAGCTGGAGCAGATTTTCTGTCAGTTCGATTCCAAGTTGGAAGCAGCCGATGAGGTGAGGCCGCTGGTTTCTTCTCAAAAAACCCACCCGAGACCCTCAGTGCCACTTGTTGCTCAGAAGAGCCGTGCCCTCCGCAGGGGCCGGGGGCCTCCACACTGTCACAAGAGGTGGCAGCCACAGTCCTCCCGGAGAGGGCAAGGCCCTTCTCCCAGGGCCATGGGTGGGAGCCATCCGGGGAAAAACCTTCCCATGCCTTCAGGAAGGGGGGTTCTGGGAGTAGAAATAGCACAGAGCAGAGGGGTCGTGAAGCCTGAGCGTCCCCCTCCCTCCAGGAATAAAGCCCCGTGTTTGTGTGGCAGGGTTCTGGGGACGTGAAGTACCACCTGGGCATGTACCACCGGCGGATCAACCGCGTGACCGACAGGAACATCACCCTCTCACTGGTGGCAAACCCTTCCCACCTTGAGGCCGCCGACCCCGTGGTGATGGGCAAGACGAAGGCCGAGCAGTTCTATTGCGGGGACACGGAGGGGAAGAAGGTAAGGCCGCGGGGGCCGGCCAGGGCAGCCCTGAGGCCACAGTGTCCGGGATGGGCTCCGAGCCCCAGTCAAGTCTCCCACCTCAGGTTTCTGGAATGTAACGAAGTATTCTGAACAGTCTTTGGTGGAGTCCTAGATACTGACACAGTTGTGCCTCCGAGGTGCTCCCTCCTAGGTGGTGAGCTTCGGGGGCGGGGGGAGGCACTCCCGTCGTCACACCTGTGGTGAAGCCAGGCTTGCAAGTAAGAACCTTCTCCGGGGGTGAAAGACGGGAGTGAGGTGGAGGTGGGTTGGGGTGCCGGGGGCAGAATGGGGCGCACCGGCCTGGAGGTGCCCTTAGAGGAGGCAGACTCTCTAGAGGTGGGGCCCATTGTTAGCTTATTTGAAGTTCCATAATTCGAAGTATCGTGGGTCCACTAGTTCCGCGCTCGGAGAGTGACCCAGGAAACTGCTGTCGGCAGTGATGAGCCTGGGCCAGGTATGACGTCGGGGCAGGAAGTGGTTCCTGCGCTGATGGGCACCCCCGCCCATGCAGAGAAGGGGCATGGCCCGCGGGGAGGCTGTCAGGTTGTGAAGGTCACGCTCCAGGTGGAGGGGGACCTCCCATGCGGCTGCTGGGAGCAGCAACAACACGGTGGCTGGGGAGGGAGGGGTGTCACCAGGGCCTCCAGCATTCCCGCTGTCCTCGGCTAGGACACGGCATGTGGAGCCAGGTGGGGGAACAGCATCGCAGGAAAGTCTGTGCAATGTCCTTATTTGTAAGTGAGACAAAAAGCCCTCGAGCAGCGCTCACTTGGAGTGCTGGACACGTCCTGTAAAGCAATGAATCGCAAGGTGAAAGCCGAAGGACATTGAACAATCTCCAGGTGATGGCAGCTATCAGTCCTGCCATGAGACGTGAGGCCAGGACAGGCTGGTTAGCCCCACATGCTTGCCAGGCACTAGTTTTCAGGAGGGCTCTTGCCTGGTGCAGACAGCCCGTCCCTCAAGCTCCCACCTCTGTGTGGGAGTCGCTCTGACTCTCACCCACCCCCAGCCGTGGATCCAGACCCCACAGTCCTTCATGCCTATTCTCCTTGCTGCTCATCCAAAACCCCCAGCAAATAGCTGATTTCTGTTAAACTGAGGACTCAGGGAGCTAGAGTCTGTTAACATGACATTGCACATTTCAGAAGACTTATGTACCCTTTGTACACTTGACCAGGGTTGTTCTGTAACCTGGGAGAAGACGGAACCTGACCCTGTTGGGCCCTGGGGTGTTTGTGGGGAAGCAGCCCCCAGTGCAGCAGGTCGGTCTGCCTGCCCAGAGACTTGCTCCTACAGGGTCTAGGTTGGGCGCTAGGGTGCCAAGGAGCAGTGGGCCCTGTGGTGTCAGCACCCAGCACCATGCTGAGGGAGCCTCAGGGACAGCCGTGCAGCCTGGCAAGGGTCCCAGTTTGACCTCCACAGGAGATCCAGACGGAGGCTCCCCAAAGCGCCCGACAGTGGGAAGCCAAGCGTGTGCAGAGAAGGCTCTGGCAAGACTCCCCGTGGCCTTCCTACCCACCCCACCAAAGAGGCCCCTGTACAAGCCTACAGCCAGAGGCAGAACACATGGGGTTCCATTTAACAAATCCAGATTTTGTCCCCAGAAAGGACACGGTAGGCCTTCCCCTCCTGGCAGGGGACACATGAGGGCTTCCAAGAGCAGGAGCAGCGAGAGTGGTGTCTCGAGGTGTAGGTGTCCGTGGATGCGGAGGGAGGACGGCTTGGAACAGAGTTGGGTTGCACACGGCAGCATCACCGTCCTCCCGTGGACACAGACGCTGAGCAACACCTGTGCGCGCAGCCTGGTCTCCCGGCCGTCCCTGCAGGGGGAAGCAACTCCCGGAGAAGTGTCTCCTTCCAGGCCATGTGGGGCCGCACGCCATGAGGCTGGAGGCTCTGCTGTGCCAGAGGCCACCGTCTAGATGACACGGGGCTCCCCCGCCGAATGTGGGACGATTGGAGCCGCACAGTCACTGTGATGAGTCAGTTATGGCCAATTGAATAGAACAGGAACCCGTGAGCACACGTGAATGCAAGTAAAAGGCAAGAAGGGGAGGCTCTTGCAGAACACCAGCAGATACATGGAGGAGGGATGCCTGGCAGTGCCCAAGAGAGGCCGCTGCGGCCGCCGGGCAGGGGTTGGTGAGGAGTGGGACCCAGATGTTCCCATGACCAAGGGGGACCAGTGAGTGGAAGGGAGACACAGAGCCGGCTCCCTGTCCAGGCGAGCACAGGGACACCTGCTGGGGTGGGGCAGACCAGCTGGGGCGTCTCCTGGTGTGGAGCACGCCATTCCTGGGTCTGGTCATGAAGGCCTGTGGAGATAGGAGAGGCAATGAGCCCCTCCCAGTCGGAACCTGGCCAGCATTGCTCTCCTGCTGAAAGGGTCCCATGGGCCATGACCAGCGTGGCATCCGTGTGCTCTGCAGCAGATGGTGGCGGAGTGGCAGGTATGCCAATGGAGCAGGGCAGGGCTCGGGCAGGGTCTGGGGGTCTTGTGTTCTCCTACCACTTTGTTTTTGTTTCTAAGTTTGAAATGATCTCAAAACGCACTGGTTCTGGAAAAGCAGGCTATGACTCAGTCTCTGGTGGGCCTTGCGGCCATGGCGAGCAGGGCTGTGTTCCATTTGGGGGCTGCTTTGCATGTCTGCAGGTCATGTCCATCCTTCTGCATGGAGACGCCGCCTTTGCCGGTCAGGGCATCGTATATGAGACCTTCCACTTGAGCGACCTGCCCTCCTACACGACTCACGGCACCGTCCACGTGGTCGTCAACAACCAGGTAACCGGGGCCACGGAGGCCAGAGACCCCCTGAGGGCTCTGTGCTCACAGCCGTCTGACACAGTTATTTAAGACAGTTGTTCTCGGATTATAAAGATGTGTCTTTTATAAAACATGTGGACAACACAGAAAACATTTTTTAGAAAGGGGAGATTTTGATGACGTTATTTAAGACAAGTGACGTTACGCTGGAATATTTTCTTCCAGCCCCACAAGCGTATAGGTGGCTGTTCTCATTTACGAAACTGAGGTTTTATACATGGTGTTATACCTGTTTCTCACTCATCTCATTATTTTCTCATGTCTTTATATACTCTTAAAATATTAATTTTAAAGATTTTATTTTCTTTATCTGTTTGAGAGAGAGAGTGTACGCATGCACAAGTGCACAAGTGGGGAGGAGGGTCAGAGGGAGAAGCAGGCTCCCCACTGAGCAGGGAGCCTGATGTGGGACTTGATCTCAGGACCCTAGGATCATGACCTGAGCCAAAGGGAGATGCTTAACTGACTGAGCCACCCAGGTGCCCCTTAAAATAGTAATTTTAATGGAAATCGTTGTCATGGGTTGTTTCATAAAACAGATGTTGCCACATTGTTAGAGTTCTGGGATTCTCATTTCTCAACTGTTTTGAGTAATGCTGTGATGAACACTCTTATGAGGGGATATTTTGGCCCAGTTCTGACCTATCCCTATCATGTCTGTTATTCCCGCCACCTGTCCCAGCTCGTGTGAGCTGTCCTGTGACAGATACTCTGGGGCCTTGGCGTGCAGGCGCTGCACTAGGTCACAGCAGAGAGAAGGCTTGCTTCCCACCCCCTTGGAGCTTGCGGTTCGGTGCAGCTTGGGAGCATGTGGGTGCCGGTCTGGCAGCACAGGTATCCCCCAGGGGTTGATCTTTAAGTGCAGATTGATGGTCCAGTAGGCAAATGACGGGGACCGTGGGATCCAGGCAGGTCTCTGTGTCCAAGGGAGGGGACGAGGCCATCCCCACCGAAGTTTGGTCAGCACACGGCCATCAGCCAGCTTCTGTCGGGCCCCACGTGCATCAGGAGGCCACCAGAGGGAGAGGAGCGAGGGAGTGACAAGATAGTTTGATTTGCACACGTGATTTGTTCTACCTGCAAGGGGCTTAGAGGAAGTGGGGAACAGTTGGAGCTGCCCCAGCGGGATGCAGGGAGGGAGCGGGGAGAACATAACATGGAAGTAAACGTGGCGGCCATTCTGCCATAAGCCCGAGAGCTCGTAACATGAATGGCCAGGCACATCGTCGGACATGAACATAACATGCAGCACAGCACCTACTGTGTGCCAGGCACCAAACTAGGCATACATGGTAGCTCGTACCACGGCTACCTGTGCACTGGGTGGCATCGTTCTCGTTCTCGAGAACAGAAACTGGAGCAGAGAGTGAATAGCTTGCTTAAGAGTCAGTACTCGATGTGCTTTGTTTCAAAGAACAGTATCAGGACGAATTTTGAAAAAAATGTCAAAGACACAGAAAGGTCTAGAAACCAAACAAAAAATGCGTCACTGCAGTATGTTCTGAACAGATGACCAAGAACACAGTGGACTCCTTACTTGTGGGCTGGACTGACGTGCTAACAGGGGAACAGTCTTCACTCTGGAGGAAGAGCAGCAGAGGTCAGTCAGAGTGATTGGAAGCCCAAGACGCAGGGTGGCTCACCAGAAGGAAGAATTTTCCAGTAGTTTCCACACTGGGGTAAACTCTTCCGGATCCTGGCAAATAGAAGAGCTGCGTGACACCTGCAGCATTTTCTCCTAGGAAGCAGAAAGGACAGGCTCTAGTCCCGGGAAAAGCCCTGACCAGATTCTCAGCCCAGGCACGGGACGTATCCACAGGCAGCAGCACTCAATGTAGACACGGGACTTAGATGAGCTTTTTATTGATGTCCTTTCCGTACGGTAGAGTCCAGCCGTGCTGGTGTGTGCTCCTCTGGGCCGGGACAGGTGCACACGGGCGCATGCTGACGCGTCCCCACCGTCTTCTCCCCGCCCACCGCCACAGTGGCCGGTGAATGGAGACTTGCAGTACTGGCTGCGCTCCCCCAGCGAGACCACTCGGTTCACCGGTGTTCGTGGGCGTCGGTTCCTCCGGCCTCTGCGTGGTTCTCAGTGGCACAACCGGTCGCCACAGTGGGTGGGAATTTGGATCGTTCCTAGCTTGGCGGTGAGGACCGAAGTCACTGTAAAGGTTCACGGACCGATTTTGGTGAGCATGCCAGTTTCTCATTCCGTGGGGACCTGTTGCTGGGATTACCAGATACATGGTGACTGTCCAGGGGACTTTACCCAGTACACCCACGCTGTCTGCAGTGAATGAGGCCGGTGTCCTCGCTAGCCTGGGTGTTGTCAGATCTGACAGCCTGCAGTGTCGTGTGTGGCTCACTCTTGCTTCTCCTAAAGACTAAAGACATGGGCGTCTTCTCTGGTACATACCAGCTACTTGTGCATCCTCTGCAGAAGGGGGCTGGGGAAGGCTGCTGGTTTTATTGCTAAATCTCGAGAGTTCCTTATAGCCTCTGGGATACAAGTCCCTTATGTCAGAGATGTGTCTGCAAAGATTTCCTTCAATTCTGTGGCTTATCTTTGTTCTCTTACCATTATCTTTCAAAGACCTGGAGTTTTTTTTATGTGGGTGAAGTCCAATTTATGATTTTATTTCTTTTGTGGATCATGTTTTTGATGCCAGATCTAAAAAAAGTATGCTTGACCAAGGTCACAAAGATTCCCCTTCAGCTGCTGGAAGTTTCACGGTTTCATGTTTTGTGTGTAAGTCTGTGTTGCGTTTGGAGATGGATGTCGATATCCCTTGTTTCAGGATAATCTGTTGAAAGGACTGTTTTTGCTGAAAATGAATTGACCACGAGTCTGGGGTCTGTTCTTCTCCACTGATCTGTCTGTCCTTTCGGCCGACACCGCACCCCCTTGATGACCATGGCTCTGCCATCAGTCTGGAAACTGTGGAGCAAGTCTTCCAACTTTCTTACTTCTTAAACTTGTTGTGGCGATTCTGTCACTAGCTTTTTCGTATACATTTTATAGTCAGCTTGTCGATTTCCACAAAGAAAGCTCTGCTAGTGTTTTGATTAGAAGTCTGTGGAATCAGCATACATCCGTTTGGGTAGAATTGTAGCCTTCACAATACTGAGCCTTCTCATCTGACAATACAGTAGGTTTCTGAATTATTTTATTTTTTTTCCCCTCTAACAGGTATTTTGTAGATCTCAGCATACAGATCCTGCACATTTTTGTAAGGCTTACTCCTAAATATTTGATTGTTTGGATGGTATTGTAAATAATACTTTTTAGCAATTTCCATTTCTGATTGTTACCAGGACATAGAAATAGAATTCAGTTTTGTGTTTTTTATGCCACAACCTTATTAAACTCACTTTTAGTAATTTGTTTGCGATACTGTGGAATCTCTGTATAAACAGTCATGTCTCCATGAGAGACAGTTTTGTTTCTTCCTTTCCAATGCTTGTAGATAAGTGCCTTACATTTCTGTTTCTCAGCCTGTGGTGTGGCCAGCACTGTGCAGAAGTGGGCAGCGTGGACAGCACATCCTCGTCCCGATTTGGAGAAAAGCGTTCGGTCTTGGTGCACCATTCACTGTGGTGCTTGCTGTGGGTTTTCTGCCGTGTCCTTTGCGGGCTAAGGGAGCTCCCTTCTCTTCCTGATTCGTGGACGGTATTTATCACGAATGGATGGTGGTTTTTGTCAGACACTTTTCTGCATTTATTAAGATCACCCTGTGGTTTGCTGGTGGCAGATTCCATCCTGAGGGTGGAACCTTGTGTCTGTGCTCATGTGTTCTTGTCGCGTCTGCGTGGGGTTGGTGTTGGTGTCGAGGTCGTGCCAGCCTCGTGCTCCCTCCTGCTCTGTTTTCTGGACAGGTCTGTGTAGGACTGGTTTTACTTCTCTGTAAGCATTCAGTGGAATCTGCCAGTAGGAGACCTCTGGGCCTAGAGTTTTCTTTACGGGAAGGCTTTTTCCCTTTGTCTTCCATTTTCAGAAGCTTGATGTGAGGTGCCTTGGCATGGATGTCTTTGGGTTCAGCCTGTTTGGGGTTTGCTCAGCTCTTCTCTGTTTGTTTTAACAGCTTTCCAGAGATCTCATTCACACACCACGCAATTTGCCCACTCACAGCATACAGTGGAGCCGCATCTAGTGTCTTCACAGACAACACAGCTTCCACCAGAATTGTAGAACATTTTATCATCTCAAGAAATTCTGTGTCCCTTAGCCATCACGCCCCTGCTCCGTCCTCCCCAGCCCTAAGCAGCCATTAATCCTATCGTCGGGATTTCATCCCTTTAATGAATGCCCCTGCAATATCTAGTGTATGGCTCTGGCAAGTTTCATTCCCCCATTTATCGGGTGAGGGACATTCGAGTTATATCTGTTGGCTGTTAAAACGTGCTGCTGCTCTGGGCACAGGTGTCTGTGTGGCATATACCCGGGAGTGGAAATGTGGGGTCACGTGGTAGCTCTGTGTAACCCTGTGAGGACCCACCAGACTTTTCCAAGGTGGCCGTTTGACCTTCTGCCAGCAATGTATGAGGGTTCCAGTTCTCCCTCCTCTTCACTGACGCTCATTCTTGTCTCCCTTCTCTCGTAACCATCAAAGTGGGTGCGAACTCCTTTCAGTTTGCGTTTCCCTAATGACTGATGACGTTGAGCATTTGCACATATGTCTGTTGGCCTTCTGTATGTCTTCTTTGGGAAAATGTCTACAAAGATCTTCTGCCCATTTTTACTTTTTTTAAAAATATTTTTATTTATTTATTTGAGAGAGCGAGAGAGGCAGAGGGAGAGGGAGAAGCAGGCTCCCCATTGATCAGGGAACCTGATGCGGGACTCGATCCCGGGACCCTCGGTATCATGACCTGAGCCAAAGGCAGACGCTTAACTGACTGAGCCACCCAGGTGCCCCTCTTCTGCCCGTTCTTAAATCGGATTGTTTTTTTATTATTGAGTCGTAAGAATTCTTTATATATTGTGGATATGAGCCCTTTATCAGGTTTATGATTTGCAAATATTTTCTCTCTATGGGTTTTTCACTTTTTTGATGTCTTTTGAAGCACAAAAGTTTTGTTTTCTTGCTCCTGTGTTTTCCTTGAAGCTCTTAATGTCTGTGACCCACTGGCTTTAACTTCCGCGTGTGGGGCAAGGGAGGAATTTCACACGCAGACACTGCCTGTGGAGAAGATGATCTTTCCCCCACCCAAGTGCCTTGGCATCATTCATCTTCTCAAATCTGTAAGTTTATAGCTTTTGACAAATTTGGGGGATTTTTCAAACTTTTTTTTTTTTAACCACCTTACCCCCTTTACCCATGCTCCCCACCCCTCACCTCTGGCAGCCACCAATATGTTCTCTGAATCTGTGAGTTTGGGTTTTGTCTTGTTTGGGGTTCTATATACAAATGAGATCATACAAGTCTTCAACTAATTTCACTTCATGTAGTGCCCTCAAGGTCCATACGTGTTGTCACAGATGGAAGATTTCCTTCTTTGATTTCTGAATAATACTGTATTTTGTATCTCTACACCACGTCTTTAGCCATTCATCCATGGATGGATACTTGGCAATTGTAGATAATGCTGCAGTGAACATAGGGGTACATGTATCCTTTTGAGTTAGCGATTTTGTTTTCTTAGGATAAATACCCAGAAGTGGCATTATTTGATCACACAGTATTTCCATTTTTAACTTTTTGAGGACCCTCCATACTATTGTCCACAGTTTGCATTCCCACCAGCAGTACACGAGGGTTCCCCTTTCTCCGCATTCTTGCCAACACCTGTTTCCTGTGTTGTTATTTTTCGCCATTCTGATGGGTGTGAGGGAGTATCTTGTGGTTTTGATTTGCATTTCCCTGATGATCAGTGATGTTGAGCATCTTTTCATGTGTCTGTTGGCCATCTGTATGCCTTCTTTGGAAAAGTGTCTATTCGGGTCCTCTGCCTTTTTTTAAATTGTATTATTTGCTTTTTGCTAATTTGTATCATTTCTTTATGTATTTTGGGTATAAGTCTCTAATCAGACATATGGTTTGCAGATATTTTCTCCCATCTCATAGGCTGCCTTTTCGTTGTTAATGGCTTCCTTGGCTGTGCAGAAGCTTTTTATTTTGATGTAGTCCCACTGGTTTATCTTTGCTTTTGGTGTCATATCCCAAAAATTATGAAGACTGATGTCCAGGAAGTTACTGCCTGTGTTTTCCTCTGGGAGTAAAAGGTCTTACGTTCAAGTCCATTTTGAGTTTATATTTGTGTGTGGTATAAGAAAGTGGTCCAGTCTCATTCTTCTGCATGTGGCTGTCCAGTCTTACCAACACCATTTGTTGAAGAGACTGTCCTTTCCTCATTGAGTACTTTTCACTCCTTTGTCATAACTTAATTGACCATGTAGGCATGGGTTTGTTTCTGGGCTCTCTCTTCTGTACCTTTGGTCTATGTGTCTGTTTTCATGCTAGCACCACACTGTTTTGGTTACTACAGCTTTGCAGTATCGTTTGAAATCAGGCAACGTGACACCTCCAGTTCTGTTCTTTCTCAGTACTGCTGTGGCTATTCGTGGTCTTGTGATTCCATGTACATTTTAGGATCGATTGCTCTATTTCTGTGAAAACCCCCCCTGGTATTTTGATAGGGATTACGTTGAATCCGTAGATTGCTTTGGGCAGTGTGGACATTTTAATATTAATTCTTCCAATCCATGAGCATGGTATGTCTTTCCATTTGTTTCTGTTGCCTTCAGTTTCTTTCATCAACATGTTACAGTTTTCAGAGGACAGTTCTCTCACCTCCTTGGTACATTTATTCCTACAGATGGTATTTCTTATTTCAGGTATTTATTCAGCCCCACCCCTTCTGTTTCTGGGTCTCCAGTGGCACCAGCGTCAGACCTGTTGTTACAGCCTCTCATTCCCCTCAGACTCTCCATTTGTTGAGATTTGGGGTGACCTCAAGGTCACAGATTCTTTCCTCTCTACCCCCATTCTGCTGTAGAGATCTCCATTCAGGTTTTTCCCCCGTTTTTTTGTTTGTGTTTGTTTTTGAGAGAGAGAGAGAGCGCACGAGCAGGTTGGAGGGGCAGAGGGAGAAGGAGAGAGAATCATAAGCAGACTTCTATACTCAGCACAGAGCCTGACGCAGGGCTCAATCCTGCGACACCGAGATCATGACCTGACCCAAAATCAAGAATGGGACGCTCAACTGACTGAGCCACCCAGACGCCCCCAGCATTTTTTATTTTTCAGTTCTAAACTTTTCACTTCACTCTCATGTCTTTCTCTCTGTGTCTTTGCTGAGAGTTTTTATTTTTTCATGTGTTTCAGACATGTTCATAATTTTCATCAAAGCATTTTTATGATGTCTTTTTTAATGTCTTTGTTAGATAATTCTAAGATCCATGTCATCTTGGTGTTGCTTCTGATGATTGCTTTTCTCATTCAACCTGAGGTTTTTCTGGTTGTTGGTTTTCAGATGAAACCAGGACATCTTGGGCTTTGTGTCGAGACTCGGCTCTTACTTAAATCTTCTGTTAGGACTCACCTCCTGGGCATCTCAGGTGGGGGTGGAAGTCCAGGTTTCCCACCCATATCTTCCGTGACCCAGGCGGGGGAGGGCAGGCAGGATGGCACAGACACTTTGATGCTGCTCCCCGTGTGGCCTCCACTGACACCAGGGAGGGGGTGGATGCCTAACCACCTCATTGCTGTCTGTCTGGATTCCCCACCCCAGCCTTTGTTGGTGAGGGTGGGCGAAGGCCGTGAGCTGGCAGAGTGGTTATTATCTAGAAATGTTGTCTCCTAGGGGCACCTGGCTGCTTCAGTGGGCAGATCATGCAACTTTTTTTTTTTTTTTAAGATTTTGTTTATTGATTGGACAGAGAGAGACACAGCGAGAGAGGGAACACCAGCAGGGGCAGTGGGAGAGGGAGAAGCAGGCTCCTGCTGAGCAGGGAGCCCAATGCAGGGCTCTATCCCAGGACCCTGGGATCATGACCTGAGCCAAAGGCAGATGCTTAACAACTGAGCCACCCAGGTGCCCCCAGAGCATGTGACTCTTGATCTCAGGGTCAGGAGTTTAAGCCCTACGTTGGGGTAGAGATTACTTTAAAATAAATAAATAACTTAAAATTTAAAATCTCAAAAATACAACAGTATTAATTTTAGAAAAAAGAAATGCTGTGTCCTAAGTGCCTTGTTCTTGGTCCTCTGGCTTTTCCTCATCTGTGCCTGCTTATGTGTCTGTGTTACCTGCTTCTCTAGCCCCAGGCTGGGTACGGTAGGAGACAGACAGTCTTGGAACCTGTCACTGAGTCATTCCTCGGAACCTAAGGCTGGCCTGCCTTCTTCTGTCTACCTTCAAAGTTTTGTGTTTGTCCTGCATGTGATGTCCTGGAGTTTGAGCTGCACTTAGCAGGAGGAATAGGGAAAGGTTCATCTTCATCTTCCAGAAGTGGAAGTCCCTATGAGAACATTTGTTTTAAGTATAAATTCAATTTCTTTAGTAAATGTAAGACCATCCAGGCTATCAGTTTGTTCTCGAGTGGCTGTGGTGACTTCTTTAGGTTGTAGAATTTATGGTCCTAGAGTTTGTAATGTTCTCTTATTAGAATCTGTACTGGTATCCCTTCTCTTGCCCTGATACTGATGATTCATGTCTTTTCTCTTTTTTTCTTAGTTGGTTTGGCTTTAGATTTGTTGCTTTCAAAGGAATAACTTTGCTTTCATTACATTTTCTGTATTTCCCTGTTTTTTAATTCATTGCTTTCTGCTGTTTGTTAGCCCTTTCTTTCTACTTGCTTTGGATTTAATTTAGCCGCCTCTTTCTGGTTTCTTAGATCACTGATTTGAAACCTTCCTTCTTTGCAATATAAACATTTAATAACGTTCCAATTTAAGAATCACATTACACAAGTACAGTATAGGTAAGCCATGGTTTTTCAAGCTTCTCGTGGACAGACTATGAAGCATTTTGGTGCCACTTAAGTGAGACATGTCCAGGGGCGAGTACCGCAGGATGGCACAGTGTCTGGAAACTGCCCTACCAGGAGTGACCCAGGAAGCCGGAAGACCCCTGGAAGCATGAGAGCTGTTTTCATCAAAATCAGGGATTCGTGTAGCAAAAGTGTGATGGTGGCGTTAGCACCAGTGAGGAGCAACTCCCAGAAAGCAGATCTCGGTTGAAGGAAGACCTTCCAGCAATCATATCTGCTCTAGCTGGGGACCAGCTGCAGTGTTGAAGGAGATGGGGCTCCAACTAGGATGACAAGAGTAAACCATTTGACTTTGGGGTCTCTGGCTCTCAAGCCAGCAGCTCCACTTAGTGAGGTTTTCCCACTGGTACACTCACTGCCTGATGTCCACCGAGAGCCGTTTTTGAAGACCTCACTGATGCACCAAGACCAGAAATAAAAATTTTCATCACTTGATCAATAGGGAGCTGGTTAAATAATTTATGGCGTACCCATATGTGTGTTATAAGACTTAAATGAATTAACACATGAAAATGAATATATATACAATGCTCAAAATAGTGCCTGGCCCGTAAGTAGGCACTGTGTAAGTTAACTTCAGCGACTGCTGTAATGCAGTGAAACCATTTAGAGGACTTGAAATGGGGGCGCCTGGGTGGCACAGTGGTTAAGCGTCTGCCTTCGGCTCAGGGCTTGATCCCGGCGTTCTGGGATCGAGCCCCACATCAGGCTCCTCCGCTATGAGCCTGCTTCTTCCTCTTAACGACTGCGCCACCCAGGCTCCCCTAAATAAATAAAATGTTTAAAAAAAAAAAAAGACTTGAAATGATCTACAAGATCTGTTAAGTGGGGGAATGTAGAGAGCAGTGTGCGTACACACCTGTCTCCCTATGTCCATGTGCGTGCACAGCCCCACACGTGTGCCTGTGCACGTCCATATGTGCTTGAAGACACGGAAACTGGTAACAGCAGTGGCTATTTGGAGGGCAGCCAGCAGACTGAGGTCTTACCTTGTCAAAGCAGTTCACTTCTGTGAGGTTCTAGAAACAACGTGCGTATCGTGACCACCTGTTAACAGTTCCCTACACTCGTTTCCCTAAATGAGGAGACCCAGATGGGGCAATGACATTGTTCAAGACATGTTCATCAGAATTCTCCCTGGGACATCATTTTTTAATTCTCCTCGGTTCCTGACCATTTCTAACCTTTTCTCTAGTCAGTGTGTTAAAGAGATTACATTAAAGCAGTTAGAATTCCCAGACTTCCCTGAGAGCTCCTATTCTGCTTGTGTTTTCTTTACTCTCTTCACTGACACTTGGACACCACGGATCATGACCTGGTGTGGGGACAGGCCAGTGAGATCTGTAGCAAGAAAAGAGGTGGCTGCTTTCCTGACGCTCTTGTTCTAAGAACGTACCTAGGATTTACCTTCTGAAATTCTCTCCTGAGGCAGCCATCAGATGCTTAATATTTTTCTGTGTTTGTCAGAAACTTAACTGTGCTACTTACAAAAGTAGGAAATAATCCATGTGTCCGACAGCAGACGTCTCGGCATAAATTTTGGCAAAGCCATAGGAAGCAGTACCATAGAATCAAGAAAATAACATCCTTGAGAAATGGTCATGATCTGGTGCGAGGCAGCAGTGAGGGCACTCACTTGCTGCTGGCTGGAGCGTGAGTGGCGCCCCTGCGTACGAGGGCAGTCTGCTGGCGTTGCGGCCTGTGGCGCAGTACCCTTCCCGGGAGCAACACAGGTAAGCTCAGCGTTCGCTGGAGCAAACCTGTGTGGGAATGTGTCCCCCAGTAGGAGAGTGGACAGACGCCAGTGCCGTGAAAACCAAGGGAAATGGAGAGTCTTCCAGATTAAGGAAGACGAAAGAGGGCACAGGGTGGGGTGCTGGATCGGACACTGGGTCGGGGCAGAAAGGTCGGCCAGGCATCATGAGGCAGAGTGTGTGTGGAGACTGGGGTTCTGATGACACATGCTGGGATGTGGAATTGGTCAGACTGGTCAGGGGACGTCCCTGGTTTAGCAAATGGGGGCCCCCTACAACTTAGCCCTGCGTGGCTGGGGAAGAAGAGTGAGCATGCACGCATGTCAGGGAAAGAGCGTGGACTGCAAAAGGCAAAAAGAAACAAGTCACAAGTGGCAAATCTGAGTAAAGACTCTGTGGGAATTCTTTGTTATTCTTCCAACTTTCTCAAGTCTGAAATTGTATCAAAACTGTGAAGTTAGGGGCAAGCCTAAAAAGATAGTGTGTATGGTTCAGGCCGCGAAGGTCCGGCTGCAGAAGTGGGTCCTGTTTGTGGAGCTCAGGCATGGCTGCTGTGGTATTATCACACTGTGTGTGTGCAAGTATTTCATAGAAGGCAATAGGAAATGTAGGTTATAAAATTATGAATACAGAATTTTTAGTACATGGACAAAGTAAGGACTATCATGAAGGCTTCAGATTTTCCTTTCAAAGAAACAGTGTTCGTGGGGCGCCTGGGTGGCTCAGTCTTAGTTAAGCGTCTGCCTTTGGCTCAGGGTGTGATCCCAGAGTCCTGGGATTGACCCCCACATCGGGCCCTCTGCTCCGCTGGGAGTCTGCTTCTTCCTCTCCCACTCCCCCCACTTGTGTTCCCTCTCTTGATGGCTGTCTCTCTCTCTGTCAAATAAATAAAATCTTTAAAAAAAAAAAAAAGAAAGAAACAGCGCTCATAAGGTTAGCTTATCATTGTAAGTAAACAAACTGCTGAGTTATAGAACAGCTCCAAAATTTTAAATACATATATATTACATGTGTGGATGTATGTATATATACATATACATGTATATGCGCAAAGAAAAACATCAAAATATTTACAGTGTAGCTAGTAGAAAGATGTGTAACTTTGTTTAAATTAATTTTGTTTTACTGTCTTCCAAACTCAATGTGTTGAACATGGATGAAGTTTATTTGCATAATAGGAAACAACAAAACCTGAATAGCCACTTGGGGACTCAGGAGGCCGGTGGCCGACAGCTAGTGGGGCTCCGCCCACCCCGCCCACAGCCAGCCCTGCCCAGCAGCATGTCTCTTGCAGATCGGCTTCACCACTGACCCACGCATGGCCCGTTCCTCGCCCTACCCCACTGACGTGGCCCGTGTTGTGAATGCCCCCATTTTCCATGTGAACTCGGACGACCCAGAGGCCGTCATGTACGTGTGCAAGGTGGCGGCCGAGTGGCGGAGCACCTTCCACAAGGACGTGGTGGTGGACCTGGTGAGTGGCCTCCATCTGTGTCTGGCTCACCACGCTGCTCCCCACTCGGGCTCCAGCACAGAGTGGGCCTGCCTGCGTCCAAGGGCCTTCCTGGGCTCACCTGGCCACCCCTCCCCAGGGCTCCTGAGGTCCCAGCCTGGGTGAGCCATGCCGGGAAAGAAAGTAGTTAGAGTTTTGTGCCAGGGTGTCCCCAGGTCACTCATCTCATCCCCTGGGACAGCGACTCTGCTGTGAAGGAGGTCTAGATTGTAGAGGAGGTGCACTGGGGCGCCGTGCAGGAGAGCGGGCAGGTGCTGGTGGGTCCCTGATGCCGGCATGTCCGTGCTGTATCCAGGTGTGTTATCGGCGCAACGGCCACAACGAGATGGACGAGCCCATGTTCACGCAGCCGCTCATGTATAAGCAGATCCGCAAGCAGAAGCCCGTGCTGCAGAAGTACGCTGAGCTGCTGGTGTCCCAGGGCGTGGTCAACCAGCCCGAGTACGAGGTGCGTCTCCGCCTCGGGAGGGGTAGAGAGAGGCCAGGTGGGGACCGGGCTCTGACTCCGAGCAGCCCTGCAGCCAACAGACACAATGAAGCAGTGCTGAGGGCGAAGATGGTAACACAGCAGGCTTCTCGCGGGCTTCAGAGCGGTGGTGCACGTGGGGGGCCTGTGTGGAGCGCCCCCCGACAGCTGTGCTCTGCCCGACCCTCCAGGAGGAGATCTCCAAATACGATAAGATCTGTGAGGAGGCCTTCACCAGATCCAAGGACGAGAAGATCTTGCACATCAAGCACTGGCTGGACTCCCCCTGGCCCGGTGAGCAAGGGACGTCACCTGTGCCCCTCTCCCCCGCCCCCTCCACACTCCCTGGGGGGTCCCGCTTGGTTCCTGGAAGAGTGGTGCTGTATGTCAGCTCATCCTCCTGCCCTAGGCTTCTTCACCCTGGATGGGCAGCCAAGGAGCATGACCTGCCCCTCCACGGGCCTGACAGAAGACATCCTGACACACATCGGGAATGTGGCCAGCTCTGTGCCCGTGGAGAACTTCACCATTCATGGAGGTGAGGACACCCACTGACCTGTGGAAGTGTTGGCCACGTCCCTGGACTTCTCTCCATCATGGGGCAGGCCCCGTAGTCCTCCACCCCCCTGGTGGAGGACAGGGTGGGACATCACAGCTGCCAGCCAGGCCGCTGAGGCACTGCTCTGGTCACGAGCGGGCGTGTGGGGCGGCTGGTGAGCGCCGTGTCTGCGCAGGGCTGAGCCGCATCTTGAAGACCCGCGGGGAGCTGGTGAAGAACAGGACCGTGGACTGGGCTCTGGCGGAGTACATGGCCTTCGGCTCGCTCCTGAAGGAGGGCATCCATATCCGGCTGAGCGGCCAGGACGTGGAGCGCGGCACCTTTAGGTAACGCTCTCAGGGTTCCTGTGGCGCGGCAGACAGAAGGGGAGGGCTCTGGTATTTCTCAAGAAGAAAATCTGTGTGGGCCCAGAAGCACCCTTCCCCTGCTCTGGCGTGGACACTTCCGCGGAGAGGTGGCCGCCTCTTGGGCCTGCGTGTCTGGGCGGAGCACAGACGCCCCTGCCTCCTAATCTGTGCTGTTGTCCCTAGCCACCGCCACCATGTGCTCCACGACCAGAACGTGGACAAGAAGACCTGCATCCCCATGAACCACCTGTGGCCCAACCAGGCCCCCTACACTGTGTGCAACAGCTCGCTGTCCGAGTATGGGGTCCTGGGTGAGTGCCCCAGCCCACAGGCCCTCGTCCCTGCCGCCTGTTCCGCCGCAGCCCCCGCCCCACCCGCCTGCTGACTTCGGTGCCACCTCCTTGCTCTGCAGGCTTTGAGCTGGGCTTTGCCATGGCCAGCCCTAACGCCCTGGTCCTCTGGGAGGCCCAGTTTGGTGACTTCCACAACACGGCCCAGTGCATCATCGACCAGTTCATCTGCCCGGGACAGGCCAAGTGGGTGCGGCAGAATGGCATCGTGCTGCTGCTGCCCCATGGCATGGAGGGCATGGTGAGCCGCCCCCCCCCCTGCCGCCCAGCCCTCTCCACCAAGCCTGGGATGCTGGCCCCAGAAGCTGGTGCGGCACTGTGTGGTGTGCCCCCATCTCCAAGGGCAGCTGTCGGGTCCTGAGCCACCTCTGGTGAGAAGCAGGGGTGCCGGTGCCGGCCGTCCTGGCTCAGACACCCCTGCTCACCTCGCTGCAGAGGCCCTGTGGGAGACCGTCTCAGGACTGGGGGTTGGAAACCGTGCAGAGCCGGGGTGTGGGCCCTTCCACACTCTGGGGGAGGGGAAGGGGTGGAAGAACCAGCGGGTCAACGCAGCTCAGCATTTTTCAGACCAGAAGTGACCCGAGTCCATTAAGGAAGAGACGTGGCGAGTGCACCTCGCACCTCTACAGAGCTCACAAACCATAACTTGTGTGTCCGGTTCCAGGGCCCGGAACATTCCTCTGCCCGGCCAGAGCGGTTCCTGCAGATGTGCAATGATGATCCGGACGTCCTGCCGGTGAGCAGAGTGGCGGCTCCTGCTCGCCCCCCAAAGTGACAGTCCCCCTCCTGCTGCTGTGTGAGGAGCAGCTGTCTGCACTGGGTCTGGGCAGACGTCTTAGAGGAAAGAACTCAGGCTCCTCTGGGCTGGTTTCGGCGGAGCGTTAAGACTTGGCACAGGGTGACTGGGAGCCAGTTTCTGAGGCAAATCAGTCTGGGCTGTAGGTAGAACCCATGGTCTCCAGAGGAGCGGGAGGGATGGAGTGGGACAGAGAACCTACCGCGTGAGGTCCTGGCGGGGTTCCCTGGGGCAGCCCCGCGGCAGGGATTCAGTCCACCGGGCCTCCGGCCTCTCCCTTGAGCTGCAGAACCTGGAGGAAGCCAACTTCGACATAAACCAGCTATATGACTGCAACTGGGTCGTCGTCAACTGCTCCACTCCTGGCAACTTCTTCCACGTGCTGCGGCGTCAGATTCTCCTGCCCTTCCGGAAGCCAGTCAGTTGGGGGCGTCCCTGCCCAGTGGGAGTATGGATGCATGAGTGGGTGGTGGGTGGTGGTGCACTGGGTCCCAGCCAGCAGGCTCCTGGGCAGGGTGTTGAACGGTGAGTAGAAGGGTGTGTGAAGGGCCCACAGGTCGAGACAGCCCTGGCCCCGGGTGGGGGCCCCGCGGAGGGGCCGGGGGCTCTCTCCCAGGTATAAGGTGGGGACACCGGGGTTCAGTAGGCTGGGACACATCCTGGAGGAGTGCATGTGCGGCTGAACGGGAAGCAGCTTCGTCCCGGTTCCTCCTGACCCGTCCCCAGCCTGGAGATGCACGGGGGCCGTCCTCACCACACTGTTGGGCCTCCTTCTGGAACCCGTGGGGCCTGATCCATCACGGGCCTGTGCTTCTCTGTTCCAGCTAATCATCTTCACCCCCAAGTCCCTGCTACGGCACCCCGAGGCCAGAACCAACTTCGATGAGATGCTCTCAGGTGGGTATGGAGCAGGCTGCCGCTTTGTGGGGCTCAGGGCCTGTACCTGAGGGTCTCACTGTGGCCCTTGCCACCTTTTTGATTGTTGGGTGAAGACCACTGAACATGACAGCCCACAAGTCAGAGCTTGCTTGTGAGTTACTCAGAAGGTGTGTCTTGCGCCCCACCTGGGTCTGCGGCCTTCACCTGGGTGTGCCCCAGGCCTCCTTTAGAGGCGGGGAAGCAAGTCTGACCTCAGAGTAGAGTCCCCCCACTGCCCAGCCGCTGCTCCCGGAGGGCATGCAGTGTGTCCCCAGGCTCCCTGGGCTGGGGGAGCCCACCTCCTCCCAGCTGTGGAGCCCCCTTAGTTGTCAGTCAAGGTGAAACCCTCCTTGGTTGGTTCATTTTCCCATTTATCATTATTATGGTGAAGCACACATAAAATTTAAGGTGTAAGTGTTTTTACATGTGCACCTCGTGAGCGTTAAGCACGCTCACACAGCTGTGCGGCTACCTCCAGAGCTCCCGCTTTCTGTCTCTGGTCTCGGCTGTCAGAGGCCCCGCGTGTACATGCGGGTGTGCGGCAGGTGTCCTCCTGGGTCTGCTCCTTGCACCCACGTCAGAAACCCCTTCCCGCTTAAAGGCTGAGTAAGATTCCAGCGTGCAGATGAACCACTTGTGTCTGTTTGTGCATCGGTGGACATTGGTTGCTTCCACTTTGGAGCGATTGTGAAGGATGCAGATGTGAGTGTGGGTGTGCGGGTATCTCTTCCAGAACCTGTGTTCGGTTCATTGGGTCGTATCCCCAGAGGTGGAACCGCAGGGTCCTACAGTGATTCTGTCTTTAGGTTTTTGAGGAACCTCTGTACTACTTTCCCCAGCAGCTGTGCCTTTTTATTTCCCCACCTCCACTCGCAAGGGTTCCAGCTTTTCCACGTCCACATCAGCGCTTGGTCTTTGTTGTGGTTTGATTTGCATTTACCTGCAGACCAGTGATGGTGAGCCTCTTCCCACTCATCTGTGGCTGGTATCTGCTTTAGAGAAGTGTCTGTCAGCCCTTTGCCTGATTTTCAGTTGGGTTGTTTGCATTGTTGTTGAATCTTAGAAGTTCTCTCTCTATGCTGGCTACTAATCCAGCACCGGATAGATGACTTGCAGCTGTTTTCTCCCATTCTGTGTGCTTTACTTTTTTTTTTTTTTTAGATTTTATTTATTTGAGAGAAAGAGAGTGAGGGGGGAGGGGCAGAGGCAGAGGGAGAAGCAGACAGACCCCCCACTGAGCGGGGAGCCCAACACAGGGCTTGATCCCAGGACCCTGAGATCATGACCTGAGCCAAAGGCAGATGTTTCACTGACTTAGCCTCCCAGGCGCCCCCCGGTATGTTGTCTCTTGATGCACAAAATGTTTAAAATTTCGTGAAGTCTATTTTTCTTTTTCGTTGCTGGTGCCGTTGGCATCACTTCCGGGAAATCACTGCCACACCCACTGTAGTGAAGCGTTTGCCCTGTTTCCTTCCAAGAGTTTTATCATGGAGGTTCATATGTTGAAGTCTTTAGCACATTTTGGGTTAATTTTCTCATGTGGTATGAGGGTCCTTCCTCTGCATATGGACATCCCGGTTTCCCAGCATTTGCCAAAAAGACTCCCTCTCTTCCCCACTGAGTGGTTGGGGCTCTGTGTCCGTGGTCTGCGTGTGTCCGTGCCAGTGCTTTACGGTTCTGGGTGCTGTGGCTCCGTGACGGCTTCTGAAGTCGCGGACTGTGCCTCTTGCAGCCTCACTCTCCTGTTCTAGGATCGCTTTGGCTCTTCAGGGGCCTTTGAGATTCCGTGAATTTTAGTATGGATTTCTCTGTGTCTGCAGAATAACCCGTCATTGGGGTTTTGGTAGGACTGACTCTATAGATAGCTTTGGGGACTGTGGACATCGTAGCAGCAGCAGCCCTGCCCGTGGGTGAACACAGACGCTGTTCAATGGCTCGTGTCTTCAGTTTCTTCCAGCAGCGCCTGCTGTTTTCAGTGTACATGTCTTCCCCGTCTTCACTTATTGTTCAGTGTTTCATTCCTTTTGGCGCTGTGGCAAACGGACTTTTCTTGTTTGTGTTTGCATGGGTCATTGTTAGTGTGCAAAAATGCATCTGAGCTCTGAGTGTTGATTTTTTTATCCCGCAACTTTGCTGAGTTCGTTTATTCTAATTTCGGGGTTTTCTACATATGACATCATGTCATCCACACACAGATAATTTTATCTCTTCCTTTCCAATTTAGAGGCCTTTTATCTTCTCCCCCAGCTGCTCTGGCTGGGACTTCCAGTACGAGGCTGGAAGGGAGTGGGGACGTGGGCCTCCCCCTCTTGTTCCTGATCTTAGAGGAAAAGCTCAGTCTCGCACCACTGAGTATGACGTTTGCTGCGGGCCTTTCCTATCTGGCCTCATCCCATGGGGGCACGAACGTGCGTGCGTGTGTGTGCACATCACGAGGGGAGGCCATTTGCTAGGTGCTGCTTCCAGAAGGCCGCTCGCTTGGGGGGCCTGGCCCCGACGGTGGGAATCCAAGTGTTTGTGCAGTTGCGTGGAAGGCTTCAGGGTTTGTAAACTCGCGGGGAGTCTGAGCGGAGCAATCACACTCCATTGCCCTGGACATCCGGAACCGGCTGTTCGGAAGAAGGAACCGGCGTCACCTGCCGGCCAAGGCTGGCCTTGGCCTACTGTGCGCTGCCATGATGCACTTCTTGAGGCCCTCTTGGTCTGGATGGATTCAAGGGCATCTGGGCTGGTGCGCATTGGCAGCTGCATGTTGTGGCGTCAGCCCGTGTCACGGCCCTGCCTTGGGAGCCCCGCTCGTGCACGGCAGCAGCAGGAGGGCCCTGGGTGTCCTCCGCCAAGTCCTGAGAGAACCCCCGGCTGTGGGGATTCTCTTGTAGGAACCCACTTCCAGCGAGTCATCCCAGAAGACGGCCTTGCAGCCCAGAACCCGGAAAACGTCAAGAGGCTTCTGTTCTGTACGGGCAAGGTGTACTATGACCTCACCCGGGAGCGGAAGGCACGGGGAATGGAGGAGCAGGTGGCCATCACGAGGATCGAACAGGTGAGGGCGGGCGGGGCACAGCCGGGGCCCTCTGAGTCTCCCGTTTCTGGAGCATCCTCCCCGGGTTGCCGCGTGCCCCCTCCTGACCGCACCCCTCGCTCTCTCCGCAGCTGTCCCCGTTCCCCTTCGACCTCCTGATGCAGGAGGTGCAGAAGTACCCCAACGCCGAGCTGGCCTGGTGCCAGGAGGAGCACAAGAACCAAGGCTACTACGACTACGTGAAGCCCAGGCTGCGGACCACCATCAACCGCGCCAAGCCCGTGTGGTGCGTGAGGACCGGGAGAGCCGCCGCGGGGGCCGGGCCATCTGTGGCCTCACCCTCACGCCTGCTGTCACCCCCTCAGGTATGCCGGCCGGGACCCTGCCGCCGCTCCAGCCACCGGCAACAAGAAGACCCACCTCACGGAGCTGCAGCGCCTCCTGGACACGGCCTTCGACCTGGACGCCTTCAAGAACTTCTCGTAGACTCCGCGTGGGCCACTGCTCTCCACAGCCACGGCCGCCCCTAGCTTCTCAACTAAAGAATAGTGCCTCAGCGCTGCCCACACCTCTGCCCATCTGCTGCACCGCACTCCCCCTCTCTCGCTTACCAGTTAGGCTGCTGTCCCCCATGTGCTTGGCTGCCCCCCCCAGGCGCTGTGACTTCCATCCGGCTGAGCATCCTTCGTGGAGGCCATGGGGAGCAGGAGGAGGAGAGGGAGCCCCTGCGGATGTCCTGGGAGGGTCAGCTATGCCCCAGCCCTCCGGCTTCCCCCGAAGGACCAGTCTCGTGTGGCCTCCCAGGTACTGGCCGTCTGGTCACCCTGCACAGGGGCTGCTGCGCCCGGACAAGGTGGCCGCCTCTTCCCACCCCGAGCACCAGGCCCCTTGGAGGGAGCCGTCGCTGTCCAGACTTCATGGGGTGGACTGGGTTCTTGTGGCGCTCTCCCTGCACGGGGAACCACGGCACTGCTTGGGGCGGCTGGCGGGAGGTGGCCTGAGCCCGGCCTGGCACAGAGAGGGCAGGTCCGCTCTCTGCAGTGTCCACTCCCGCCCCTCGAGAGGGTCCCGGGCCACGTGTGGGGGCCGTGCATGCTTCACCCACTTGAGGCCAGGTGGCACCGGGGCCACAGGGTTTATGGGGCTCAGGGCTCGTGGCCAGGCTGCTGCCCGCCGCCCGCCTCCCCGCCCCGCCCTCTCCGACACAGTGGAGACGGAAACATTCTTCTCTGTGCTGTGCCTCAGCCGGTCCAGAGGGGGAGAGGAGGGCCGGGCCCCAGGGGCCGCAGCTGGAGGAGAGGGGTCACTTCCCTCACCCATCACAGGGACAGATCTGATTTATTTATTTTGGTTAAAAAAAAAAGAACAAAAACAACTTAGCATTGCATTTGGCTTGACCCATAAACGAAGTTACCCTCGGGCCTGTCTGCGTGTCCTTCTTTCTCTCTGCCCCCCCACCGCTGCCTCCCAGAAGAGGCTGACCCAAGCCTCCCACCCTGCCTGGGAAGCAGCCCCTCACTGCTCGGCCCTGTGTCATGGGTGCAGGTTGTGTGGCTGGTGTACCCCTCTCCTGAGCCTCCCCTGCTCCCCGGCTGGTCTGCGCCCCTGGAAGCCCACACAGCTCCTTCAGCCTCTTGCCAGGGCACCAGCCATGCCAGCAGGGCCCCCGGGGCCCCATGTCCCCTCTTGACAAGAGCCCCACCATCTTGGGCCCACAGCACACCATCCTTGGCCTCGTGGGGAGAGGCTCAGGGAAAAGCCGGGGTGTGGACACAGGGGCTAATGACTGCCCCATCCTCTAGGTCACACCTGGGTCTCTTGTCCTTGAAGCCTGCTTGGAATCTCTTGTTGTGTCCTTTGTGATCCCTGCAGCTTGGGTCCTCCAGCCCTGGTGGGACGGTGGCCACACACAGGCGGAGCTGGGCGTGGGGTCGGGGCAGCATGACCAGCACACCATTGTGTCTGACGCAGTTGGCTGGATTAGGGCACGCGCACGGAGAGTTTCGGGGGCAGTTGCGCAGGGAGGGGCGACACTGGGCCCTCCCAGGGCAGCTCTGTCCACTCTGCCTGCGTCATCCCTGGCCCACGATCACATGGAGGAAGAATCTTCATGTCTAGGAGAGCATCCTGCGTGCTCAGCCGGGGCCTCAGGGAGGACAAGTGTGTGAGTACACGTCACCATGAGCACACGTGTGTGTGCCTGTGCTCGGGTTTGCAAGGGCCTGCTGAGGGTGTGGCCTGGGGTTTTCAGGACGGAGAGGATCTTTCAATACCCGAACCATTTTGAAAGGGGTGGAAGAGCCTTGGCCGGCTCTGCTGGGGGGGGCGAGGCCTGAGCAGGCTCCAACCCCCAGACAGGTGTGCCTGGGCCCAGGAGGGGCCTGGGGGGTGGCACAGGTGGGCAGGTGTTGTGTGAGGTGCCCACCCACTGGGCTGACTCCATCTTCTCCAGTGGAAAGAGAGGGAATTGGAATCCGTGTCAAACCTGTTTCTGCCCGGAATTAGCTGGGGCCGTGAGCTCCCGGTCAGGACAGCGTTCCGTTGGGACTGCACTGAGCAGAGATGATAGAAAACCGTCAGAGTGAGCCACGTGTGTCATACTGTGCAGCTTGGGCCCTGCTGTCCTCCTGGAGGCCCCCACACATACACCCCACCTGCCAGCCCCTCCCCCACGGCCTCATCAGGCCTTTTATGTAACTGAGCTGTAAGTGACACATGACATTGGTTTCAGGTGTATGACATAGTGACTCCATGTTTGTACAGAAGGCAAAGTGATGGGTGCAGTAGCCCATCTGTGACACGTGCTTACAGTCACTGTTCCATGTGATGCGATCTTTTAAGATTTGCTCTCAGAAACTTTCAAATGTGCAACATGGTATCAGTAACTACAACCGCTGTGCTTCTCTCTAGACCCCAGGACTTCCCCACTGTATGACTGGAAATGGGTACCTTAGACGCCCTCCCCCGGGGCCTCAACAACCCTCCCTTCCCCGGCCCCAGCCTCCGGGATCATGACCTGAGCTGACGGCTGACGCGTACCCGACTGAGCCCCCAGGCGCGCGGTGCATTTACTTCTGTCACTGTCCCCGTCAGCACTGCTTTAGCTATGGCTCGCAAACTTGGATATGTCATATGTGTTTTCACTTTCATGGGGTTTGGTACGTTTAAAACTTTTTCCTTGAGACTCCCTCTCTAAACTATGTGTTGTTTCCTGTTCTCTTTCTGTCATCAGTTTGATTCCATTGTCGGTAGAGAAATGCACTCTATGGTGACTTTCAGTTCTGTTACATTCATTGAGATTTGCTTTGTGGCCCATGATATGGTCCATCTTGGTGTGTGTTCCGTGGGCACTCGGAAGGAATGTGCGTTGGGTGAAATGCTCTGTCAACGTCCAGTAGGCCCTGTGGGTTCAGGGTGTTGTTGAATCCTTCTGTGTCCTTGCTGATTTTCTGTTCCGTTTCCCATCAGTTGAGAGAGTTGTGAAGTCTCCAACTCTAGCTCCGGGTTTGTCCGTTTCTCCTTCTGGTCCTCAGTTTTGGTTCATGTATTTTGTAGCTTTGTTATTTGGTGCATTCATATTTAGGATTGCTGTGTCTTGGCAGGCTGACCCTTTTTTCAGTATAGAATGTTCCTCTCTGATAATTCTCTTTGCCCTGAAGTCTACTTTATCTAAAAATAATAGAGCCGTCTATGCCTTTTTTTGGTTAATATTTGCATGTATATGTATATCTTTTATCTTTTTCCATCCTTTTACTTTCAACCTGCCTATAAGTTTTTTTTTTAAGTGAGAGTCTTGTAGATAGCATGTATTTTTTATCCACTCTTCCAGTCTTTGCTTTTTAATTGGTATACTTAGGGCATTTACATTTAGTGTACTTTTTACTATGTCGGAGTTTATGCCATATTATTTTTGTTTTCTGTTTGTTCTAATTTTAATTTCTCTCCTTTTTTCCTGCCTTTTTCTGAGTTATACATTTTTTATAATTCCGTTTTTATTTATCTGTAGTGTTTTTGACCATTGGTATTTGTCTACAGTATAGCTGGTTAGTGGTTGCTCTAGGTATGACATTACATATACAAAACCATCACAGTCTGTTGGTGTCATCATTTTTAACAGTTCGAGTAAAGTGCTACCCATTACCCTTTCCACTTAAAATGTAACTGCCCTAAACATTTCCTCCGTGTACATTTAGAACCACATCAGACAGTGTTCAGTTCCGCTTCAACCACCAAACATAATTTAGAAGGCCTAGTTCTGCTTTATTTAACAACATGTTTTGCTGTCTGTGTTATTTTTTCCTTTCTGGTATTCAAAGATGCTTTCTTTTATCTTGTCCTCTCGGTTTAGACAATGTGTTTTATCTGTTCCTTCAGGGTAGGTCTACTGGTGACAAATTCTCTTATTTCTCCCACATCTGAGAATGTATGTATTGGCCGCCTTTTAATTCCTGAAGGACATTTTTGCTGGATAGAGGATTCTGGGTTGACAGTTCTTTTAGTATTTGGAAAATGTGTCACTTCCTTCTGGCCTCCCTGGTTTCTGATGAGAAATCCTCTCTTGTATTAACTGCCCTGCGTGGAACAATTTGTATTCTACTTCAGCTTCTAGAATTTTGCTTACGACGTGTCTTGGCCTTGGTTGCTTTGGGTTTATCCACTCTGGGATTTTCTCACCTTGAATATGTATGTATCTGCCTTCCATCATATTTGGGGTGTTTTCAGCCGCTCTTTCCTTGGGTGCTTTTCCAGCTGCCCTCTTTCTCCTCTCCTTCCAGGACTCTGATAAACACAAATGTTAGACCTTTTGTTATAGCCCCACAAGTCCCTGAGCTCTGTTTTACTTTGTTTTTCCAGTCAATTTTCTCTCTGTTGTTCAGACTGAGTAATTTTTATTGTTCTTCCTTCCAGCCGCTTGATCCTCTGTCCTCTCCATTCTGCCAGTAAGCCTACCCTTGGATTTTTTTTTTTTAATTTTTTAAAATTTTTTTATTTTTTATTTTTTTTAAAGATTTTATTTATTTATTCGACAGAGATAGAGACAGCCAGCGAGAGAGGGAACACAAGCAGGGGGAGTGGGAGAGGAAGAAGCAGGCTCATAGCAGAAGAGCCTGATGTGGGGCTCGATCCCATAACGCTGGGATCACGCCCTGAGCCGAAGGCAGACGCTTAACCGCTGTGCCACCCAGGCGCCCCTACCCATTGGATTTTTAAATTTCAGTTACTGTATTTTTTATTTCTGAATTTTCCACCTGGTTCTTCTTTATATCCTCCATTTATTGAGGCATTCTGTGTTTTAAGTTTGTTTTGAGAGTGTTCATAAGTGCTTGTTGAAGCACGTTCACATGGCTGCTTAAAATCTTGGTCAGATAATTCTAACACTTCTTTCACCTTGTTGTTAGCATATATTGTCTGTCTTCTTAAATTTGGTTTGATATCTTCCTGAGTTTTGGTATGACAAGCGATTTTTTTTTAAAGATTTTATTTATTTATTTGACAGAGAGAGAGACAGCCAGTGAGAGAGGGAACACAAGCAGGGGTAGTGGGAGAGGAAGAAGCAGGCTCCCAGCAGAGGAGCCTGATGCAGGGCTCGATCCCAGGATCCTGGGATCACGCCCTGAGCCGAAGGCAGACGCTTAACGACTGAGCCACCCAAGCGCCCTGTCAAGCGATTTTTTTTGAAAACTGGACATCTTGAGTATTATGAGACTCTGGATCTTATTTAAATGTTTTATTTTAAAGATTTCATTTATTTATTTGACAGAGAGAGACAGCAAGAGTGGCAACATAAGCAGAGGGAGTGGGAGACAGAGAAGCAGGCTTCCCGCCGAGCAGGGAGCCTGATGCAGGGCTCGATCCCAGGACCCTAAGACCATGACCTGAGCCAAAGGTAGACACTTAACGACTGAGCCGCCCAACGGCCCTAAGTCTTTTATTTTAGGAAGCGTTTTCTTACATCACTTCAGTGGGAGATGGGAGAGTGCCTCTTCACTGCTGCCAGGCAGCTGTTCCCCACTGGGTCTCCTCTCCCACCTCCGTGGCTGGGGGAGGGGGGTACATGAGCATCTTGGATCTGTATCCACATGGTGGTCTCCACTGGTATTTGTACTATCACCAAGAGTGGTAAAAGTGCTCCTCTGACCACATGCACCTGACTGGCTCAGTCAGTAGAGCATGCAACTCTTGGTCTTAGGGTCATGAGATCAAGCCTCACATTGAGCCTACTTTAAATAAATTAATTTTTTTAAAAGTGCTCTTCTGAAACCACCCCACTGGGGGGCGGTGCTCCCACACTAAAGCCAGCTGAGGATGGAGGTCTAGGCTCCCCACTCACCCTTTGCTTGGGCGGTGGTGTTGGCTGGGGTAGAGCCGTTATTGTCTCAAAGTTTTCTGTCCTGCTTTCTGTCCCTTTCTTGGTCCTGTGGCCAGAGACAGCTGGCTTTTCTTGGCGCTCTTTTGCTCCGCACAAGTTAGTGTTTCTGGGTTGCCAGCAACTCTAGCACCCAGTCTGGGATACGGGAAGGACGAGAAAACTCAGCGTATTTACTGCTTGGTCATTCCTTGGGTTCTGAGGTCCCTAGTCTGTCTGCCTTCTTCTTCCTCTCTTCAGAGACTTCTTTTTTTTTTTTTTTTTAAGATTTTATTTATTTATTTGACAGAGATAGAAACAGCCAGCGAGAGAGGGAACACAAGCAGGGGGAGTGGGAGAGGAAGAAGCAGGCTCATAGCGGAGGAGCCTGATGTGGGGCTCGATCCCACAACGCTGGGATCACGCCCTGAGCCGAAGGCAGACGCTTAACCGCTGTGCCACCCAGGCGCCCCCAGAGACTTCTTATGTTGTATTTATATATAACATCTAAGGTTTTTGTTGTACTTAGCAGAAAAAATAGGGAAACTATATCTACTCCATCTTTCCAAAAGTAGGGTCTCCATCAATAACTGTTAAGAGTACAAACTTGTCAGGGGCGCCTGGGTGGCACAGCGGTTGGGCGTCTGCCTTCGGCTCAGGGCGTGATCTCGGCATTACGGGATCGAGCCCCACATCAGGCTCTTCCGCTATGAGCCTGCTTCTTCCTCTCCCACTCCCCCTGCTTGTATTCCTTCTCTCCCTGGCTGTCTCTATCTCTGTTGAATAAATAAAATCTTTAAAAAAAAATTTAAAAAAATAAAAAAAAAAGAGTACAAACTTGTCCTGAGACCAAAAAACATGGGAGCCACTGACCTAAAGGAAATAAGGGTATAAGCCACATGGGAATCTGGGAAAGGAGCAAAGGAGTGAAAGGACAAGGAGTCGGAGAGGTTTGGGGTCAGCAGGTGGCCCAGCGTGGCCCAAGCACAGCGAGCATGGAGAGTCCCCAAGGTGAAGGTAGGGGGTCACTGGGCAGAGCAAGCAGCCATGGGCTCTGAGAAGAGGTGCGTCACACGTTGAGCTACGCTCACTCTGCTGACTGAGGGGGGAGGGGCAGTGACGGGAAACCACCGCCAGGCTCACGCCTGCTCCAGGTGAGGTGCTTGTCACCACTTCTGTTCAACACTGTGTGGAAGTCCTAGGCAGGGTGATTGGGCAAGAAAATGAAACACAAGACAGCCAGATGGGTAGGGGAGAAGTAAAACTATCTTCATTTGCAGATGATCTTATCTCATATAAAGAAAATCCTACAGAATCCATTTTCAAAACCATTAGAATTACAAAATGAAGCAAGCTGGGTTACAGGATACAAGATCATTATGTAAGAATCCATGTATTTCTAGACCATAGCAACGGACAGAATGAAAATGAAATTAAGATTCCACATGCAACAGCATCAGAGAGATAAAGTGCTATGAAATAATTACCAACAAAGTGTGAAATGTATACTCTGAAAACTATTGTTGAATACAAAGAACACCTAATCACATGAAAGACATCCCATGTTCATGGATCAGAAGGCTTAATATAGTTAAGATGGCATCATTGTAAAAACTGATCTACAGATTCAACATAATCCCTGTCAAAATCCCACATTTTTCTTTTTTTTTTTTTAAGATTTTATTTATTTATTTGACAGAGAGATAGCCAGCGAGAGAGGGAACACAGCAGGGGAGTGGAAGAAGCAGGCTCCCAATTGAGGAGCCCGATGTGGGACTCGATCCCAGAAAGCCGGGATCACGCCCTGAGCCGAAGGCAGACACTTAACGACTGCGCTACCCAGGTGCCCCCACATTTTTCTGTAAAAACTGGCAAGTTGATTCTAAAAGTCATACAGAACTTCAAGAGACCCAGCATTCAAAACCTTCTACAGTGCGGCAACAATGAAGTCAGTGAGTGCCGGCATGAGGACCGACATAGAGACCAATGAAATAGGACTGACAGTCCAGAAATAAACCTTCATTTGATGCTCAAGTTATTTTCAGCACGGGCATCAAGATCGTTCAATGGGGAAAGAACAGTGTTTTCAAAAAATGGTGCTGGGACAAATGATACCAATAAGAAAAAGAATGAAGTCAGACCCGTCATTTACAGTCTTTATTCAAAAATTAACACAGCGGCATCCGGGTGGCTCAGTCAGTTAAGTGTCTGACTTAGGCTCAGGTCATGAACCCGGGGCCCTGGGATCGAGTACCGCATTGGGCTCCCTGCTCAGCGGGGAATCAGCTTCTCCCTCTGCCTCTCCCCCCGCTCATGCTCTCTCTCTCTCAAATAAATAAATTAAATCTTTTTTAAAAATTAACATATTGGATCAGAGACCTAAATGTAAGAGCTAAAATTATAAACTGTTAGAAGAAAACATGAGGGGCGCCTGGGTGGCGCAGTCGTTAAAGCGACCGCCTTCAGCTCAGGGCGTGATCCCGGCGTTCCGGGATCGAGTCCCACGTCAGGCTCCTCGGCTAGGAGCCTGCTTCTTCCTCTCCCTCTCCCCTGCTGTGTTCCCTCTCTCGCTGGCTGTCTCTCTGTCACATAAGTACAATAAAAAAAAAAAAAAATCTTAAAAAAAAAAAAAAAAGAAGAAAACATGAGTACAAATCTTTGTGACCCTGAATCAGGCAATGTTTTATATAGAGATAGATAATATAGATAAGTATATATATATATTTATAATATAAATAAAAATATATAAATATATATGGTATGAAAAGCATAAATAACAAATAGACATCCTGAAAATTTTTAAAATTGTAAGTCAAAAAACACCATCATGAAAGTAAAAAGGCGGGGCGCCTGGGTGGCTCAGTCGTTAAGCATCTGCCTTCGGCTCAGGGCGTGATCCTGGCGTTCTGGGATCGAGCCCCACATCAGGCTCCTCTACTGGGAGCCTGCTTCTTCCTCTCCCACTCCCCCTGCTTGTGTTCCCTCTCTCACCTGGCTGTCTCTCTCTCTGTCAAATAAATAAATAAAATCTTAAAAAAAAAAAAGTAAAAAGGCAACCCACAGAATGAAGGGAAATATTTACAAACCATATATCTGGTAAGGTCTAGAGTATATAAAGAATTCCTACAACTCAATAATAAAAAGGCAAATGATGCAATTAAAATATACAAATGGCTAATAGACCATGAAAAGATTCTCAGCATCATTAGTCATGAGGGAAACCCAAGTCAAAACCACAGTGAAGGACGCCTGGCTGGCTCCGTTGGAAGAGCATGTGACTCTTGATCTTGGGGTCGTGAGTTCGAGCCCCATCTTGGGTGTAGAGATTACTCAAAAACAAACAGCACAATGAGATACCCCTTCACATTGACTAGTATGACTATAATCAAAAAGACACAAGCATAGTACACCTGCTGTGGGAAACAGCCCAGCAGCTCCTCACATGGTAAACCTAGAATTCTCGTAGGACCCAGCAGTTCCTACTGTATACCATATGTATACCATGTGTCCACACGGGAACTTCCAGGTGCATTATTCTTAAAAGTCAAAAGGTGGAAACAAAACAATGGTCCATTAACTGACGAATGGATAAAAAGAATGTGATCCATCCGAATAATGGAATATTATTCAGCCGTGAAAGAGGAATGGAGTACAGACCCGCCACATCATGGCTGAACCTGGGAACAGGAGGTGAAGCAGGGGGATACAAAAGTCCGCATGCTGTGTGATTCCTTATGCACAAAATGTCTAGAACAGGCAAACCCACAAGGACAGAAAGTAGACAGCTGGTTGCCTGGGGCTCGGGGAGGGATGGGGAGTGACTGCCAGGGGAATGGGTTTCTCTTGGGGGGCTGGGCCAGCGTGGCAGTGGGGAACCTGCAGGAGGAGCAGGGTCAGCAGCCCTGGGGCAGGATCCAGAGTCACCGTGCACATGCCAAAGCAGAATCAGAAGGAGAGGGTAAGCGCAGCTTCAGGGGAGGCGAGGATGGCAGTGGATGAGCTCCCAGGGCCACAGGAACCACTGCAGAGCGCAGTGAGGAGAGAGCAACCCGGAGGACTGAGCCTGC
The DNA here is from genome assembly GCF_002007445.2 of Ailuropoda melanoleuca. Taxonomy (NCBI): domain Eukaryota; kingdom Metazoa; phylum Chordata; class Mammalia; order Carnivora; family Ursidae; genus Ailuropoda; species Ailuropoda melanoleuca. The sequence goes on from NC_048218.1 coordinate 109,478,287, forward strand.
GCTGACCACTCTCCAGGGAGGAGGGAGGGGGGACAGCGAGTCTGGAGAGAGGACAGGACACAGGGAGACAGGCTGTCCTGAAGGGTGGTAGTCCCGAGTCTTCGGTGCGAGGCGCTGACGGACCTGATGCAGGGGAGGACACGTCTGAGGCTGCAAGACCCAGAGGAAGCAGGTGCAGGAGTGAGTGTCCTGCAGCCACCGTAACAGATGACCACAAACGCGGGAGCCTAAACCACAGAGATGCTTTCTCTCCCAGCCTGGCAGCAGGGCAGGCAGAGTGCCTGGGCGCAGGTGCAGCCTGGCAGGGACGTGGGTCATGCAGAGCAGGTGGGGACCCATGTCTGGCAGAGCAGCGTGAAATGACAGAGAGTGGGTGGTGCTGTAGACAGTGCCCAGGGCCCGTTGGAGGCCGGTGGCTGGGAAGGGAAACAGAGCTGGCAGCAGCGGCAAGTGCCAGGCTGCGTGTGCACACGGAGGGACGTTTAAAGCACCCAGGAGCCCACATGCATGGAAGATGTGAATGCCACGTGGAAAAAGGCCACGTGTTGCCACTGGGGGCTCTACCTTGGTGGGAGCATGTCCTGTGTTACAGGCGTTTTGGGGACTTCGTGAGTGTGGACACTGCCCTGCCCTTCCCAGCCCACCAGCACTTGCTGAAGCATGGGGCTACAGTGTTCCCTGTGGGTGTGGGAGCCCCCAGGGCCAGCAGTGACCCTGGCCCTGACTTCTGTCCTCACCTTCCAGACGTCAGCTCCCTGCCTGATCCCAACGGTCAGGGGCTTTGGAAGCGTCTGGATGTCAGAGCAACAGTGAGGGTCCTGCTGGTCATAGGCCAACAGGAGATGGGCTTGGAGGGTCCCTCCAGGAGACTGTGCCTGGCCAAGGAAACAGCCCTCCCAGACACAGAAAATATGGGGTGGGGGTCGGTGGAGGTGGAGGCGGGTGACCCCCACGGACTCAGGAGGGGGAGGCCGGAGTCCTCCAGTGCTGACCGAGCTCTACGTGCAGGACGCATGCCCATGGCCTCTGTTGCTGTTGGAAAATTACTCCTAATACAGGAGGACAGACACCAAAAATAGTTCTCATTCTGGGAGGGGAGGTAGCAGTAAACTTTATTCTATTTGCTTATTTTTATCTTTTACATGAACAGGTATTACTTTTGTGACAAAAAATATTAAAAGCTTATTTTAAAAACTGAGCGCCTGCGTGGCTTCGTTGGTTAAGCGTCTGCCTTCGGGTCAGGTCATGATCCCTCTCCCCCTGCCCCTCCTCCCTGCTCGTGCTTTCTCTCTCCCTCTCTCAAATAAATAAAATCTTAAAAAAAAAAAAAACTAATACAATTTTGCTAAGCCTGCGTGTGGGGTGTGGGGTGAGGTCTGGGTGGGGCGTGGGGTGGTGTCTGGGTGAAGTGGGGCTTGGGTTGGGGTCTGGAGGGGCCTGG
>NC_048218.1:109479797-109483533 GCF_002007445.2 Ailuropoda melanoleuca
GTGGGCGTGGGGTGGGGTCTGGGGGTGGGTCCTGGGGTGGGTGGGGCCCAAGAAGCCTGGGTGGGGCCTGGGCAGGTTTTCTCAGGCGCAAACTGAGGCGTCCAGGATCCCCGCACAAAGAAGACAGCACTTTGCGCAGGGAGCCAATCCCTAACCTGCTGCCCACCCCCATCGCCATGACCATCCTGTGGAGGCACCGGAACTAGCCACCCAGGCCCTGCCAGCCCCACCTCGCCAGGGGCCAAGGAGAACCTTGGGAAGAAGAAGCTCGGTCCCCTCTCCCTGTGTCAGTGTCCCTGGGAGACACGGCTCTCCTGCGCCACCGCGCCCCACGGCAGCTCCCCGTCACCCCGAGTCTGATGGGGCTCCTGGCGTGGTTCCTTCAGCGCAGCCTCGTGGACCCACGAATGCCCCCGTGACCGGCCCACCCCGCCCTGGTTGTTGGGGTCCCTATTGCCTACGACGTAAACCATAATACACCTGTAAAGGAGGCGGTCATCAACAGTGTTTTAAAGAATTTTAAATAGTTTTTGCCAGATTTACAGATAATGCATTTCCATCATGTCGTTTCCTCATACCTTTGAAAAGACTCTGAGCCTTTATTTCTAGCTCGGTTTAACTGCCAGAGCCCTAGCTGCCAGCTGGGGCGCTGCCCCCCTGCGTCCTGCTCCTGGGTGGCCTCCAGCGAACCAGGGCAGCCTCCCAAGTCCCCATGGCTTCACCCTCGGGCACCCACCCCCACGCCATGCTAGCACAGCACCCCCAGCCTGCCACCAGCCTGCTGGGACGCAGGGCCGCCTTGCCCAACCAGGGCTCTCGGGTCTCCTGTGACCGTTCCCCCAGGCCAGTTTTCTGGAGGTTTCTGAGTCCAGGCCAGCTCTGAAGCTGACCCGTGTGTGGATTTGTCATGATTAGATCCAGGTGAAACATTTCTGGTTGTCACTGCCACGGGGTGTAGGGCTGGTGGGGGGGGGGTCTCTGTGTCCCTTTTCCTACCATCTCACCAAGGGCACAGCCGCTCCACACGCTCGGTGATGCTGGCTTGGTCTGACCGACATCTTTACTGTAAAGGTACTTTCCTCCACTCCGGATGAATTCGTGGCCTGGAGGAAGAGCTTATGCTCCATAAAGGTTTTTGTTGTTGTTGTTGTTGTTTTTGGAAACTACGTTGGCTGGGCTCCTGGGTGGCTCAGTCGGTGAAGCATCTGCCTTTGGCTCAGGTCATGATCCCAGGATCTCAGGGTCGAGTCCCACATCCGGCTCTCTGCTCAGCAGGAAAGCTGCTTCTCCTTCTGCCCTTCCCACCTGCTCATGATCTCTCTCTCACGATCTCGCTCTCAAATAAGTAAATAAAATCTTAAAAAAAAAAAAAAAGAAAAAAACCATGTTGGCATCATACAACACTGTATCCTGTTTTTCACTTAGCAAATCCTGAATGTCTTCTCATACCACTAAATATCTCCAAAAAAGTGATGTGGGTGCTGCATGAGTCCCAGCCTGTGGAGGTATTAGACGTAACTGCTACCCATGAGAGTCGAACTATGAGCTTACTGCTGGAAGCTCTGCGCCGGCTGGATTTTTTTTTTTTTTCTGTTTTGCTGGCTGCCATGTTTTCAGCTGAGAACAATGGCCAGTGGCAGACGTTCAACAAAATGTTTTGAATGAACGAATACAGCTTGAGTCTAGTGTTTCAACATCCCGGGTAAGGCCACAGCAAACGTCCTTGCACGTACATCTTCACATTTATTTTAGGAGGATCAGTTATAAGAAGGGAAACGTTTCTGTGGATAGAGTGAAGGAAGAAGGATGCAAAATCACGTAAATGCTATACTCTCCAAACTGCAAAAATACACAGAGAACCATCTGGGAGAAAACAGACCAAACAATTAACAGGGATTAACACTGAACATTTGGATGATGAAAGGTTTCAATTGATTATGAAAGTTCCTCAGTATTTTCTACAGTCAGAAGAACACTTGTAGGCAAAGAAGTGGCAGCTTTTTCTTTTTAAAGCTAGTCTTGCGGGGCGCCTGGGTGGCACAGTGGTTAAGCGTCTGCCTTTGGCTCAGGGCGTGATCCCGGCGTTATGGGATCGAGCCCCACATCAGGCTCCTCCGCTATGAACCTGCTTCTTCCTTTCCCACTCCTCCTGCTTGTGTTCCCTCTCTCACTGGCTGTCTCTATCTCTGTTGAATAAATAAATAAAATCTTTAAAAAAAAATAAAGCTAGTCTTGCAAATCAAGAAGAGACAAAACTGTGTGTCCTTAGCAGCATTCATATTAACTGAGGCTCCAAGTTAGGTTTTGGCCACATTCAGGGTACTGTGTCCCCTCTGGTGTCACATTTGAAAAAGCTGTCGTACACCCGGAGGAGAGAGGCCCCTTGGAATGGGGCCCGGCACTCACGTGGCTGTTAACATATAAGGGAAGGGGCTCGTGTGTCCTCCAGCAGGAGATTCAAGGGGAATGGGAAGTTCCTTCTAATGCTTGAAGAGCTGTCAGATACCAAAGGGAGAATTCCCATTTTATGCAGTCCTAGAAGAAAGGTTTTAGGAAGGCATATTTTCCCAGTAAATAGGGAAGTCGTTTGTAACAATCCACATGGTCGAAGATGAAAACACAGTGTAGAAGGGGGTGGACATCAAATGGCCTCTCAGAGGGTCACTGGGGCAGCCATTGCACTGGGGAGAGGACAGAGCCGCCTGCCACTCCCAGGCCCTGGACCCTTGGACCCTCATGCAGCCACTTCCAGACTTCTGGAGGCAGAAGAGGGTCAGGGTCCTGGAGTGCCAGCCTCCCCTCTTCATGTGGGCCAGCTCTCCATAGAACCTTCCCCCAGACTACGCACTGTCCATCCTGTGGCCTGGCTTTCTTTGTCTTCCTAACCCTATCCCCAAAGGACACTCTGCAGCTTGGTGAGTCCTGCTTCTTTTTGTCAGAGGCCTGTCTGTCCTGCTCAAAGGGCACAGACCAGGGCTCAGAGGCCACAGCAGAGCCTGGCACACAACAGGCCCACCATATTTGTTCAGTGAACTGATGGTTCTCAGAAGCAAGAGCACAGGGTTCAGACAGCCTTGAGGGTAGAAACGTCCACAATGTTAAAAACCCTGGCGTATCCACCAAAGGATGAGTGGATACACCAAACGCGGTCCCGACATAGGACAGAGCATCATCAGTCTTGACAAGGAAGGAAGTCCTGGGGCCCACTACACGTGCGCGAACCTTGAGGACATGGGCCGGTCACAAAAGAACAAACACTGTATGACTCCACGGATGTGAGTCAAGTCCATGAAGACACAGAGCCGAGGCGCACCCCTGGGGAAGGGTTTGCTGGGAGCAGAGCGGCCGGCTCACAAGATGCCAGCTGTGCTGGTGGCTGCACGGCGCTACGAATGCAGTTAATACCACTTAACTATTATGCTTCAAGTGAATTCTGTTAACGTATGTTTTACCACAGTAAAAAAAACTGTGGGTGACTGGGAGAAAACGGTCTCCCTAAACCGAGGGTAGGAAAAAGCGGAGAACTTAAAGGGTGACGATAGCACTTGGAAGGAGCCGGTTGATCAGAGAGGGCGCTTCATCCGCTAGAGCTCAGCAGCGACCCTGTGACCAGAGCAGCGGGGGCGGTCCACGGGGCTTTACCTCCGGGCCCTTCCTCCCCGAGAGGCCCCGCCCCTTCGACCGCCCCCTTCGGACAGGCCCCGCCCCTCGACCGGCCTCTCCGTCAGGCCCCGCC
>NC_048218.1:109484237-109495717 GCF_002007445.2 Ailuropoda melanoleuca
AGGTGCCGCGCCTTGGGCAGGTGCGGCGCCAGGGGCCCGGAGCTGCGGTGCCTCCGCCGGGCTTGGGCCGTTTTGGAGGCGGCCCCGCCGCCCACCTGCCTCACCTGCCGCGTGCGCGTTGTGCTCTTGGGCCCACCGGCCCCGCGCGCACAGGGCGACCCTCACCTGAGCCTTTGTTGGAGCCGGCCGGAAGCCGGCCGAGCGCCCGAGGGGTGTACGCGGCCCCCGCGACCTCCTGAGCGGAGAGGGTGACCCAGGACCCTCGCCCCACCTGGCTCCGCCGCCTCCACGCCGCGCTCTGGCCGGCGGGCTCGCCTTCCCGGCTGGCTCTGGGCCGTGCGCGCCCACCGGCATGGCGATGTGGGACCCGCGCGGGTCTGCCGCGGGGGCGGCGACGCTGGCTGACCTTTCAGCCTCCGGCCGTGGTTTCCGTGGGGGCACCGCTTTCCCAACCGGTCGTGCTGACGCTCAGGCGGGAGGGTCCCCTGCTCCCCCGACCTGCTCCCTTCATCCTCCTCTTTCTCTCTCTGAGCTGCTCCCAGCCATCCTCCCTTCTCCCTCTCATGACCTGCTCCCTCCCTGCCCTGGCCCCCTCTCCCACTGCCCTGCTCCCCCTCACTACCCCCCACTTGCTCTCTCCCTGCCCTGGTCCCCCTCACTCCCCCCACTTGCTTCCCTCCTGCCCTGCTCCCCACCCCATCCTGCTCGCCCCCCTGCCCTGCTCTCTTCCTGATAGTTGCAGAACATCCGTGGCCCCGTCTGTAAGTCGTTTGTGTTGTCTGAGAAGATTTCACAGGGACATACACAGAACATGTGACTTGATCTATAAGACGGTGCTAGATGCAGGGTGAACACAGACTCAAACACCAAATCCTGATGTGCTAGAGCCAGAGGGTCTCAGGTGAAGAGGCTTGAGAGGGGTAACGGGATCCAGGAGGGGGTCTTAGCCTTACCCCGTGGGTACTGGCCCTGAGGACTTGTCATGCCCAGGGGCTGGTTAAGGCTGGGAGTAGAAGTCGCGGAGGAGGAACATAAGGAAGGCCAGGCAGTCAGGCCTCCCCGTGAAGTGTCTACTGGTAGCTGTCTCCACTACAGGCGTCAGGGCTGAGAGCATAAAGGCGGGCATGTGTCCTCCCCTTTCCTCGGTGCCAGGGTGGCCACCGCGTACCCATTATACACATTGTAAACTGAGGCTCAAAGCAGTGAAACGCCTTAGCTGTTCTCTGAAGTGTCCCGCGTCTGGGCCATGGGTGAATGCTCATTGCTGGGGGTTTTAGATGAGTGCTAGCACTTATGCTGGCCGGTGTTGTGGCCTCACATGGAGAGCGGCAGGACTTCCAGCCACCTGAGCATGTGAGTGCCCACTTTGTGTCATCCTCCCTCCCTGGAACCAGCATTTCTACCTTCTCGGAGCCCAGTGAACTCTGGTGTCCCTCTGGTTGGAGACTTTCCCTGGAACCACGGGCTCCCTGCTGCCGGAGTCCCTGCTCTGGGACCGTGGAGTAGGCCTGTCCTCCTGAGGTCAGGTGGCTTGTCATGGGGTGTGCTGCTCCTGGGTGACCAGGCAGCAGGGACAGAGTGGAGGTGGAAGAGAGGTGACCCACATTAACGTCTGCCTTTGGTTGGCCACAGGAGACTGGGTGCAGCTGCTCTGAGCCCCTGGGGAAGGGGGGTCTGAGTAGTGAGTTTTCTGTAGCTTTTTATTTGGAGGAAGATGTGACCTGACCCACAGAAAGCTGTGGGGCCTTCTAGGCTAACCGCATGCCAGGCGGTTCTGCCAAGGGCTCCTGGCTTCCTGCTGGAGCTGTGTACGGGAGAGCCTCTGGTGGGCAAAAGCCCCCAGAGGCCTACTCAGGCCTCCTTGCACACGCACACACAGGCACACACAACCCGGGCTTTCCCTGCTCTGCCTTCCAGGCCAGGAAGTGGGAGGAGGGTCTGCACTCAGAGCTCTCCTCTCCCTTCGTCGGGAGAAGAGGGTCATGGGGTACCCAGCTTGGAGAGTGTGGGTCTTCTCAGGGAGGAGACCAGACTTAGTTTGACAGGAAGTTTCACACACACACACACCCATACACACCCATACAGCCATGCAAGGAGTCTGCTCAGGGGGAACTGGAAACGTCTGTGGTCTCGTCCACAGCAAAGAACTCTTGGGGGCGGAATTCCCCCGACCCATGTGATGTAGGAGTCTGCCCCGGGCCCCAGACCAGTAGCCTCCACAGAGGCCCTGCCCCGCCCCCCCCCAGCTCTCAAACTGGGGTGCCTGTATCAGCAGCGTCCTCAGCCACAAACTCGTTAGAAGTGCAGGTCTTCCGGCTCCAGCCCTCCTGGTCAGTCTGATGTCCCATAGCCCGAGCTGGGGAAGAGGGAGCTCTGAATGGAGCACCTCCAGCCCGGGGGCTCCGACCTTCACATCTGAGCCCAGAGCAGGCCTGGCCAAGCCAACCAGCTTGGGGGTAGGGAAGGGTTGCTGTGGGCATGTCCGTGGAGAGACCAGGCCGGCGGTGGTGGTTTTTGCACTGAACTTTAATTTTGAGAGAATTATAGATTCACGTGCAGCTGGAAGCAATACCCCTCATGTCCTTCACCCGGCTTTCCTAGTGGTGACATCTTACAAAACCATAGGGCACATCCCAGCAGGAGGCTACGTGGTGACAGTCAAGATACAGATACTGCCTTCCCCAGCTTCTGTTCACACCTGTCTCCCTCCTCCCCACCTGGCAGCCACACTCTGCTCTCCACTTCTGGGATTCCGTCATTCCAGGAGTGTTACATAAAGGGAATGCTACCGTGTGGAACCTCTGGGGACTGGCATTTCCCACGCAGCACGGTCCCCCGAGATCCCTGCAGGCTGCTGCCTCCTCCTTGTGTCCCCAGGCGGCGGGCGCCCCCGGTCAGTTCAGTCCTCGGCTGTGGGGCGGCCAGCCTTGGGCCGTGCCCGGGGAGGCTGCTGGAGACACAGGCACACAGAGATTCTTCTGTGAACGGACGTTTACACTTCTCGGAGATAGATGTTTAGGAGGGCCGTCGCTGGGTCGTTGGTAGCTGCATGCTTCGTTTTACAAGCCGCAGCCGGACCGTTGTCCAGAGCGGCTGCTCCCTGTTCCGTTCCCAGCTGCAGTGGGGATGAGATCCAGGTTCCCCTCGCCGGCATTTGGAGGTGCCACTGTTGGAGCAGCCCGAGGGGGATGTGGCGAGGGCTCTGTGTGGCTTTACTCCGCCCTTGCCTGGTGGCCGGGATGGTGGACCCTTCTCCATGGGCTGACTTGCCGTCCTTAGGACCGCCGGTGAAATGTCTATCTTCCGTCCAGTTTCTGGGTGGGTTTGTGGTGTTTTTTTTTTTCTTTTGAGTTTTGAGAGTTCTTTATATATCCTAGATACTAGTCCTTTGTCAGGGATGGTGGCTCGGACGCAGCTCCCGGTCTTGGCTCGGACGCAGCTCCCGGTCTGTAGCTTCATCCCGTCTCCGGGCCTTCCACAGAGAAGTTCTCAGTTTTCCCTTTTAAGGAGTGCGCTTTGATTGTGTAAGGGCTCTTGGCTCTAGATCCCGAAGATTAGCTCCCAGGTGTTTCCAAAGAGTGCATAGCTTTGTGCTGTACATTTTAATCTGTGGCACGTTTCGAGTTAATTTCTGTACAAGATGTGAAGATTAGGATGGGTTTTTTGCGGAAGTCTTCCATCCGTACCCCCCACCCCCGTCCCCATCCTGGAGTTGGACAGTAGGGACTGGGGACACCAGCCTTCCCTTGCCTGGCCACGTGGTCCTGGCTCCCACGCCTGCCTCTGCCCAGATTCCAGGGGCCCGGAGCCTTCTGGACCCACTGACACCTGCTTTTTCTGGCCTCTGTTTCCTGAGTGGGACCTGGTCTGGGGGAGGAGGGAAGCAGAGCCAGCTGTGAAGTGGGCAAGCCCAACTGGCTGTCCCTCCCCCTCCTGCCCAGCCCGAGCCCCAGACAGGCTGCAGCTCCAGGACCCACTTATCTCAGTGCTCTGTGGTGGGAGGCTACGGATCGCGGTCCCTACCATACCCCTTCCCTGCTCTGGATCCCCGCTGAGGGACCCATCCCCCCGCCCCTCCAGGACTGTATTCCAGAGGACACAACCATCTTGAGGCGCTTGGACAGCACTCAGGAATTGTGAGTCTAGGGGTTGGGTGGATGCTGGGGCCACTTTCTCGCTCCTGGGCCCGAGGGACGCGCCATGAGTGCTGAGGTGGCGGGACTGAACCACCAGAGGTTAGCATGGCCCAGGTGACATGTCTGTGTGTGTGAGGCCTCACAGCCCCAAAAAGGCAGTGGTGCTCCAGGACAGAACCTTGTTGCCCAGAGGGCAGTGCAGCCTCCCATCTGGGACCCCCAGGGCACCCCTGAGAACCATCGCCAGCGTGCGTCCGCGGTTAGGCCAGGCAGAAGCAGGTGTGGAAGGTGGCCCCAGCAGTGCCAGCAAGGGTTTGGGCTTGCTTTTGGGGGTGTTGGAGGACATGAATGGCCTGGCCCTCCCTCGCTCGTTTTTCTGAGACAGTAAATGGGGAGAGCGAGCCTCACGGGGTAGGAGAAGTCCCCCAGCGTGGACACACGGGTCCCACAAGCATTTGCCAGTCCTGGTGCTGTGGTCCCATTGGCCCCTTGCCATGTGCACGGGCATCTGCCGGCCTCTGCCCGTGGCTCCGTGTGTGCATCCCTCCCCTTTTGGGAACTCCGTGTGGGGGTCAGGTCTGCCTCCCTGGCCCTGTGCCCACATCAGTCCCAGGTGGCCCCCTTTGGCCCCAGAACAGCCTCGGGGGACTTGCTGGAGTAGGCAGCCCTCCCCTGAGCTTGCTCACCCCTGGTTACCAGCGCCCCCCCTGCAGTGGGCAAGCCTCGGAACTCGAGCAGACGGTGCCCCCGGCTGCTCCTCCTCTGTCCTCCTCCACTGGCTCTGGCCTTGGCCTCCACCCTGGGGCTTTCTTGGGGGATTCTGGCAATCGAGTCCTGGGTGCTCCCTAACTTTTACAGATACCTGGGCCTTCGTGTGGGAGGCAGAGTGTGGAAGGTATTTGGGTTCAGAAAGCCTGCTCCCAGAGCCGTTCCAGGGGCTTGGTCAGAAAGGGTTAATGCTGGCTTCCAGGCTGGGTTTTGGGGGTGAGGAGGGCAGAGGTTTGGCAGGGCGGGCAGCATGGGGCGAGGTGGCCCTCAGACGCCGGTGTCGCCCTGCCCACCATTAGTCAGCACAGAGCAAGGGGGGCCTGCTGACAGCCCCCAGCTGCTTCTCCACTGATGTGCTCCCTCCTGTCCCGGCAGCCAGAGCAGCTGAGTCCCACGTCAACAGCAGTGAGGGCCACTTCCTGCCACCCACAGACCTGGCCTTTAGGCTGCTCCGAAGCCAATGAACCCCATGCACCCCGTGAAACCCGCCCTGCCCCCCACACCACACGGGTGAGTGGGGCTCCTGCCACCCTCCCTCCTCAGGCCGCGAGGGTACGGGCGGGGTGCCAGAGCGGGACCTCTCCTAGTACTCAGCCTTCCCGGCAGGGGTCTCCTGACCTGGGCCTCTCCCCCCACCTCTCTGCTTGCAGTGATGGTCCATTTGCTTACGAGTCGGTGCCTTGGCAACAGAGCGCCACTCAGCCCGCGGGATCGCTGTCGGTGGTCACGACCGTGTGGGGCGTTGGCAACGCGGCCCAGAGCCAGGTGAGCCCACATCTGGGCCCACCCCTGAGAGCCGCCAGGGCCCCCCTGGACCTCAGAAAGAAATGGAGTCTTCTGGCCTCCACACCTCCCCCACCCCACCACGACCCACCGAGGCTCTCTTCCTCTCCTCCCCTCACTTCTGCCCCCCCCCCCAGGCCTCTCCTTGGAGCGACTGCATGAAGTGAGTTGTTTGGTTGGTGCTCACTGGTGGTTCTTGCTTCCTCGTAGGTTTTGGGGAACCCCATGGGCCCTGCAGGGAGCCCCCCCGGCAGCTCCGTGATGCCCGGCATGGCCGGCAGCGGCTCTGCCCTGAATTCCCCGCAGTGCCTTGGGCAGCAGGCATTTGGTGAGGGTGCCGCCAGCAAGGGCTTCGTGCAGCAAGGGGTGTATGGCCGCGGGGGCTACCCCGGGGGCCCCGGCTTCACTACTGGGTAAGTGGGACCCCCTCCCCTGGCAGGGGTGCTGGGAGCCTTCCAGGGGCAATGCTTCTGGCTTCGCAGGCACCTAGGCCTGTGCGGACCGGTCTGTTGAATGTCACATCTCTGTGCCTCCCGTGGGCTCCCACGGAAGCATGTAGGAGCGAGCGGGGGCCCAGTAAGTGCCGTGTGGCCCTCGGATGCCAGGCAGGTGAGCACTTCTGAGCCCAGCCCTGTGTGTCTCTCGCAGGTATGCGGGCGGCCCAGGGGGCCCCGGGGGCCTGGGTCTGCCCTCACATGCCGCACGACCCTCCACCGATTTCACTCAGGCAGCGGCGGCGGCCGCGGTGGCTGCTGCTGCGGCCACCGCCACGGCCACCGCCACGGCCACCGTGGCCGCCCTCCAGGAGAAGCAGAGCCAGGAGCTGAGCCAGTACGGAGCGGTGAGGCCCAGCCGCTCCTCCCGTGGCGCCCACGTGTGCTGGTCTGGAAGGCAGGGGACCAGTTGGGCAGCTGGGGTCGGGATCGGGGGACGGGCGCATAGTGAAAGGAGGTGGGGGGAAGGGGCGAGGCGCTGGGGGGGGGTCCCTGGGTGGCATCCACAGAGTAGGGGCTGGCCTGAATGGCTCCTGTCTTCTCTCCCCAGATGGGGGCCGGGCAGGCTTTTAACAGCCAGTTCCTGCAGCACGGAGGTCCCCGGGGGCCCAACGTCCCCAGCAGCATGAACCCTGCCAGCGTGGGAGGGCTGCTGGGCCCCTCTGGCATGAGCCCCATGGGCATGAACCCCACCCGGGCCGCGGGCATGGCACCCCTGTATGCAGGGCAGCGCCTGCCCCAGCACGGGTACCCTGGGCCTCCCCAGGCCCAGCCACTGCCCCGACAGGGGGTCAAGAGAGCCTACTCTGGTGAGGTGAGTGTCTGGGCCTCCCTGGTTCCGAGCTGCACCCAGAGCCGCGGCAACCTCAGACATCCGTGCGAGAGAACTAACCAGGCCTGACGGGGTGGGCGCCGCATCCTCTCTCGGAGCTGGCTTCCCCGACACCCGTTTCCCTGGCACGGTGCCTCCTGTCTCATTCAGGTTTATCCGGGGCAGCAGTACCTGCCAGGAAGCCAGTATGGGCCTAGCGCCACCCAGTACGCGCCTGGCGCCGGGCAGCCTCCCGCCCCCTCCTCCTACCCCGGGCACCGGCTGCCCCTGCAGCAGGGCATGGGCCAGTCCCTGACCGCCTCTGGCCCTGCGGGACTGCACTACAAGGTAGGGTTGGCCCCTCCGGCCCTCTGGGCCCCGTGCTGGCCCCTGCAGGACAGAGGCCTCGACTGGGCTGACTAAGGAATGGGCCCGGGTGCACGGAGGGTGGCCAGGCAGCCCGGAGCTCCGCAGAGATCCTGAGCAGTGCGGGGATCCGGTTCTGAAAAGACCCTTTGTGAGATTTAAGTATCTGCTTGGATATTCATTGTAGGGAGCAGGCAGGGTGAGGGGCCAGGTGCCTAAGCCACTTGAATGTCCTTTAGGGCAGAGTGACCACATTTCCTTTGCTTGTTGGGGACAGGCCCATCGGGAGCATGGCGGGGAGGAGGAGGTGTTTTTTAAGTCTCTGTCAGGCTGTCCTGTAACTCTTTCTAACGGCGTGGGGGAGGGGGTATCATCTCTTTTCCTGGACTACTAATTTTGTAAATTATGAAAATACTGCATGCTCCCTGTCGATTATTTGCAAAATGTAGAACCGTCTGAAGAAGAGACTAGAGGCCAGCTCCTGTGTGTGCGGTGGGCACAGCCCTGCCCCCAGCCCCCTCCTTGGGTCAAGTGCAGGGGCCTGGTGGGGGGGCAGGTGGGGGCCCTGGGCGCACGCAGTTTTCTCTCCTGCAGCCTGCAGAGCAGTTCAACGGTCAGGGCACCAGTTTCAACGGGGGCAGCGTCAGCTACAGCCAGCCTGGCCTGAGTGGGGTACGGGCAGACGGACGGGAGGCTAACAGGGTGGGCACATGGAGAGAGGGCGCCCGAGCAGGAGGAAGTGTGGGTGGCCAGCCAGACCCTCTCGGGGCTGCCCCCTGCCCGATTCTGTCTCGACTGTTCCCGGCGGGTGCTCCAAGAACAAACTCCACCCCCCACCATTCCACCTTGACTGTTTGCTCGACCCCACAGCCCACCCGTTCCATTCCTGGCTACCCCAGCTCCCCACTGCCGGGGAGCCCCACGCCGCCCATGACCCCCGGCAGCAGCGTCCCCTACATGTCCACCAGCCAGGAGGTCAAGTCTCCCTTCCTGCCCGACCTCAAGCCCAGTGCGAGCTCCTTGCACCCGTCACCCCCCGGTGAGTGTCGTCTGCTCTCAGGATGGTTGGGCTGGGGTCCCAGGACCCCAGAGTCCTGCAGGGAATGTGGGGGTTGGGGAGTCCACACCTTCACCTTCTACTCATAGACCTCTTGGTGTATCTTTCGAGGTTGGATCTTCTCTCTAGAAAGATACATGTGCACACAAAATTTTGTGTATGATTTTAGGGGGTTTATGAGTCCCCTGAAGCCCACTCCTGGTTAAGAACCCCTTGCTCTGGGGGAGACTGCCACAGCAGAAGCTGGGGTCCTAGAAACCTAGCTCAAGCCCTGGGATGATGGCAGGTGGTCCGTTCACACCTCCTCAGCCTCCCACCCCTTCTGAAAGCACCAGCGGCACCCTTTTTCTCGGTCGGGGGCATGTTCTCTAGTCATAATTGAGGGGACCCTGGGCCATGTGACTGAGGCGGGATGGAAGGCAGGTCACCAAGACTCTGCTCCATTGGAGGTGATGGCCGGCCCGGGAGCCCCAGGAGAGAGGCTGCCCACACCCCGGCCCCGAGGCGGGGGAGGAGGGGCCTTGCTCCATGACCGCATCCCTGGGGTGGGGGTGGGGCTGGCCATGCAGCCCAGTGTCCTCCGTGCCAGTTGCCCAGGTGCAGGCGGTCGGCTCACAACAGCACGGCCCGCTCCCAGGCAGCGGCCCCTGTGACGAGCTGCGGCTGACCTTCCCTGTGCGCGACGGGGTGGTCCTGGAGCCCTTCCGCCTGCAGCACAACCTGGCCGTGAGCAACCACGCCTTCCAGCTCCGCGACTCCGTCTACAAGACCCTGATGCTGAGGTGAGCGGGCCCCCTGCCCCACGTGTGGGCCCTGCCCCGCGCCGGCCGGTTCTCAGCGCCCGCCCACCCCGCGCAGGCCCGACCTGGAGCTGCAGTTCAAGTGCTACCACCACGAGGACCGGCAGATGAACACCAACTGGCCGGCCTCGGTGCAGGTCAGCGTCAACGCCACCCCACTGACCATCGAGCGCGGCGACAACAAGACGTCCCACAAGCCCCTGTACCTGAAGCATGTGTGCCAGCCGGGCCGCAACACTATCCAGATCACAGTCACAGCCTGCTGCTGCGTGAGTGCCCCCCACAGGGCCACTTCCCTGCCGTGGCCCGCTGGAGCCCGCCCTTTCCAGGCCCGTCTGTTCTCCTGGCCCCACAGTTTCAAGCGGCTTCCCTGCTTTCTGGCGAGGCCTGCTTACCTAGACAGGGCGCTCGTGCTGGCCCCATGCGAGAAGGCCTCTGAGCCGGTCTTCCCACGAGGAGGCTCAGGAGTCCCACGGGCTGGCTGTCCCCAAAGCCTTGCTGGGAGTCACCGGGGCTCCATACAGAGCGGGGCGAAGAGAGGCAGCCGGGCTAAGATGAGCAGCCCACACCCGCGCCGGCCCTGGGGGATCACAGGGATGCTGTAGGCTGGGCACGGGCAGGGGGCTCTCGAGTGCCAGTGTTCTCCCAAGCGACGGCTAGACAGGGGGCTCCCCAGGTGGGCTGGGCCGGCCCGCGGCGCGGGGGGCTCCCAGAGCAGGACAGGCTCCCCGGGCCGCGGCCCCTGACTGGCTCCTTCCGCCGCAGTCCCACCTCTTCGTGCTGCAGCTCGTGCACCGGCCGTCCGTCCGCTCGGTGCTGCAGGGTCTCCTCAAGAAGCGTCTCCTGCCCGCCGAGCACTGCATCACCAAGAGTGAGTCGCCCCGGCCACCACCTGGCACGTCCCCGCGTCCAACGAGGCTGGGTCCCCTGCGACGGGGGCACCAGGTGGGGGGGGGGGCAGCGGTCAGCCCCACGCGGTCCCTTGGGGCTGTGGCGCCAGCAGCGGCCCCTCAGTCCAGCCCTCTCCCCCGTCGGCACCAGTAAAGCGCAACTTCAGCAGCGGCACCATCCCCGGCACGCCAGGGCCCAACGGCGAGGACGGGGTGGAGCAGACGGCCATCAAGGTGTCCCTCAAGTGCCCCATCACCTTCCGCAGGATCCAGCTCCCCGCCCGCGGTCACGACTGCCGCCACATCCAGGTGGGTGGTCCCCGCCGAGCTCTGCCGGGACTTCTGATGCCTGTTTTCCGTCGCCCCCTCTGCTGGCAGGTGGGGACAGCCAGCCAGCAGGCCGGTGGCCAGCCTCCCCCATCCTTCCCCTGTCTCTGAGGACAGTTACAACTGCCCTTCATCCTCGGGGTCTCATCTCAAAGCCAACAAGGCTGCAGGTGCGGTCCTGCCATCCCAAGAGTGACCCCCACGAGCGCGGACGAGTTTTGGTCTTACGGGTGATACTTGGGGCCCCGCTGCGGTGTCTCCTGAGGCACCATGGTCTGGAGGGGATTCTTCACCAGCACAGAGGCCCAATTCTTTGGCCGCGTGGCATCCCAGTCCCCATGAGGACCGTGCGGGCTATCCCTAGTGTCCATCTGTTAGAAAGGGTGCCCCAGGGAAAGCCTGGCACACGTGGCTTCTCAACACGCGAGCAGATCGGCCCAGAAGCACATGGCTCGATCGTGGGGTGCGGGCAGGTCGTCCCCGGCCCCCATGTGAGAAACCACCTCTCCTGCTCCCCACAGTGCTTTGACCTGGAGTCCTACCTACAGCTCAACTGTGAGCGGGGGACCTGGAGGTGCCCCGTGTGCAAGTGAGTATCCCCGAGACGGTCCTCATGGCGGCCCGGGGTGGCCCTTGTCAGAGGCTGTCGGGCTGTTTCCTCCCTACACACAGCACCAAGAAAAACCCGAGTCAGGTTCAGGGGGTCCCAGCACAGATGAGGATGCTGCGGCTCAGGGCAGAGACGTCACCCATGGCATCACCTCACACCCAGTCCCCGTCATGAGGGGTCACCTCCCACGGGGTGGCCTTGGGCACAGTGACAGTGCACAGAGGTGACAGGCCTCCGAGCCGCGTCCCCTCGGTTTTCAACAGCAAGACGGCGTTGCTGGAGGGGCTGGAGGTGGATCAGTACATGCTGGGGGTCCTCATTTACATTCAGAAGTAAGTGTCTTCCTGTCGCCCGGCGTCTGTGGTCGGCAGCAGGCAGCCCCGGGACGGCTGGGAGAAGCACCTGCCATCCCCCCCCCCCCCCCCCCCCCCCCCGCGC
>NC_048218.1:109495845-109515950 GCF_002007445.2 Ailuropoda melanoleuca
CCCCCCTCCCCCCCCCCCCCCCCCCGCTCCTCCGTGGCCGGAACCCACAGCCACCCCGTGGGGCCCGGGGCAGGGAGAGGCTGCAGGGCAGCTGGTGTGCAGCCCGCCTGTCTCCGCCCAGCTCCGATTACGAGGAGATCACCATCGACCCGACGTGCAGCTGGAAGCCGGTGCCTGTGAAGCCCGACGTGCATGTGAAGGAGGAGCCCGACGGGCCGGTGCTGAAGCGCTGCCGCACCGTGAGCCCCGCCCACGTGCTCATGCCCAGCGTCATGGAGATGATTGCAGCCCTGGGCCCCGGGGCCGCCCCCTTCGCCCCCCTGCAGCCCCCCTCGGCCCCGGTCCCTGGCGACTATCCCAGCCAGGGTGAGTATGGCGGGCCTGGCCCGGGGATGCTGATGGCCGCAGGCAAGTGGTCCATTCTCTCCAGACCAGTGAAGTGTCACCGTGTGGGTCCTGCACCTGGGGCCCTGCTTGGGGATGCGGCCGTGGGGGTGGGCGGTAGCTGGGCCCACCCTCCCCAGCGCCTGGGAGCAGGGGCCTTCTGCCGGCACACTTCTGGGGCCTGGTCCTCTCTGACCCTACCTGTGGGTGTGTCTGGGTGAGGCGGGTCCCCTTCCCATCCCCTCGCATCCCAGAGCAACGTCATGAGACCTGTTCCCCTGGCTGTGATGAGAAGAGATGCTCTTCTCTATAAGGTCCGGCGCTACCTGGGGGAGAGCGCTGGGAGCCCACCCTCCCCAGACCGCTCCGCCAGCGCGAGCCCCCGGGCCTCACCCAGGACTGGCTCTGCTCTCAGGTTCCGGCTTCCTGGGACCCGGGACCTTCCCGGACTCCTTCCCGCCCACCACGCCCAGCACCCCGGCCCTTCCTGAGTTCACCACAGGGCCGCCCCCCAGCTCCTACCAGTCTGACCTTCCCAGCAGCCTCCTGACACCGGAGAAGTCTGCCCCCTGCCTCCCAGGGCAGGTCAGTGCTGGAAGAGGGTGGAGGGCCGGCTCCCAGGGACGAGGGCCCAGGGCCATTTGACCAGATTCTTCTCTCCTTCTTCAGATGGCACCAGCGGGCCACCTGGACCCGGCCCACAACCCTGGGCCGCAGGGGCTACACGCCCCCAGCCTTGGGGGGCCCCCGGGGCCCCAGCTGCACCATCCAAACCCTCCCCCAGCATCCCGGCAGCCCCTGGGCCCAGTGAGCTCGGGCCCCATCGGCGAGCTGGCCTTCAGTGCGGCCACAGGCGTGATGGGGCCCCCCATGTCTGGGGCGGGGGAGGCCCCAGAACCAGCCCTGGACGTGAGTACGGGCCCCATGATGGGGAGCACGTGGGAGCTGGGGCTGGGGACGGCATGTGCATTGTCCCCAGGGTCCACGCGCTTCCTAGAAGGGAGGACACTGACACCCCAGTGACTTCCAGAGCCAGGAGAGCTGGTCAGATAGCATCAGCTCTCGCGATGATGAGTGTCGGGTACCCGCCATAGCCATGGGGTTGGCTCTGGGGACCTGTGCCGAGTGCCCAAGAAGCCTGGGCTTGGAGCTGACCACACCGGCTCGGGGTGTGGCCCAACCTGTCTGACTCATTTTGCTGTGTGAGCCAAAATCAGCGTGTAAAACGCAGGTAACCGTCCTCGACCTGACTAAACCAAACTCTCTGCAGTTTAACCTGAGAAAAGTTAGAGCAGCTCAAAGGAGCGAATCGCCGACGCTGGAGATCCCACCTCCTGCATTTGCCCTGCTCGCGCCGGGTGGGCCCCCCCTCACAGCCCCATGCCTGCCTGCGTGTCCCAGGCTGGCCTTGGACAACTTATGTGGAGTGATTCCTGGTCAAAGAGCAGCTTTCGGCAGGGAGAGGCCCAGTGCAGGCTGAGGGTCAGGGTCCCGAGCAGGGGTGCGGGGGGTCGGAGGCCAGAGCCACTGATGGCTTTGCTTTGTCCCCAGCTGCTCCCAGAACTGACCAACCCCGAGGAACTGCTGTCCTACCTGGGCCCACCCGACCTCCCCACAAACAACAATGATGACCTGCTCTCTCTCTTCGAGAACAACTGATCCTGTAGACCCCAGCCAGCCGGCGGGGACACGCCCACAGATGTCACCATGCCCTGCCCCACCCCACCTGCATACCAGAAGCCAGGGCCTGTCCCCCCCACCCGGCCCCTGACACTGGAGGCAGCTGTGCTGGGTGGGAGGGGGCCCTAAGTGGACCCCCTGACCCCCTCTCTGCTGCGGAATGGTGTTTGATGAGATGCTCAGCCCCGCCCCCATCCACCACCTGCCCTGCCCCCCACCAGCCCGGCTTTACCCCTGTCCATACGCACCTGCTACCCTGACCTCAGGCCTCGCCCCTGGTCCCTCCAGCCCTGCCTGCTCCCACCAGCCTGAATCTTGTCCAGCGTTGACCCTTATGTTTTGACCCCCTTGGCTCACTGGCGAGAGCAGGGCTGCTCTGTCCTGAGTCTGAGCTCGCAGTGGGAGGGGGATCCCTCTTCCCACCCGAGGCTTCAGGCCGAGGCTGCAGGGTGGGGAACTCTAAAGCACAACGATGTACATAGTGTAGGAGCAGTAGGAGGTACGGACAGCCAGTCCCTCCTGTGCTGCCAGGGACCCCGCGGGCTCCTGCCCTCCTGGGTGCACACAGCGGGGGGCGGGGTGCTGAGACTCTGTACAAATTCTCCAGCGGGCTGCTCCTCCGAGGTCCCCTTTTCCGTGAAAGTGAAGAATCAGTCTCGCTGTGTTTTTTAAAACTGCCTCTCCCGTGTCTGCCCTGGGGTCAAGCCAGACGGGGGAGGAGGAGCCAACGCACCCACTGGCCCACGGCCGAGTTGTGTCCCCTGTCTGCCCGTCTCCATTAAAGGACTCCCTCACGGTGGGCCTACTGAGTCCCTCCTTCGCGCCCGGCCCGGGTTCCCCACGTGGGCGGGGCTCCGTGCCCAGCCAAGACCCAGCTGTTTCCACCTCACGGTACATTTCCTCATCCCTGGAATTTTCCAAGTTGGCTCAGCAGGAGAACTATTTTGTGAAGCGTCACCAGGGCCAGGAGACACATCTGCCACCCTGTCACCTTGCGTGGGCGTGCCTGGGGCAGAGAGCCAGCTGTCCTGAGCCAGGGACCTCGGTAGGGACCGGGACTGAAGGCCAGGCTGGCTCCAGACAGCAGCTCCAGGAGGCCTGTGGAGGGTGGCCCTGGGCTCCTGGGCCTGCAGGGGCCCCTGTGCAGCTGTGCACCGGCTGCCTGGGTGGCCTTTTCTTGCCAGGCGAGGCTGATGAGGCCTGTGGCGGGAAACAGGGAGTATCCGTGGGTCGCCGGAAGCTGGGAAGTGGTTGGAGGGGGTGGTGTCCAGGGGAGGCAGGCCTGGGTGGCTTAACCCACTGACCTCTTGGGACCCCAGACGTGGGCCATAGTGTCTCTGCAGCCTGTTTTGTGGCTGAGGGGGCAGAAGCGCACTCCCGGTGCTGGGGGGGGCAGGGGGACAAGGAGGTACAGTGGGGCCTGTCCAGAATTCTGTCCGGCATCTGTAGCCAGGCTGGGGTTGGGGGGTACCTAGCGCGGGTGCCATGCATGCTGTGGTCTCACTGGTCATCGTCGTGGGTGCTGCTGGGCAGAACGGAGAAATCTGGAGATGAGCTAAAGGCTGCAAGCTGCTGTAAAGTCCACCCACAGGAGACTGGGCTCAGGCCAAGACATGACAGCCGCAGGACGGGGACCGCAGCGCCATGGGCACCCCTCAAACACCACGGGATGAAAGAACAAGGTGCAGAAGTTCACACAAGACCATGCTGTCTTCGTAAAGCTTGACACCAGAAACGGATTTCCCGGGACTCCCACGTCTGTTCTGGAACTCAGGAGGGAGGCAAGGCCGTGGACCTGCTGCCCACGACACTTCCCTGTGGGGCGGCACAGGGGTGCGCTTGGGGAAGGGGAGGTGCCGGTGACATTCGCAGCCTCGAGTGGTGGCTTCTCAGGCTGCCGACTGATGCCTCATCTGTCACGTCCTCACCTGTGTGCCATGCGCGTGCAATTTC
Organism: Ailuropoda melanoleuca; assembly: GCF_002007445.2. Lineage (NCBI taxonomy): Eukaryota > Metazoa > Chordata > Mammalia > Carnivora > Ursidae > Ailuropoda > Ailuropoda melanoleuca. The sequence goes on from NC_048218.1 coordinate 109,499,863, forward strand.
CAGACAAGCGGACCGCCACGCGCCGGGGGGCCACAAGACACTGGTGCAGAAGTGAGAAACGTGCGGACGGGGCCGAGCAGCTTCCCTGATCACAGAGATCAAAGCTGGGTGTTACTAACTACCGGGTTCTGCGGCAACAATGTGTCATGTTGTATGGAACAACAGTAACAAATGTGTGGTTAAGTTTAGCCTCTCGACAGCCAAGGGGTCCAAGAAGGAATCACAAGTGAAATTAGGAGCCACCTTGAGACGAAACAGCCTGCCCAGCCTTCAGAGGCGCAGTGAGAACGGTGGCGCGAGGACACCGGAAAGCGGTGCGCGTCCGCAGTCCGGAGGCTCTGGGTCGCCTCGCCGTCCGCCTGGAGGCACTAGAAGAACACACAAGGCAAAGCGGCGAAGGAATGACGACGCGACAGGTGCGGAGACCAGAAAAGTGGCAGCGAATCCGGGCTAGCACACCTTTAGTCTGAGCCGGTGACTCAGGTCAGAAGTGGAGCCGGAGGGACGTCCAGAGGGACAAGACAGGGATCCCGTGAGCTGCTGCGGTCAGACACCCCCCTGTGAGCGCACAGGGCCCCTGAGAACCGCCCGTGAAGCAGCCACCGCGGGAGCAGACCGCATGAGGAGGGAGGTGGAGACCTGGGCCCAGGACCAGATGCCGCCAGATGGTGCGGGAGTGTCCCCGTCCCCACGGCCCCTCCCCGCTGGCGCTCTCACCTTGCCACCTCCCAGGCTGAGCCAACCACAGGGACCTGTCGGGACTTCAGGGCCACCATCAGAGGGAGGGGCTCTGGACAGGATCAAGGAAATGTTTCAGGGGCCCGGAACTAGGAGTGCCTTTTTAGTCGGGGGTCATCGGCCACTTGCCCGATCTGTTAGCTGAAGCTGAGGAGCAGTGAATGGTGTAGGCGTCAAGTGCACTAGGCTCTGTGAGGTCCTGCGGCCATCACTGTCCCCTGCAGCCACCTCCGCCTCTGTCACCGAGACTGGCTTAGCGTAGTCTTGAACCTGTGAGTGGAGCCACAGGGCTGCACCGCTTGCTGTGACAAGGTGGGGTGGGGGATTCGTGGACGCCCCTCCCGGTCTCTGCACCCCCTGCCCAAACCCTTTCCACCCTTTCCATGTGCGTTCGCCACGGCTCAGGCTGCAGGTGAGAGAGAAGGATTCAAGATAGCCATCCTGAAAGGGCCGCCAAGTGCCTTGGGGACGGCCGGACACGGGCAGACACAGCCCCAGAATGACCTGTCCTCTTTGAGAGCCTCGCCGTCCAGAGCGGCTGTTGCTATGGAGCAGAGACCAGAGCCTCCCAGCTCTGCTCACTCTGGTGGGGCCTGCATCCAGGGTGGGGTCAGGAGCACTCCCCAACGGAGGGAAGAGCTACCAGAAGGGGATGGGCGCGAGAGGCCCCAGGATCATTCCCCATCCAGCGCATGGCCCACCTGACCCCCTGCCCTGCAACCTGCCACGCGGGCCGCCGCTGGGATCTGCAGGCTTCTCCACAGCCTACCCAGTGCTGGCCGCGGCCGATCCTCCCCTGCCCCGTGGAGCCCTTTGCTTCTAGAACGAGCAGCTGCCACTCCCCCCATAGCTACCTCCCTGGTCCCTGTCGCAGCTGATCGGTCACAGACAACTCGATAGTGATCATTTTCCGATGTTTTATTTAAAAACGCTTCAGGGCCACCTGGGTGGCTCAGTCAGTGAAGCGTCTGCCTTTGGCTCAGGTCATGATCCCAGCATCCTGGGATCAAGCCCCGCATCGGGCTCTTTGCTCAGTGGGGAGTCTGCTTCTCCCTCTCCCCCCTGCTCATTCTAATACACAAATAAAACCTTAAAAAAATAAAATAAAAACACTTCACCCTTTGTAAACAGGGAGCGCCCGCACAACCCCTGGGTTTGGCCAGCCCACCCCACTCCCTCCAACTTCCCACGCAGCTGCACCTTCCATGCACATGCGTGCTTAGTGGTTGCCAACTTTGGAAAGTCAGTCACACATAAATATCTCTGCGTACATCTCAGAAAAACCAAAACGTTCCCTTCCGTGAGCACACTCGTTACTTCAGCAAGGTGACGGGCTCCACGGCGCGCTCCCACACATCCAGATGTCCCAACGCCTCCCACAACTTCGTTCAACCCCAGAGCCAGTCCGGGTCACACTTCGTGTCTGGTGGTCATGTCTTTACTCTCAAGGTGAGAGTTCTTGGCGTTTTTTCCTTACGCTAGTTTTCCAAACCAGGTGAGTTGCCTCACAGCAAGTGCCATGGTCACTTTTTCCTTCACCCCTGAATGTCATGTCCCCTGTCCCTTAGATGGGACATCTAGAGCTTGACTAAACATTCTGGGCCAGACAAGCATTGTTACCTGCCTTTCCTACGAGACCGTGAGGTCCATGGGAGCAGGGACTAACTAGATCTCTTTTGTGTCCTGATTGATTCCAAAGCTGACAACGTCTGTCCATGAGATTAACCAGGGGCGAACGGGGGGCACCTAGGAGCAGGCTGCCTGCAGTCAGCGTGCAGGGGGGCTGAGCACCCAGCACCCGCACAGATGCGCCCGTCTGCACCTCCTCCCCCTCAGCCCGCCCCGGTCCTGGCTGAACGCCTGTGCCCCACAGGGTCGCCGTGGGACGATCAGCAGGTGTCCAGCAAGCATCTGCTTCGATGAGGATTGGGGAGAGAGGGAGCCCAAGCTCCTAGCATGCCCCACCCCCATCCACTCTTGGAGACCCCTGAGATGGCCGGGCACCTCCCGCCCCAGAAACAGTGGCCCTGCTCTCCCACAGGGCCCGGCCAAGCAAGAGAACCGGCTCCCTGCCCAGGGGCCACCTCCCAGTGGAAGCGGGCAGGACAGTGCTGCCTCTCCTTCCTGAGCGAGCAGGGCCGCAGAGCCCCGACTCCAGGATGCTCCCCTCATGCGCCAAGGTCGGCGGCTGCCCCGCAGTGTGAGCCCGCCAGCTCCGCGTGGTGGTTTCTGTCTCCAAGCCAAACCTTGTCCTGACTGAAGGCCGCAGAGCCTGAGGTCCTGCTTTCCAGCCCTCAGCCGACCTGCTTTTCCAGTTTCCCTTGTCAGTGGCCCGGCGGCCAGTGGCCGTCCGCTTCTGTGTCCTCTGCCCCACTCCCCTCCCCAGAAGCCCAAAGTAAGAAGAGCCTGTGGAGCCGGAGGTCAGCCGCCAATGTCCCCGGTCCCCCTGAGTTCCTTGCTTCTGTACAGTAAACACACTCTCATGGCAATAAATAAATAAATAAATAACCCTATGGGGCACCTGGGGGTCTCGGTTGGGCGTCTGCCTTCGGCCCAGGTCGTGATCCCAGGGTCCTGGTCTCAAGCCCCGTGTCAGGCTCCCTGCTCAGCGGAGAGTCTGGTTCTCTCTCTCCCTCTGTGTGTGCTCTCTAGCTCTCACTCTCTCTCAAATGGATGAATAAAATCCTTAAAAACATAAAAAATGTAAAAAAATAATAAAACCGCAGAGCGGCAGGAGCTCTCCCTCATTGCTGGCAGGAACGCCAAATGGGGCCGCAGCTTTGCAGGACGGTTAGGGAAGAGCCAACCAACCAGCAGCCCCTTGCCGTCCGCTCCGGCTGTCACGCTCCTTGGCATTTACCCAAAGGAGCCGAAAACTCGGGTCCACACGAAAACCCGCACACGGGTGCTGACGGCAGCTTCATCGTCGTCAAACCTCAGACGCATGTGACCTCCTTCTGCGGGTGACCGGATTGCCGCCTGTGCCCGTCCGGAGCAGGGAATCCTATTTGGATCTAAAACGGAACGAGCGGTCATGCCACGGAAAGTCGTGGAGTCACCCGAAATCCCAGCTCTAAGCGACAGCAGCCAGTCTGAGAAGGCTGAAGCCTGTGGGACCCCGAGTCTCTGACATTCTGGAAAAGGCACCGGTCTGGAGACAGTGAAGATCCGCCAGGATTGAGCAGGCGGGGTGAGCAGGGGTTTGGGGGGCAATGAAAGTGCTCTGTGGTGGGCACGGGTGAGATGTTTGGCCACAGCCAGAGTGAGCCCTGAGGGGAGCCACGGGCTCTGCGTGCTGATGACAGGTCCGTGTGGGCCCGTCCATTGTCACCAGTGCGCCATTCTGTGGGGACATGGATGGTGGGCATGAGGGCATGGGGAAATCTCCGACTGAACCTTCCACTCAATTTCACTGTACCCCTGAAACTGCTCTAAAAAAAATCTGTGTAAAGAAATCTGCTCAAAAGTTGGCCTTTTACAGATTATTTGTAATTCCCAAATACAATTCTCACGGATTGTCACTGACTTGAAAACAAACAAAATGCCCTGAACAGGTGGCGGAAGTGGGATGGACCATGCAGCACACGGTTGTCCAGAAAGGCGCTGCCCCGCAGCCCCTCCGAGTCATCTCCTGCCCGCACGGGGCTCCCCAGCAGGACCGGGGTTGGACGTCCCTGGAGGCCGTGGTCTCTAGGAGAAGCAAGGGGCACGGGGCATGCTCCGCATTCCCCACTGCACCAGCCAGACATGGGGTCGGGGAGATGGACCCACGGAGAGCAGGGCCTTGGGGCCCATGAACGATGAACGTGGATCGGGGGACGGGTCCAGAGCAGAGCGTGCAGCGGAGAAGCTCGGGGACCCCGGCCTTGGTCCTGGCTGCCCCTCCAGCTGCACCTGTGTGGCCGGCCACCCCCAGAGTCACACAGGACCCATGCTCGGGGGGGCCCTCCCCTCATGAAATTCTTCCTGACTTTTGAACAAGAGGCCCCACTTTTTCATTTTGCACTGGGCTCCAAAATTTATGTAACCAGTCCTGGCAGAGGGAGACCAGGGGCCCAGGGAGAACAGCTGCTGGGGGGCTGGGAGCTGAGCCGAGGCTGCAGAAGTGGCCCCGGGGTGGGGAGGTGGCCCGGGGCAGGGAGGTAGCCCAGAGCTTAGGATTCGGCAAGCTCACCCAGCCAGGGACAGGGCCTGGGTCAATGCCCCACAGAGGTGAGGAGTGAGGGCCATATCCTAGCAAGGCCAGGAGAACTCGAGCCTCTTTCCCAGTATTTTTAGAAAAAGCCTCAGGCAGATCCACGAGGGCCAGATTGGGGTTCTGGCCCCTCCTTAAAAAACGCCATCATTTCTGGTGGCCAGAGATGAGTGAGTGTGCCCAATCCTCAACCAGGAGTGGGGCAAGGGGTTCACCAAAGGGAATGAGGATGCTGTTACCTGCTGGGAGTCCTAGCAGCTGCCAGAGGGAGAGCTTGGCCTCGCCCCCCCCCCCCCCGCCTCACCTGGGGCTTGGAAACCCAGAGACAGATCTAGCAAGAGGCAAGAGGATGACCCACGCTCTTCCCCAGCACTTCCCTGCAGATCTGGGCGGGCCAGCCGGCCTTCCTTCCTTCCTTCCTTCCCTCCCTCCTTCCTTCTTTCCCTCCTGCCTTCCTCTCCTTCCTTCCCTTCTTCTTTCTTTCCCTCCTTCTTTCCTTCTTTCTCTCATTGAACCACTTTATTGAGGTATGAGTGACATACAAAAAACTGCTTATTCAGGGTGTTCGACTCGATGAGCCTGGAGATAAGTATGGGCATAATTTTTGTTCTAATCTTTGCCAGAATGGACACCATGGATGATCTATCTTATTGTTATGATTTGTGTTTCTTTGGCTATCAGGGGGCCAGATCCTCTTTTTCATATTTACTGTGAATTGTTCATTCATTGGCTTTCTTCTGTAGTGTTTTTTGTTTTGTTTTTTGTTTTTTTGCATAGAAGAACACTGCACATATTAAGGGTGCTGCCCATCTTCTTGTGGCGGAACCTCATTCATCTTTGCTGATAGGCTCTTGCTGGGGTCGCCTTGAATTTTGTTATTGTGAATCTACAAATCTAGTCCACGCCTCCTGGCCTTCTCTTCTCCAAGATTATAACAAATGGCACCTCAGACTTTATATCTGGTTTTTTTTATTTTTTTATTTTTATTTTTAATAAGTATTATTCAGAATTTTAAGGCCATTCGGATGTTTTATGACCAAACTTTTTTTTGGTAAGTAAAACACCCTTTTTTTTTTTTTAAGTAATCTCCAGGGGCACCTGGGTGGCGCAGTCGTTAGGCATCTGCCTTCGGCTCAGGGTGTGATCCTGGCGTTCTGGGATCGAGCCCCACGTCAGGCTTTTCCGCTGGGAGCCTGCTTCTTCCTCTCCCACTCCCCCTGCTTGTGTTCCCTCTCTGGCTGGCTGTCTCTCTCTGTTAAATACATTTTAAAAATCTTAAAAAAAAAAAAAAAGTAATCTCCACACCCAGCGTGGGGCTTGAACTCACAGCCCAGAGATTAAGAGTTGCAGGCTCCATTGACTGAACCAGCCAGGAGCCCCCTGTTCTTCTTTTATTGAATTTTGAAAACTGGAACTCCGGATTCAGGATGGTGCATGGGGTCGACCTTCAGCTCAGGAATCGCGCCTACTTCTCGAGGCGGTGGGCTATGGAATTTGGGGCAACCTTCTTGCCAAAGGCAAGTTAAAGACTGAATAAAATATTTTAAAATATTCTTAAAAACAGCTAAGAGGTAACAAGACAGTGTGGAGATACCAAAATTGAGGAGAAGGCAAGAATCCGAAGTTGATCCAGAATTATAGTTGTTTTCTCCCCGAGGCATCTGCCAGGTTCTAGAAAAACTGCCAAACCGGGTGTCTGGGGGGTTAAAGCAACTCTACATCATCTCCCTCCTCACCCCTGCAAGACACCAACAAAAATCCTCTTTGGAGGGTTACCTTCCTCCGAGGACTCATTTCTACAGTAAAATTTAAAATACAATTTCAGCGGCGTCATGGCTGTGGCACTGGGACAAGCTTCCAGCCGTTTCAGGAGCAGCTTCTCCTCGTGGATGCTCACAGGGTGCAAGACGGTGTGATCAAGACTGAGGAAAGAAGAAATGCGGAGCACACTGCTCACGAGGTGAAAACGCATGCGTGTACCATGGCCCACACGTAAAACCAAAGATGCAAGAAAGAATCACATCTGGCCTGCGGCCACAGCTTATAAACTTCACCGGAGTCGAAGAAGTACTCCTGTCAAGAAAGCCAGCTGCTTCCTTCTGGGCTCTCCTAATGTCCTTTGCTTCCTGAGTACAAGACCTTTTCTTCTTTAATTCCATGGCAGATTCCACGGGGTTCCGACTCACCCGTTTTCGAAGGCCCTCAACAGTAATGATGGGATCTAAAGTTGGTTTTGAGGCTGCTAGGAAAGAATAAATGCCTAAATTTTTAAGAATAAAAAATAGGGGCGCCTGGGTGGCACAGCAGTTAAGCGTCTGCCTTCAGCTCAGGCGTGATCCTGGCGTTCTGGGATCGAGCCCCACATTGAGTTCCTCCGCTGAGAGCCTGCTTCTTCCTCTCCCACTCCCCTGCTGTGTTCCCTCTCTCACTGGCTGTCTCTCTCCTGTCAAATAAATAAATAAAATCTTTAAAAAAAAAAAGAATAAAAAATAATAAATACATAAAATACAATTTCAGTGCACCTGGGTGGCTCAGTCGGTGAAGCGTCTGCCTTCAGCTCAGATCATGATCCCCGGGGTCCTGGGATCCAGCCACTGTTTAGGATTCTCTCCCCCTCTGTCCCTCCCCCTGCTCTCTCTCTCTCTCTCTCTCAAATAAATCAATAAATCTTTTTAAAAAATAAAATAATGTACAATTTCAGCACTGATTCAAAGATAACCAGGCACACAAGAACTAACAAATTGTAGAAAACAGAAACAAGCTTCAAACGTTACACTCAGCAGACACATAGGGTAAGGTAACTACTGTTTCAAGAATGAGATCGAGCTTGAAAAATACCTACAGGAAGCAGGCGTTATAACAACTGTCGATGCATGTTTGGAAGAGAACCTAACGGAAGTGTAAGAAACTGACAAGTGAGCAGCTGAAATGCGGACCAGCGGACACTCGACCTTCATTTACACTTTGCCTGGCCCTGAGAACATGGCCTCAACATGTGTAGAACTAAAGTCGCAGATCTAAAAAGAGAAAGAAACAAACTGATGGTCATAACAAGACACCTGAACAAACTTCTTTCAGTAATCAGACAGGAAAAGGAGGAAAACCCCCAGCAAAATAGGGACTATTCAAACAATAAGATTATTAAATTGGGCCTAATGAGGTTTAAGTTTGCTTTTAAAGAGACAGTCAATCGTTCCAACACCGTTGATTGAGTGATCCGTCCCATGACAAACTTCCCAGGATTAAAGACTCCGTCTTCTACTGCAGGCCGTCTCTGGGTCTGGTTCTATCGACTGTTGTCTCTGCATGATGGGCCCCATGATCTTGCTTTTCTGGGGGTTTGCATTAGAGTTCTCCAAAGAAATAGAGCTGATAAGAGATACATGCATACAGAAATTAATATACTCCATACAACATAATATAAAGATATTTATCATGAGGAATTAACTCAAATGATTACAGAGGCTGATGAGTTCCACGATGTGTGAGGTGAGCCAGCAGGCTGGAGACCCAGGAGTGCCAGTAGGCCAAGTGCCAGTCCGAAGGCAGGAGAAGGGCAGGGAAGATTCGGGACTGAATGCCAGGCATTGCATCCAGGAGAAAAGCAGGGGCTGAAGTCGGCACTCGCCAGGCCCAGGGAATGGCATGGCCCTTCCTGCACTGGCTATTGGTTCTGGGCTCAGCCCTGCAGCCAGCGGCAGCGGGCTGGGTCTGGACTTGCTGAGGAGTTCCTTGGCTGCAGCTTGCCCCCCCCCGCAACAGTGCGCCTCCCTTTGGTTGGGTTGGCATTCGAGTGGGTCGGACTCTGCTGCAGCAGGCCCTGCACCCCTGCACCTTGGCGGGACAGGCTCCCGTGGCTCTCCTTCACCTCCCTGAGTGGCCCAGGCCCACTGCTTGGCAATCAGCATAGCCCCTGAGAACCCGGGGAGTTCCTCCTCTCACTTCCCCTGGCTCTTGGAACACAGTGAGCCTTGTGCACCTGTGCCTTTGGGGAGCCTTGGTCCTCTGGTCGCAACCGCTGCGGTGCGTGGGGTCAAGCTTTGCCTGTCTAGCGGGTTCCTGCCTGTCCTCCTGCTCCAGCCCTGGGCTCTGGCAGGCTCTGTGCACCTGTGCCCCAGAGAGCACCCCGGGCCCCCGGACTGGCCTCCGTCTTCCCCGTGAGCACTCGGTGATGTCTCTTGGAAAAGAGTTGAGGTGTGTGTGTAAATTCCCCTGTGTCTGGGGCTCCCAGGGATTGACACATTGTCAGCAAAGGCGGTATGTGGGGCCCACGCTGCTGCAGAGTCCGTGCTCAAAAGGGCCTTTCTTTTAGCTTAGGGCTCTGTCGTCCCTGTCCTGAAATCCTCGATCTTTTGTGAACCAAGGGTCCCATGTTTCGTTTTTCTCTGGGCCCCACACATGACTGAGCTGCTCCTGACAGAGGACTGACTCGCCTCCGCCTCAGTTTACCTCCTGCTCTATCTTCACCTGCTGTAGTCCCGCCCCCAGCATCGGAGGAAGAGGTCAAGGTGGTCACTGCAGGGACTTCGCCAAAATCACATAGGAGTTTGGAGACCTGGGCCTCGTGGGAACGCGGGCTGTCCCCGGGCGTTGGGACCCAAATGGCCAGCCAGCTAGGCTGAGTGGGGGCGGTCCGCCTCCTGAGTCAAGAGCCTGCTGAGCACACTCCCGGCGCGCCCGCTCGGTCCGCACGCAGGGAACAACAGAACGAGAAAGCAACCCGCAGAATGGGAGACCAGCTTTGCAAAATCACATATCTGATACAGGATTAATGTTCAGAATGGATAAAGAGCTCCTACGCCTCAACAATAAAAGAAAAAAGCAACCAACCCAATGAAAATATGGGCAGAGGACTGGAAGGGACATTTCTCCAAAGAAGACAGCAAGTTAGAGAAACAAGCAGGAAACAGCAGGTGCTGGCGGGGACGTGGAGGAACGGGGACCCTCGCGCCCTGTTGGCGGCCCTGCGCGCGGGTGCTGCTGCCGTGGAAAATGGGGTGGTGAGCCCCGACAAAATGAAACCTAGGTTCACCATGTGATCCAGCGAGTCCACTGGTGGTCACGTACCCAGAAGAACTGAGAGCAGGGACCCCGCCATGGTCATGGCAGCCCAAAGTGGGCAGTGCCCTGAGTGTCCATCAGCAGAAGACAGCGTGTCTCCACCGTGGGATATGACACAGCCACAAAACGGAAGGACGTTCCCACAACTGCGACACTGTGATCGGACCCCGGGGACACGACGCGGAGTGAAATAAGCTGTCACGGAAGGACACGGATCCCACCTAACAGGAGGTATCCCCAGAAGTTAAAGTGAGAGACAACAGGTGGAGTGGGGGGTGCCGGGGCTGGGGGAGGGGCTGGGGACTTCATGTTGGGGGGGCATACATGGAAAGTTCTGGAGACGAACAGTAGGGGTGGCTGGCATGAAATGTCTGTGCCATGGCTAAAGTCGTCAACGTTCTGTTGCGTACGTGGTACCACAGTTTTCTGTTTGGTCTACTTCTAGGATGAGGTGTGCTGGCGATGAGCCGGGAACCTGGGGCCAGGGAGTCCGGGCATCACCCCGGCTCTACCTCCTGCCAGGTGTACGGTCTTGAGTAAGTTTCTCAACCTTGCTGAGCTTTGTCTGACCCGGGGGGGGGGGNGGGGGGGGGGGGGGGAATACCCAACCTCTCCTTCAAAGGGCTGGTAGGAGAATCCCATGCTGACCCCCAATAATGACCCCTGACACGCCCTAGAATTCTGAATTGACTTAGGCCTCGGTCCCCTGTGTTTGGCTACTGTACCCCCTTCTGTGTCGGGGGGAATTCCCCCTCTTATGAGTCCCCCTGGGAGGCCGTGTGAAAGCACCAGACCCCACCGGCCTCCGCTCAGCAGACTCCCCGCCCCCGCCCCCAAACGCGCTGTGTCTGGAGGCGGAGGCAGCAGCGGGTGGTCCTCCCCATGCCTGGGCGGGGTGGGGTCCTCCCTGTGCCGCTTTCCCGGCTCAGAACGCCCCAGTCCCTTGTCTGCTGCCGGCCGTCCATCTCCCCGAAGCACCCCTCTCGCCTTCCTGGTTCGGCAGAACGGAGTCGAGACCGAAATACCCAGCTTCCCGGATTCCTGCACCGAGGGCGGCAGGGCTGGGCGGCTCTGGGGAGCCTGAGAACCGCGCTGACAGGCAGCGTCACTCCCAGCCTGCGGTCCTCTTCCTTCTCTCCCCTTCCCTGGTCTTCCGGCAGCCGGATGAGCTCCAACGTGAACTTGGGGGATGCAGAGCGGGGGACAGGCGCCATCTGGAGCCCCGAGATGACCAGCCTGGGGACGGCAGGAGCCAAGTCCCCGGGGCCCCTGTCGTGGCCATGTGGGCCCTGTAGCTTCTTATGTAGGAAAGTTACTTGCGTTATTCTATTTTTAAAGCTGATGTTTAATTTATTAAAATTGTCTTTCTAAAAACATAATTCTGTAGCTTACAAAGCATCTTAGTCTCTTTGTGAGTCTAGCAGATTTGAACGTGTTCAAATACACCCTCAAATATTTCAGCCGCCTTTCTACGTGTAATATATCTGGTTTCCTTTTAATGTCCTTATTTGGCCAAAAATAACGAAGAAAACCTCCTGAGCAGTCAATAATTCTGATGAACTTCTAAATAGGTTAAACCTAATGTCGTAAGTGTTCAGACCCAATACAGCAACTTTGCAAGATTTCTATGTGCAAGTCTAAACCGTAAATCTTAATCCACCTGTAACTACACATTTTAAAATGCAGTTTGGGGGCGGGGACAGGGAGTTCCTAAAAAGGGGCACAAGGTCCTTTTTGGGGTGAGGAAGCTGCTCTAAAATTAGATTGTGGCTGGATCAGCACAGCTCTGATTTCTAGAAATCACTGCACTGTATGTTTTAAAACAAGTGAATTTCATGGTGGGGAAAACGAGATCTCAGTGGGGCTGTCCAAAAAGGAAATGCATACATACGTCAGAGAGAGGAAAACAGCTGTATATTTTACCTGACTGAGATCAGCGCGGGCGAGACTGGCCTTCGGCCACCCCTGTGTGCCCGGCGGGGGATGCAACCTTGCCCGCACCCCTGCGCTCACGGACAGGGGGGACATGCCGTATGTATTCTCACTATCCTCTTCCTCTGAACATCCTTAACTGTGAGGCGCCTGGGTGACTCAGTCGGTGAAGCACCGGCCTTCGGCTCAGGTCATGATCCCAGGGTCCTGGGATCGAGCCCGGCAACGGGCTCCCTGCTCAGCAGGGAGTCTGCTTCTCCCTCTGCCTCTGCCGCTCCTCCTGCTTGTGCTCGAGCGCTCTCTGTCAAATAAATAAATAAAATCTTTAAAAGATAAAAAAATAAAAAATAAACATCCTAAACCGAGGCGCCGTCCTCAGGTCCATAAATGTCTCCTCCGTATCTGGTGGATCTAAGCCCGTTGGGTAGCCTGAGCACCTCCTTATCCTTCCCAGGCCCACCAGCCCGGGGGGCGGGGTGGTGGAGGGAGGGACAGTGGTACCTGCTGGGACGGCCAGCGTTCCCCACACAGCTCCCGAGTCGGGACCTCCCGGTCAGCTCGTTCCCCGAGAGTACCCAGAGCTAGGCTCTGCCCTAGACCCTCAGTGCCAAGACAAATTGCCGCGGGAGCCACTGTTGTGGGCTTCCCCCACGTGCTGCTGGCCTGCTCTGAACTGAATGGTGGCCTGGTCCCTGCGGCCCCAAGCGGAGGACCCCGCCTCAGCCATGGGGTCCAATGCCAGCTGCCACAAAGCACACGAGTCTGTGGGCCTGGTAAAGCAGAGGTCCGGGGGCCTGGTCAGGAGCAGCTTGGAGGGGTGAGTGAGGCAGAAGTGAGGGACGTGGCAGGGCAAACTATTCCTGCAAGTGAGTTGAGTGAGGAGAAGGGGAGCAGTGGGTTGAGGCTTTGGGACTGGCAGGTAGGGAGGAGGCAGGCCACACAGGCAGGACGGGCCTGGATAGATAGCGGCCAGGAGAGGACAGACGGGTCAGGGAAGGAAGCAAGGGGGCTGGTGGCTCTCAGCAGCCTGTTGAGGAGTGAGCCGCCCATCGCCCGGCCATGTCCATGGGCAGGCTGACTGTCCCGAGCTGGGAGAGCCCGTTGACGCCAGAGCAGGATGCAGGCCCAGGCCTGGGCAGTGTGGGGGTGCTCACTGATAAGCTCACTGGGGAGACACACCCAGAGCCAGCTTTGGGGCCCTTTCACTCTGTGCACAGGGCTGCGGACCTCATTTAGGCATTTAGGCATTAATTTAACACACCTTGACTGAGCTTTGATTCTGTAGGGTGTTCTCGGGCCCCCAACTCCAGGAGAGCTCAGGAAAGCTTCCTAGAAAGGACCAAGCACTGGGTGAGCTCTGCAGGCGGAGAGCAGGGGGGCAGTATGTAGGCAGAAGGCGAGTCCCGCAAAGGCAGGGGGCTGTGCGGAGAAGCCCAGTGTGGCAGGAGGACTGTCCGCCTATGGAACGACCACGCAAGCCGGCTAAGAGGGGGCCGGGAAGGGGCTGCTTCCATCTGTCCTGTGGGCAACCAAGAACCTGAAGAAGTAGTTTAGCACAGGAGTTACAATTTCAGATGATTTTGAGAATGATCATTCTGGAAGTCCCTGGAAAAACTGGGGCCCAGTAATCGGGCAGGAGGCTGCTGTAGAAAGCCAAGGGGGTGGGAAGGCCTGTAGCTGCGGGAAGGCCTGGGGAGGGAGGAGGAGGACACTTAGGAAGGCAGGAGGCAGAGGCGGAGGAGGGGGCCTGGGAGGGAGGTGGCAGAGCTGTCTGGGCTGAGCGGTTCATCCATGAGGAGGAACGGGTGAGCAGGGAGGATCCGTGGCAGCTCTGGAGGGAGCTGAGGGCTCCGGGGCTGGCCTAGAAGTCTCCTGATGATTTGAGCCTCAGGAATGGGTGAGGCTGACCGTGGTGGGTGTGTAGGGAGCTCCACCGGGTGAAACGTGTAACTGTGACTCACGAGCAGTGTGAAAGAGCTCAGGGGGGAAGGCAGAGCTGGAGAGACGGGGGAGAAGAGCCACGGCCTCAGGGAAGCAGTAGGAGCTGCCGGGACATGGCTGATGCAGATCAGGGAAGGCCGGCCTGGGACAAAGCCCTGGGACTATGGCCAGTGAAGTCACCGCTGGTCCCAGCAGCAGCAAGAGGACGGACAGTCCACGCCAGTGTCTGGGCAAGAGGTGCACAGGAGACAAGTTACCCTCTTCCAAAGTGGTCTGTTTTCTTAATGTTTTCAGTAACTGGTTTTTCTCCTATTACGTTTTCTGTGGCTAAGAGAGATTTTGAGAGAAGCGTTTGTTTAGAACACGCTATAGGAACAAGATTACAGAGCTGTGCCAGAGGGTTTAGAACACACCCCGCTAGTCCTATCAGGGCGCTGTCGAATGCGGTTGGGTTTGCTTTGAGTGTGATTCATCCAAACAAGGCAGGACAGCCCCACATTCCTGAGGTTCTGGGCCTGCTGATACTTTACTCAGTTAGGAAGTCCGGTTCAACTGATAATGCTAATTCAGGATTCCCTACCACACTGGCTCCCCCTGCATGCTCACTTCCTTGAGTGCACACCCTGTACGCTGGCGAAGATGCAGGGAGCAGACCCAGGGCCTTGCTGACCCAGGTGATGTTTACAGGAAGGCAGGACTTTAGGCGGCTAGGTGGCATGAGCCTGAGCGAAGTACCTTCTGCATTCATGCAGTCCTTCCTTTCTTAGGACAGGTCCCTAAATGCTGCAAGGCTCAGCGTGGAGGAGAAAGCAGCGCAGGGAGCTTGTGGCTGAGGGCCTGGGGCACTTTGGTTCAAGCAGAAAGGAACACATAGCTTCCTCAAGGTCACCAAGCACCAGGTGATGTGGGAGAGAGAAAAAAAAAAAAAGCAGTTTCCAGGTACGGCTTTGGGGACACTCACAGGCCGGTGACTCTGAGCAGCTACTCACAGGGAGGAGCCTCACTTTCCACCGGTGACAGCCGGGGGCCGTGGGGCGGCCAGGGCTGGGAAGTAGGGTCTGTAAGCCCAGCACACGTGGGCTCCGGATGCAGCTGCAGTGACAACGCCGGACGCCCGCCACGGGGCGCATCCTACGGCTTCCCGGCCGTGCAGCTGGAGACACCGGCTTTGACATACGACATGACACCGGGAACGCTGCAACTGAGTGGCCGACGAGGACCTGACGACCCCCACTTACAGACTCTGCAGGGGAGCGGGTTCACCGCCGGCGTCTGAGCCCGGGGGTGGGGGGGCGGCTCCCACTCCTGCTCCCCAAGTCGAAAGTGGGCAAGAGAGCGCGCCGCGACTCTGCAGGTACGAGCCTGCCAGGCTCTCGTGTCAACGTCCTCCTCCTGGAGAAAATTCAAGAGGACTGTGCAAGATATTTTCAGAAAGTAGGGCATTTTGGAAGCATTTCGTAACCTCTAAGACGGGGGCGGCGGTGCCTCCCGTGCGCTGGAGAAGGGGGCGATGCCCGAGACCACCCAGCGCCCCCAGCCGCGCGCGAGGTCGCGAGGTCGCGGGGTCGCGGGTCGCAGGCCTGGTGGGACGCGGGCGACCTTGGCGGGCGGCGCGACCTTGAGGCCTGCGTTCGCCTCAGTTGCCCCCTCGGCGCAATGGGGGCACGCCCTGGACGCCGGGCTGCGTAGCCCCGCCCGCGCCGCAGCCTCGGTCTCCCTCCCGCCTGTCGCCCCCTCGGGCTCTGCCGGTCCGCCGGGCTTCACTCCCGGCTCCCGCACCCGGTCCCCGACCGGGTCCCCACGCCGCAGCGCCGACACGGAGCCTGCGGGCGGGAACCTGCCTGCGCCGCCAGCGCGCACGCGTGCCCCCGTCCCGCCCCTCCGGCGCCGTCTCCACTCATAGGCCAGCCGCCCCATCACTCCGATCGCTCCGCGCTCGCGATTGGCCAGGATCCGGGCGCGCGACCGGCCGTGGGCGGGTCCCGGCCGGCTATAAAAGGGGCCGCGGCGGGGCTCGTGCCGCCTTGCAGACGCCGCCGCCCCGGAGCCGCCCGTGCCGCCCAGTCATGGTCAACCCCACCGTGTTCTTCGACATCGCCGTGGACGGCGAGCCCTTGGGCCGCGTCTCCTTCGAGGTCGGCGGGCGGGGCGCACCGTGCGGACGGACGCGGGCGGCCAGGGGGTGGCGGTGAATGGGGGTCGCGGGCGGCTTGGTGGACGG